>NW_018745533.1:1536849-2136849 GCF_001683475.1 Chenopodium quinoa | reverse complement strand
TTGCAGTGCTCTTGGGGCAGCAAGCCTACTCCACCTGGAGCAAGCTCTACACCACTTCCTCCTCCACCTGTTCAGGCATCAGGTTACACTGCCGCTGATCTGGCTGCCTATGAGCGGCAGCTTGCTCTAGCCAAAATGGGCGGTGTTCAGGCTCTCATGGGTCAGCATCCGCTTAAAGCTGCTGCTATGGGAATGGGTGCTCCTGGTGCCAGCCAGCCAATCTACGACCCTGCATATCAGAATCTTGCTACATCACAACAGCTAATGTATTATCATTAAAGTGTTCCTATCTGATAACCTTTTCTTCTTCTTATTCCTGATGGATGTAATGGTATATTAGCCTTTTACCCTCTCTATTTTCCTTTTCTTTTGTTTTTCAAGTCATAGTATTATGATTTCCTTCTTTATATACTTACAGTATGGAAACGGTAGAAAGATGTATTGATATCACAAAATATGTGCACTTGCCTGCATATATTTCAGAGCTTGTATTATCGGTTTTACAACCTCCTATTACAGATGTAATTTATTGAGATCTTTGCGACAGATTTTCGTTCCCCCTTGTTTTCTCTAATGATGAAGTATATTATTCTCGAAGTCGAATATATTTGGATGCTTAAACCTTAGGTTGCTTTAGATTTGAGCTCAGCACTGATATGTGCATGTGCAGTTTGATTCTCTACGCATTTGCTGAGTTTAGGTCTGATGTACTACAACAAATTCCTTACACAGTAAGATTACCAGAAACGTTGGATTGCTTTCTCTTTCATTTGAGTTTCCTTCTACTCTTTCTGGTTTTTGGCTCTTCTCTGTTTTCAATTGTTTTTTTCTGGTAATAAGCTTTCAAGTGGGCAGATGCCTAATTCTCAGAAAGCCAATTGGTTGTCCCAAATGTTAACCAAACATTAGGAAACTAGAAAGCTCCAAACTTGTTTGCATCAGCAGAGAATGACCAATATTTTTTTTGAAATAATATTATTAGGTCCCGTTCAAAGAAAAAAAAATTATTAGATGGCATATCTGAACACGCTAAATTTTTTACTCTAATATTCTGTAAGGAGTTGGTTTTTTCTATATATAAAAAAAAAAAAAAAAAAAAAAAGGTCAAATGAGCATGTGCAGGAAGAGGAAAAAAAAAAAAAAACTTAAATTCGATGTGCATATTTTCTGTACATTATGTGCACAATTTATTTTTCCCATAAACTTGAAAAAATAATAGGAAGGTTGAATACTAAATATGCACATTTAGCTTAAAATATATGCATATGCATTTCTATCAACATTCATAATGTAGGGTCTGTTCTCTTACGTTGAAATTCAATTCAACCCAGTTCAATTCAGCTCAGCTCCTAATTTCCTTCTCTTATAAAATATTCATTTCAGTTCATTTCAGTTCAGTTCAGCTCAGTTTAGTTCAGTTCAGTCAATGAGAACAGACCCGTAGTCAAATTAATATATTAGACTAGATTGAATAAATTTATAGTAAGTTGTTTAAATATATATATATATATATATATAGTAAGTTAATTGGTTTATTTTGTTGAAATTAGATTAAAATATCCTATAAAGTTCAACTGTAAAGAAGAAGCTCTAAGTTACATGCTTACATCTGACAAATTTCTAATATTACTATATTTGACCTTTTTCTCGCATAATTCAGTGCAAAGAATAATAGAATATTATTTTTTTTGACACAAATAATAGAATATTATTGAGGTGAGGAACATTTCATATTAGTCATGCTATATTGATTGTATTATGGGTAAATTTGAATCATATTCAAGTGAGAAAGAAACATAGGAAAAATATTGGATTTTTTTTTTTTTTTTTTTCGTGTGAAAGATGAAATTATGAGTAGGTTTTAATTCCGTACAAAATGTTGAGATGTTTATCAAAACTTCTCATAAAGGTACAATATTTATGAAACGAATGAAGTGTTTTGTTCATTATTAATTGTGAATTACTATATTATGATGTTCTAATCAATCTAGCTATCAATTTCTCGGTGGGTCAATTTTGCTTCGCGTCAAAATCATGTATAGTGAATAATTTATTTATTTATTTATTTTTTTTAATTGAATATAATAATTCAGAATAGGTAATTGGGAATGGGTATGTTTTACACTAATGTAAGCATATATTAGTAGAAGCGGTAAATTGTGAATTTGCGAGTACTTTGTAAAATGGAGACTTGCATATCAAAATTTATTAAGTGGTCCTACAAAACAAAATTCTTAAACACAAAGAAAAGTGTATTCTACATTCATTCCCAAAAAAAAGAAATGAAAAAAATATTAAAATAATAAAAATAATAAATAAATAAAATAATAATAAGAAGAAGAAGAAAAAAAACAAAGAATAGGTGATTTCTGTAGCAGAGATTTCTGAAATACTTTAACACTGATTTTGTTGTTGCTACAAAATTTCTGTATATTTCATTCAGCATCTAACAATATCAGCAGATTATGTCTTTTCCTAGATTTAATCAGAATATCAACAGCATATAATAATTTGTAAATCATATATAATAATAATACTTTCTGTAATTCACATCAAAATTTATGATTCTCATTACAGTTACAACTAAGCTCAACCCAACCCAACCCAACCCAACCCAACTCAACTCTGACTTCTAATTACAGTTGAGCAAAATTCTCTTCTTTTTTTCATTTTTTTTATATATGTATAGTCACAGATTTGGAGATTTGCCGGTTTTTTTTTTTGTTGTTGTTATTATTAATCTAACCTATATTATTATTCTACATTATATATCTTTACCAAGATAATAATAATAATAATAATAATAATAAGAGAAAATTTATTCCTAATGATGGTATTTATATTAAGCTGCTACTATCCCAGTCGAGAAGATCTGGCCTCTACTAGAACAACCGTAAGGCGAGCTCGAAAGCTCGCCGGATCGCGGTGTTTCCGACCTGCATTTTTCCTTCCTCTCTTCAATCCTTATATGTCTTTGCCTGCATTCAGCACTACAAAATGCCTTTTCCCCCCTGTTTTTACATACCATAAACATACATATTAGTATTTTTATTATTATTGTTAAATTCTTATTATACGATAAAAAAAAAATATACTATCTCCATTAATAATTATCTGTAATAAAATAGTATGATTTGTGAGACATAAAATATTCCTTTATTGCACATAATAATTAATGAAGTTAGTATTAGAAATACATGTAATGAAATGTTACCTGTACATGTAAATGTCCTTGCCTTGAAGACCTTTCCTACAAGAGTGACATGAACTAAGAAAATCCGAATCCGAACCCGAATCACGAAAATCATCGGAGAATCTAGCCGGCGAAGATATGTTAAAAACACCGATTTTCTTACTAATTTTCGGTCCCATGGACCGTTCATCACCACTATAGTAAACTCTAGTCGTGGACTTGTTAGGTCCACGACATGTAACATATGTAAACTCCTCTTCTAATCCGTCCATCATTTCTTCTTCCTCGAGTCCAAACATACCGTTCTGGTTTTTTGTCTCTTTATTATTCTTCATCTTACTAGATTGAGTAACGTTGATCGGATTTGAACGACTCGAAAATTGGCTACAAATAGCATATTTTGCTAGGATTTCACCACCACATACCACGTTACAACTATTAGACTTGTTATCAAGGGCTACAACGATAGCCAACCCGATCCCGCCATGTTGATCATAATAATTGTTATTTTTTAGACCCCGTGGAGATTGTAACGACCTACAATCTAATGGACCTCGTGGACTTGTCATCGTGTGGACGATCCCGGACCTTAGTACTCCGGCAAGCTTACTAATTGCCGGCCGGGATCGCTTGCCCAACATAATTGATTGATTGATTGAAATAGTTAGAAAAAAAAATACTATATTGATTGATTATAGTATGGAATTGTGGGTGGGAATTTTGAGTGGGATGATATAATTGTTGTTCTAGTGAGATGTTGGAGTACACCCCTCTTAGATGGGTCTCTCGAATAAGCACTTGAAGAGGGTTGTCAATTTATGTATGATTGAGTGGTTAGACTTAGCCCACTCCCCTTTTTTATATTATTTTTTTTGTATAAATTTTTTTTATTGTGGGTCCCACTACATTATTACTATATTCATGATTTGTTTGCTAAAAAAAAGTACCCACTTCATTATTAATCTAATTATTTTATTCGGGTTTTTATGTATGTAAATTAGGGTCTTATTTTATTCAGTTTGTTTTTAATTTTTTAACTTCATTCGTCATTCAAGTAGAGCATACATTTAGTAATCTGTATATAAAACTATTTTTTAAATGTTAATTATCATAAAAAAAAAAAAAATCAAGTGTTTTATAAGTTTTATGTATAAGTTGATTAAATCTAAGCCTGTTAAATTTCGAAACAATGTGAAATGGGTCTAGGCAACCCGAACAAGGAGGATGAGAGTTTGGTCCACAAACAAGGCTTTAGAGCTTCCATACTAAAACCAATTGTCAATAGTATGAGTAACTCCTCTACCTTATAAAGTGGAACCACCTCCCCTCTTTCTCCAATGTGGGACACAATGGGTTTCAACACTCCCCCTCACTTGTGAGTGTCCTTAGAACTTAGAGCACACCAGAAGGTACAATATAATCCTCATTGGGAATGAACATCCAATAGAGGCCCCTTAACCAGTGGCTTGACAAATACCCAGTTTTTATGAATGGCCCAACAAACCTGGGCTCTAATACCATGTTAAATTTCAAAACAATGTGAAATGGGCCTAGGCAACCCGAACAAGGAGGAGGAGAGTTTGGTCCACAAATAAGGCTTTGGAGCTTCCATACTAAAACCAATTGGCAATAGTAGGAGTAACTCCTCTACCTTATAAAGTGGAACCACCTCCCCTCTTTCTCTAATGTGGTACACTCACAAGTGGGTTACAATGGGTTTCAACAAAGCCAATAGTATCAAGTATAAGGAATGGTTAGATATAAAGATGATAAATAAAATATACAAAATGAACCTAATTATAATAGCCAATGAAATTAGAATATGTTTTCTTTCTTTACAATACAAAAGAAACACCGAAATTTTTTAGAACTTTAATTATAAACAATATGGAGTACATAAATACTTAATTACCCCTACACATTGTTGATTATATGTTGAGTATATTATACTTGTACTATTTTAAACTACTTCTTATCAATTTAACCATGGCAATTCTCTAGTATTTAATCTCCATTCCTATTTTAAGGACTTCCAATGACAAGAACCTTAATAAAATTATGTTTCTAATAATTACACCTTTTTTTTTTGTTGGTTTGTTACACTTTTGAATGCAATTAAATGTGGTTCTAGAAATTGAATGAATCTAGATCATATAGATTTAGATGAATATTACAAATAATAAAATCCTACATGATAATGTATTTATTGTATTAAGTGCAGATATCATATAAAAGTGTATTAAAATAGAAGATAGAGGTTAGAACAAAAAATCAGATCATATCATATCAGATCTTATATGCTCTTCTTTTCTTTTTGTTTGTCGCATGTGAAACCTTCAATTCAATCGTAAGAGATCTTCAACTATGAAAAATCTTAGATGAATACATAGGGGAAAAAAACAAATAAATTCATGTAGGATCTGGTTTGATTCATTTTGATTTATAGTTTCAAAATAGTAGTATCAAAGTGTCCATAAAAAATTTATTTTTCGATTACGTGCCGAAAAATGTCCCACAAAGATTTTGGTGATAATTTTGACCCTTAAAGGACCTAAATTGACCTCGAAACAAGAAAAAACAATAGCGTATATGATTCATTTAGCGTGTTATAAAATATCTTGATTTGCGTGTCATTGTTTTAAAGCTGAATTAAGTCATTTACTTTATTTTTTGCTTGTTTCGAGCTCAATTTGGATATTTAAGGGCCAAAATGACCCCCGAAACCTTTACGGGATATTTTTTGGCACGCAAATCGAATAAATTCACTGGCTTCAGCAAGAATAGTGGCCGAAAAACTCACTAAAGGTGCGCTTTGCACCCAAATTATTAGTTTGTGGTGTTTTGAACTTTTGACTATTAAGCAAAGTACATGGTGCATCCTGCACCCAAGCCCATAGTTTAGAGTGTTGACTATTGAGGCCAATTTTGCCTAAATTTTATAGTAAACTTTTTAAATCTTTGACCATAAAAATTCACTTATATAAGCATCAAATAAACCCTATAATGTTGGGTATATACATGGTCAAAGTCACATTGGAGACAATAAAATTCAAAACCTTAAAAATAAAAAAGAACTTAAGAAGTAACTTTTAGTCATTTTTTTATTATTACTATTACTATTACTATTATTATTATTATTATTATGCTCATACAAAACTCTCTTCGTTTCAGAAGAATTGAACCCCTTTTAACTTTCCCCACTTAAGACTTAAGAGTTTTGAGCACGGTTTTTATTTCCAAAACCCAACTTAGCCCTATTTAACTCATACTTTTGTCTAAAATAATTTTATTTTAACTGAATTATTTTACTATATCTAAAACTCTTTATTTTGTTTTGTACGAACTTATTTTAGTTAAATTTTATAAATATTATTTTTTTAGGGTATAAACGTTTCTACAAATTCTTAAATGGACCTGGTTCACACTAATTTATTGTGAACCACCAATATTAGAGACAATATGGTTGTTTTATTGATAAAAAAAGGTCACTATATTAATATAAAAGTTATTATTTTGAAATAAAGGTTATTATGTTGAAATAAAAGTTAGTATGACATTATTAAAATTATAAGAAGTTAATTTTTTTAATAAAATTTTAATACAATGGTAAATATGAATAATAAAGATCACTATGTTAAAATTAGGTCACTATTCAATATAATATCGTACTTTAAGTTCATTATAACATTAAAGGTCACACAAGTTTTTAAAAAGGTTACTATGTTGAAAATAAGGTTACTATATTGAATATAATGTCAGTTATGCGTGTATTAACCTTGGGTCCACAATAATATTATTGTGGACCAGGTCCACGCAAGATTTTCTTTTGAAATAAGATTAAATAACTTAAATTAAGATGGAACAAACAAACACTGAAAACATAACCTCGAATGAAAAATATATATATATATATAAAATAGTGTCCCTTCTTCTCCTTTCTCTCATCTTCCCTTTAAGGGTTTATAACTTTTTTTTGGCCGTATAGGCTGGACGGATATTAGACTATTGCCGACCACTTTTTCTTGTTTTCCTATAGTGTTACAATTTAGATTCCAATAAATCTACACAAGTAATGTAGATATTTGTCTGTCTTGGTAGAGTCTTTAGTTTTTATTAATTTAATTATTTGATTTTTGATATTAAGGTTTATATGCGTATCAAGGCTTATATAAAACAAGTAATCATCTTGTGCTCTATTATCAGCCCGTTGGCAAAAATTTCTCCCACTTTATTGCATGAGTCTTGTCAAAGACTTTCCTCAAGACCCCAAGATTGAGGATGGGTCAGAATATTGCATGAACAAAAACAAAAAAAAAAAACATTATGAAGGAAACACAATGAGGAAAAAAAAAAATTACTCCCTCCATTTCTTATTGATAGTTTTTTGTGGGTAATTTTTACGTGAATTAATAAACATAAATTAAAGTAGTAAAAGTACATTAAAAAGATAAATTTATATTGGGTATGCGAAAAAGTAGAGAAAAAAAGTAATAAAAGTACTTGGAAAAACAAAATTTACATTAAAAAGTTAAATTTACACGAATATTATTGCGAATTGAAGGTAATTTTAGTATAAATTTGATATAGATAATACTTGAAAATAGCAAATGAAACTATCAATTTAGGATTAAAAATTGACATAAGGAACTATCAATAAGGAACAAGGGAGTATGAGAATAGTTTGTTTTATTTGAAGTAAATTTATTTATTTTTTCTTAAAAAAAGTAAATTTAATTTAATTTAAAGTAAAAAATAAATGAAATATAGCCTAAAAAGGTAATCACGAATATCGAGATCAAATGATTCATAAAATGTCACCTGTCACAGGACAAAAATTAAAAAATTGTCCACCTTCAAAGAAATGGGACCCACTTAAAAATAAAAAAGAATCTTGGCCCACAATTGCCCCCGGAATCTGACACCAAAAGGGATACTCTTCAAGGGCATTTTTGGAAAGTGGGCCCATTTTTGTACGTGTCATTCTTTCGACGGATGGGCTCAACTTGATTATGACTGGAAACCACTGTGGGCCTCAGCCCACTTCATTTCTGGGCCCACTTTCTTTTGTAATTTTTTTTTTTTTAATTGGTTTTAATTTTTTGAGATGAAAATGACTTTTGGTGGGGTTTTAGGTGCCGGTGTTGTACTGCTACCTTGAAATCAGCCTGTTTTTTACTGATTAAATAACCAAAATACCCTCCATTTCTCTCTCTAATAATTTAGAGTGTCAATGTGTCATATTAAATTAAAAGTAGGAATCTATTATAATTACGTTTTTTTTTTAATTATTGTTGCCTTTTTTATTGGGTACGCAAGAATCTTATTTATTATCATTATTTTTTAGAGATGATTTTCATTTTCATTATTATTGGGTAGCTTTCATTGCCAACTTGCTTCTCCTATTTTATTCGACCTAAACTAGATATGAACAAGTTCCTATCAAATTCAACAAAACGTAGACTTGCCTTGAGTCAACATTGGGCAACCAAATTACCTTTTTTTTTTTTTTTTTCTTCATAAAACACCTTTTATTTAATTTTCATACCTTAGATATGACAATCCCTCAATTTGATTTAATGTACAATTACAAATGTGTGGTTTTATGAACGAACTAACAAGTTCCTCGGACTACATAATGAAATTATGAAAATCGTCTCAATTCAGCTAGTCATATCAGCTAGTCGTATGTAAAATTACTACCTCCGTGCCTCCGTTACATATTATTTGCAACGATTAGACATTTTTCCTCTCTACTTTATGTCAAATCGTTGCAAATAATATGAAACAGAGGTAGTATAACTTATCTAAAACGATTATAATTTCTTTGAAATAACCATTAATTTTGTATGATAATTAATTATTGTAATTTCGTCTTACTTACAACTTTCTTAATTATACAAAGTGAGAACAGATTGATGTCATTAGCCCATTCATCCATTATTTAATACAATTTCTTTATCTAAGGTATCAACATTAACATTTTCATTAAAAAGTAAAGAAACAAAGGTCTCATGATTCATAAATTGCACTTTGGCCATGTTTGGTAGTAAGCTTATTGGGGGTATATTAGCTTATTTGACTAAGTTTAGCTGATTGACTAGGCAAACAAGCTAATACAAGTGTTTGGTAGTAAGCTTATTGAAAGAGCTTATTCCACTAAATAAGCTCTTTTTGAAAAAGCTCATTTTAGGAGCTTTTTCAATTAGCTTATTCATTAATTATTGTGAAATGACATTTATAACCTCATTTAATTTAAAATCCTATCTAAACTACCTACCCCACAATTAGCTTATTGGTCATTTCACATACTCAATCACCTTTAAGCTATCAGCTATTTATCAAACACTTTTATATAATCAGTTAATACAATAAGTTAGTCAAATCAGCTAATAAAATCAGCTAGTCAAAATCAGCTAACTCAATCAGTTTCATCTTTTAGCTTTCAGTTTTCTCCCAAACAGGGCCTTTATCTAGCTTGAGGCTGTAAGAGTTGAGGAATGATTGGAACTGAGCCTCCCTTCCACCATGGGTATGTATATAGGGAATAGGGATTGGCACAAATCATCAATCTACTAAAAGCGAATCTAAAAGAACACTTGATAATATGTTATAATAAAAATTTCCGCCAAAATTACTTTCTAAGAAAAATTCCTTATTATATAAATATAAGGTTTGTATCTAGATTATGATCTTTATTTTATATAATTCTAAAGTAAACTTCCTAAAATATCAACTTGCATGGTATAACTATTACATATTTATATATTTTTTATCACATGTTTGCGCCTTTGCGGTGTTTTAATACTTGATTGGTCCATTGATATATGTGTGTGTGTGTGATAAACAATATGAGTGATCCATTTTTTCACACTATAAAACATTTCGTACTCTAATACCTACAATGGAAATAATTTTTAAAATTTTTAATCCAACCTTAAATGAATAATTTTCGAGAAACTATAAAATAAGAATAAAAATTATATAATTGAAACTAAAAATTTGATAAATTAAAAAATTGTTAATAATAATATTTTATAGCAAAAATAAAGTAATATAATTAATTACTTGGAAAAAATACGTCAATTATGAACTATATAATTTTTTTTACAGGAACTATATAATTATTAAAACATTATAGTATTCATATTTCAAACGAACACTGTAGAATTTTTAAAATTTATTAAGGTGTTGGGATATGAAATTGATAATAATATACAACTAATACCAATAGTTTAAAAATTATATGAAATGCCAAATATGTCCACTGTTGCCGAGTTTTTAGCGGGCTAACCCTGTGATCGAGAGGTGTTGATTCAATAAGGATTTTTTTTTTTAAAAAATCTAAATATAGAAATGAAAATTATTAGACCAAAAAAAATTATCAAAACTAAAAACATACTTTCTCTATTTTCTTTTACCTATAATACATATAAATTAAAGATATATATAGACTTTTAAAAGCTGATTCCTGATTGGTAAACAATGTCTTTATAAAAAAAAAATTCAACACAATTCAAGGAATGAGAAAGGTAATGTACTATGTAGTTGAAAAAACTATATTGATTAATTTGTTGTTTCTATCATCTAATCTCTTCAATAAAATGCGTGTCATGAAACTGTGTTCCAAATTAAAAGTAAAATAAAATAGAAGAAATATAATTTAAAAATTTGATTCTAATAATTGCACCCTAAGAACTCTACTAAATTAGTTAGTCTCCCCTACCTTGTGTAAACATTGCTCTTACGAATGACATCTCCATTTTGTATGTACATGTTGCTTTTACACGCATTCACACACCATCAAAGAATATTTATTTGTTTCCATATCATTCGTCTATGATCCTTTTTCTAAAGTTAGTTTTTCAAGCACAATACCAACAACCATGAACAAGAAAATATATTATACTAAAACTAAACACGTAGTATATGTTCCAAGAGCAAAGTTTTTTTTTTTTTGTAGGAAACTTATTAGCCTATCACACATTAGAAACCAACTCGTGTATGTGATGTAAGTTCAAAATCTTTATTGTTCCAATTCGAAATACAGGGCTTAATTCACCTTGTGATTTTGAGGTCACGAATTTAAGACTCACTAAGCACATTTGTTTGGGAGTAGGGGATTTCTAAGCTTCTTTTTTTTTTTACTTTCAAGTGTTGACCGATATTTCCGACTTAACTTGTAAAGCCCCGTTCACTTCACCTTATTTTTGCTGAACTGAAGTTATTTTTATTGAACTGAAATTATTTTTGCTGAACTTAAATCTTTTTACTGAACTGAAATTATTTTTACTGATTTTCTATTATATTTCTACTGATTTTTACTGAACTGAAATTATTTTTACTGAAGTGAAATTATTTTTACTGATTTGAAATTATATTTGCTGAATTAAACTTATTTTTACTGAACTGAAATTAACACCAAAAAAAAACATACAAAGTATATTAACCAAAAAAAAACATACAAAGTAAATTAACAAAAAAAAAACATAATTACTAAACTTATCTTTATCTTATCTTAAAAAATTGCAAGTAGAAATATTTTCTATCATTGTTTCCCATGCATAGTAGATGTAGTAAACTGATCATTCATTCATACAAAGTATGATGTGAATGCCATTCATTTTTTGAATATACTAAGGGCATGTTCCGATTGACTGAACTCAACTGAACTGAACTTAACTTAACTGAACTTAACTTAACTTAACTTATTAATTAGTGATTTTTAACTACGGATTAGTGATCTTTGATTATTTATTGATTATTTATTACTATACATATATGTATATACAAATGTACATATTAAAATATTTACGAAAAATATACTATATAATTATAAAATTTATGGAAAATATATTAAAAACTTGAAATCTCTAAACATTTTAAACACATATACTATTTAATTTAAAAATAAAATAGTATTATGACAAAAGAACACAAAACACTTACATGTATCTAACCCATTTGAACAATGAATTGTATCAATATTATTATTATTATTATTATTATTATTGATTATTATTATTATTATTATTTATTGATTATTATTATTATTATTATTATTGTTGTTGTTGTTATTATTATTATTTATTGATTATTATTATTTCAATTATTATTATTATTATTATTATTATTATTATTATTATTATTATTATTATTATTATTATTTTTTACTTATTGATTATTATTATTATTATTGTTAATAATATTATTATTATTGTTATTATTGTTGTTATTATTGTTGTTAATAATATTATTATTATTATTATTGTTGTTGTTGTTGTTGTTGTTGTTGTTGTTGTTGTTGTTGTTGTTGTTGTTGTCGTCGTCGTCGTTGTAATAAGAGCTTAAAAGAATGAAATTTGGTTTTATATAATTAGCAATATCATTAGACATAAATTAAGAGCTGAAGTGAACTGAACTGAATTTCAACGGAAGAGAACAGGCCCTAAGTTAATTCCCGTGTCATACCCGTTATTTTAATAACCATTACTTGTATTAAATTATCATTATAATTAGTCTTTTTATAAACAAAATAAAAATCTTTTGTTGACAAATATTGATCAAAATAAAGTGTTGGGCCAAGTCCATTGACCTGAAATTACGAAAACACCCCTCCATGAGTCAACCCATCTTTAATCAGAGTAAAGTGCGGATTTACCCTTAATTTGTCCAATTAAGTACAATTTCTGCCACCTGAAAGTACATCTATAAATAGCTCTCCAATCACTAATGATGGTAATTTTTTCCTAATTCTCTAACCTTCTATCTCTCTCTAAAGTACACTTTCTCTCTCTACTTTCTATCTCTAGAAAGTGCATTCGCTGACTTAAGCATCGGAGGGGCTTTCCTGGGTTTCACCCCCGGGGCAGTTAACCTTCTTTCTCTTTTGCAGGCCTAGCTCTCGGACAGCAAGACATAGTGGAGGGAAATTCGGATATACATTGGACATATTTCTAGGACATCTAGATTACCCTAATACCGAGGAGTATTCTGTTTCCAGAAACATAAAGAATTGCGAAAGATTTGTCCAATATAAAATTATATATTATGATAATAAATTTAAATGCTGTAGAATTATGGATTATTTTTGTAGAATGTACTGCAATCATGTTAAGAATGTTTTTTTTAATAGCATGTCTTAAATATGTGTCAAATCTTTTTTATTTTAAATAATTATAATTATATAAGATTAGAAAATTATTTTTGTATAAGATTTGTTTTGTATTAGAATTTTATCAAGAACAAAAAAAAAAAAAAAAAAAAATAAAGACACACCAGTAGATGACTTATGATTACTAATATATCTTTTAATATATAGTTATTGATTGATGCATGGATGACAGGGTGAGGACTAAAGAGCGAGGATACCTTCGGGTCAGGTACGACGACTAGGATACATGTCCATTTGAGTAAGAGTCATGCGTACATATTTTCTAAAGTGGTCTTTTCGCTCTTTGAGCAAAGTCATACTTGAACTTATATTGAATGATGATTAGATTATTTTGTGGCAAATCAATATTTGCTATATTTGATTTTAATTAGTTAGATCAATTTAAGAATAAGATCAATTTTGGGTCAAATAATTTATAAATTTCAATTACAACCCGGATTAATTTGGATTTGAATCATCCGTAATGGTTTTTATATGTATAATAATTTAGATAGAGGCATTCATGTCTGTAGGGAATAATTTCAAGCGTTAATCCCCTAGCTTGAACCCCACTGTGATCATACACTAAAGTACGATGGCGTCCAAAAGGGAAGAAGATAGAGCAAAAGAGTCGCCAACAAGTTTTAGGAACTTGTAAACCGTTCACAGGGTGAAGGTTACACCCCTTAACGATCCAAGAGATCGTCAACTCCATAAGGTCTTGAACCAAATAAGGGTTCGGGGATGAAGGTACAAATCCATCCTAAAAGAGATTGAACCTGCCCTAATAATAGGCGTCTACTTTATTCTGATCGTATTCATGTGCGCTTTCTGACTAACATACAATCAATAGGTTTACCCTAAACCTGTTTATCTATGTTGGTTGAATATTAATGCACAAATAAAACTATTATTGGCGAACACTTGAATTATAATCAAATTAACCCTAAACAAGATTATTAATTATCTTATTAAGCGTGGTTACAAGTACCAAATTCCCTTTAAACATGCATAAAAGGCGTGATCAAGCAATAAAAATAAATATTAAGCAACATAATAATAATCATCAATAACAATAATAATCATCATTATAAAATTATAATCATGATAAAAATAAATTATAATTAAAGCATAATAATAGCAAGATCCTAGGCATGATACTAACAAGATTAATAACAAACCCTAGCATGTCACTAAGCAATAAAAATCAAAGCTTTAACCCTAACATGATACTAACATGATATTAGGAAAGAACATAAAAGGCATCATACTTTTAATCATACTTGATATTAAAGTTACCCTATACATGATACTAGGAATCAAAATAACAATCTAAACATGATTTCTACATAATAACATCAATTAAACCATTAAAATACTTACTTTGATGCCTCGTACCTCTTTCTAATAACAAAATACACACGTTAGTAACTTCAAGGAAAATAATAAACAACAATTAAATTAAATAATTGAAAGAGAGATTTGGGACCAAACCCTCAGAAATTAAACCTTTCACGTCTAGGGCGAAGGCAACTTCGAATATGGCTAGGTGTTTCTAAATCTAGTGAATGCGGAATTTTGTATGTAAAAGGCTAGTTTAGAAAAAGAGAAAGAGAGAGAGAGCAATCAAGAAAATCTTGATGAGAGTTGGTAGATTGATTATAGATGAAAACTGGTTATAAAATAAGAGTTGATGAAAGCTGGTTATAAAATAAGAATTGATGAAAACTGGTTATCGAAAACGGAGTTTTTAGTACGTTATTTATAGAAAAAATCAGCCAAAAAGATAAAATATCAAAACAGAGTCTGGCGCTGATAAAACTGGATTGGCGCCAGGCGCCAATATCAGCGTCAGGCGCCAAGCGTAGCGCCAGGCGCTACATCTGGCGTTTGGCACTGATTCAGAAAATCACACGTTTTCTTAAAATCAGATAAAAATTGCCGTACAGGAGGATAAAATCGTATTTTCCTCAAAAATGCTCTTTGATTTTAATTAAAACTCTGAAAAGTTAATTTATCAATGCTAATTGAAGTAGGAATGAAAAGAACCTTCTAGAAGAATCTAGAAGACTAAAACCATTCCTAATTGCATTAGGAATGATAAATCATATTAGGCCCTCCCCTAGATCATTGGGCCGCATATGACGCTCAAACCGGGCCCAGTTCAGTAAATTGGCCATAACTTCCTCAATATTCATCGGAATTGGGCTTATAATATATCGTTGGAAAGCTCTTGTCAAGCCCCATCCAACTGCACTACTATTGGACCCATATCATGGACCAACCAAACTGGATTGACTATTTTCTTAAAATAAGTTTTCAAAAACAGAGAGAAGAGAAAAAAAAAAATTAAAACTATCCGCAACACTAAAATTTCTACACTTTCACTTCATTCGATTATGATTCGATGTGAAAGGTACTCATCACCGAGTTTGATTTTGGGGAGACACAAATGGGTGTCTACAATGTCACATTTATATATTAAACCATGCAAGTATATTAAGGGTCTGTTCATATTTACTGAACTGAGCTGAACTGAACTGAACTGAACTGAAAAATTAAAATGCATAAAATTGAACTGAACTGAACTGATTAGAGTTGAACTGAACTTAATTTAACCGAACTGAACTGAAAATAAGTAAATATGAACATGCCCTATATTAAGTTGTTTACACTATAACTAGTTAACTACTCTCAAGGTTCACAGTTAAATGAGATCATTCAAGATTTGAGGCATCTATGAATTATATGATGGCAACTTTCATATATTATTCTATTCTTTCATTACCTTTAAGAGAGCTTTCAAAATTTCTAAGAAAAGTCCTTTACTCATCTTAAACCACACTTTAGCACTTATATATTCTCATTTCTTTTCAAGTACATCATGAAAAGATTTTTACACTTGAATTCTTGAAATATTCTATGGACTCGTGTTAAAGAACCCTAATTAATTCAGTTACATGAAAAGTCCTTTGCAATTTTGTTTGTTAGTTGTCACTTAAAAATTTTCAGTTACATGAAATAACTTGCCTAGATCATCGGAGTGTATATTGGTAGGGGTGCAAATGAGTTGTTTCATACTACATACTTCCTTTACTCTTTTTTCCTTAACCTATAAAACTTTAGCGATCAATAACTTAAATTCTCCATAAATGAAAATTATAAAAGTTACTGGGTATATATTATGATAATACTTAGTGAGACAAATTCAAAAAGATCCCACATAAATGTATTTATTTTATATATATCATTTACAAAAGACGATCAAATGAGAGGTGGTGAATAATGTAAAAGTCAAAGCGGGTCAATAAAAAAGAACGGAGGAAATAATAAACAATAATAGAATATATTCCGTGAATATTAAAGTTGCTATGCTTAGCAATATATACAAAGTGTATGAAACGACTTTGCCGCTAATTAAGCTATAAACAAGGAAAGGAAATTATCCTAAGGCTAAATACAAGGTAACTGAAATATATAAGATATTCACACTTATCTTAACACACCCTCACAGTCGAAGCGGGAGGTGGACGGACACTGAGACTGTCCCTAAAATCATTAAATAGAACTCGTGGTAGACCCTTTGTAAATATACACTCTATTTAAGTAAACTAGGGTTTAATTCAATCGTCTTTCGCTCAACCCTAACACTCTGTTTTCCGCCCTATACACTCTATTTTCTGTCTTCTTCTCCCCTCCGGCAACCTCACGATGTCGGACAAATCTTCTTCCCTTCATCTTGCTTTCACTGTCTCAAACATTAAGAGCAATATTCCGGTTGTCCTTCCCATGGACAATGCTCAGTACTCCACTTGGGCGGAACTCTTCAAAGTTCACGCACGCTCTCACAAAGTTCTCCATCATATTATTCCTCCGGCCAAAGGCAAGGAGAAGGCTCCTCCCTCCACTGATGAGGAGAAGGAACTATGGTTAACTTTGGACGCTACGGTTGTCTCGTGGATATATTCTACCATATCTAATGATCTTTTGCAAACCATTCTTGAACCCGATGCTACGGCTATGGATGCTTGGAATAGATTGCGTGATATATTTCAAGATAATCAAAATTCCCGCGCCGTCGCTCTTGAACAGGAGTTCTCTACCACAACAATGGAAGATTTCCCCAATGTCTCCTCCTATTGTCAACACCTTAAAACCTTGGCTGATCAGTTAAGGAATTTTGGTGCTCCCGTTTCTGAAAGTCGAATGGTTTTGCGCTTGGTAGGAGGTCTTTCAAAGGCCTACAGTGGTGTCGGCACATTAATCCGGCAAAGTGACCCTCTTCCGCCATTTTATAAAGCTTGTTCCATGCTCACTTTGGAGGAAGCAGGAATGGCTAAAGAAGCCTCAACCGAGTCTGCAATGGTGATGACCGAATCTCCGCAATCTTCTGACCAGGCAGTGGGTTCGAAAAATAAAAATTCAGGTAGCAACCGGCGTAATTCGGGTGGCAGGCGCAATAATGGTGGCATCTCCGGAAATGGTGGAAACTTAGGGGGTAACCGCGGTTCCGGTGGAGGGAAACCCGGCAAAGGACAACAGTCGGGCAGGGGGTCGAGTGCAGCTCCTAATTCTAATTTGGGTTCTGCTCCTTATTGGCAGCCTCCCTTCAATCCTTGGGGGTGGGCCTGGCCTCCTTGTCCATACCCAAATCAAGGATGGGCCAGGCCACAGCAGCAGAAGGGCCCAGCTCCAGGCATCCTTGGTCCACGACCTATGGGACAGCAGGCTCAAGCATACACTGCTTCTCAGTTCGGGCAGTCCGCAACTCAAACTCCGACGGATCTCGAGGCCGCATTGCATACCATGACTCTCACTCCACCGGACCCGTCTTGGTACATGGACACTGGTGCAACTTCTCATATGACTTCTTCTTCCGGTAATCTCTCGTCTTATTTTAATTTGAGCACTCATCCTAATAATGGCATTCTTGTTGGAAATGGCAATACTATTCCTATTGTTGGCTATGGAAAAACCACTTTACCTACCCCAAATCCTCCCCGTTCACTAAATAATGTCTTGCATGCACCCAAATTAATCAAAAACCTCATATCTGTTCATAAATTTACAACTGATAATTATGTGTCTGTCGAATTTGATCCATTTGGGTTTTCTGTGAAGGATTTTCGGACGGGGAAGCCAATAATGAGGTGTAATAGTCATGGAGACCTTTACCCTATCACCACCTCTACCAACAATCCAGCTCCTTCCACTTTTGCTGCCATCTCTCCTAAGCTTTGGCATGATCGTTTGGGTCATCCGGGGGCTCCTATCTTAGATGCTCTTAGGAAAAATAATTGCATTGATTGTAATAGTTTTTCTAATTCTAGTATTTGTGGTTCTTGTGTAATGGGAAAACACATTAAATTACCTTTTACATCTTCTTTGTCAAGTACTACTATGCCTTTTGACATTATTCATAGTGATCTTTGGTCATCTCCGGTTTTGAGTTCGTTGGGTCATAAATATTATATATTGATTTTGGATGATTTTTCAAATTATTTGTGGACTTTTCCTTTGTCTCATAAATTGGATGTGTATGATCATTTCATGGCTTTCAAAACACATATTCTTACCCAATTTGAGCGTCATATTAAAAATATTCAATGTGACAATGGTAGGGAGTTCGATAATAGTTCCTTTTGGGGTTTTTGTAAAGCTCATGGCATGTCTTTTCGGTTGTCCTGTCCTCATACTTCTTCACAAAATGGAAAAGCCGAAAGAAAAATAAGATCCATTAATAATGTCACTCGTACCATACTTGATCATGCTTCTCTTCCCCCATCTTTTTGGCATCATGCATTGGACATGGCAACATATCTTCTTAACATCCGTCCTAGCAAACTTTTGGGAAATAAGTCTCCTCTTGAAGTTCTTTACAATAGGATTCCTTCTTATTCTCACTTACAGGTTTTTGGTTGTCTTTGCTATCCTCTTATCCCCTCTGATACCATAATAGAATATATTCCGTGAATATTAAAGTTGCTATGCTTAGCAATATATACAAAGTGTATGAAACGACTTTGCCGCTAATTAAGCTATAAACACTAGTAGAAAAATACAAAAAGGCAACCCCCAAATGGCACCGGTTCAGGCCAAACCGGTGCCAAAAATAGGCTAAAAAAAGTGCGGGTTAATGAAACAAGACATAAGGCACCGGTTCACTTCAAACCGGTGCCAAATACTTAAAGGCCACCGGTTTGAACAGGTGCCTTTTGAACCGGATCCATAAAAAAAAAAAAAAAACCGAACCACTCTTTAAATCCCCTAACCCTAATACTCCTCTCCTCTCATCAGATCAGTACCCTTCTCTCTCCTCTCATCCTCTTTCTCTCTCCTCTCCTCTCCTCTCCTCTCCTCCTCTTTCTCCCTTAGATCTCGATCTCCTTCTCCTCCTCCTCTTTCAATTTATCTTTCTCGATCTCCTTCTTCTCCTTCTAAAGCTATCTAGGTTTATGAAGACAACATGCAAGATCGATGACTTTGCGAATTTATGGGATTTGTTTTAATTTTCCGGGTTTTTGTTTTGATTGATTTTTTTTTATCGATTTTTTTAAAATTGTAATCAGTTTAAATTCTTTTTTTTTTCTGGGTTATTGTTTTGATCGATTTCAATCGAATTTCTGGGTTATTGTTTTGATTTCAATCGAATTTTTGGGTTTTTTTTTTAAATTTTAATCGATTTTAATTAGAATCGAATTTTTAATATATTTTTTTTTATTTTAATCAATTTCGATTTTGATTTTTTTTTTTCAGATTTTAATCGAATTTTTTTCGATTTAATTTTTTTTTGTTTTCTGGGTTTTTCGATTTTAATTTAATTTTTTTCTGGGTTTTTTCGATTTAAATTTTTTTCAATTTCTGGGTTTATTCGAATACTGGATTTCAAATATTTTTTCGTTTTCTGGGTTTAATTTTATTTTTTCCTGGGTTTTTTTTCGAGATCAATTTTTTTTTTCTGGGTTTTTTTTCGAGTTCAAGTTTTTTTTTGGCTTTTTTTTTCGATCTCAATTTTTTTTTCTTTTTGTGGGTTTAATTTTTTTTTTTCCTGGGTTTTTTTCGATTTCAAATTTTTTTTCTTTTTCTGAGTTTAATTTTTTTTTCTGGGTTTTTTTTCGATTTAAAGTTTTTTTCCCTGGGTTTTTTTTCGAGTTCATGTTTTTTTTCTGGGTTTTTTTTCGATTTCAAGTTTTTTTTTCTGGGTTATTGTTTCGATCGATGTCGAAGTTTAATTATATTAATCGATTTTTTTTTGGTTTTAATTGGTGCAGGTATGAATTCTAGATCTGAAATCGAAGAAGCAAGATACAAGAATGAATGGGGTTTTTTTTTTGATTTATATTGTAATTTGGAATGTTAATTTATATTGTAATTTTTTTTTATTTATATTCTGTAGTCGAAGTTTTTATATGTTGTAATATTTTTTTGATCATATATTGCAAATTTTGATGATGATTGATATTGGTTTTATATTTTTCTGTTGTTATTTATTTTAAGCTATTTAATTTTTAGATGGAAAAAACAAAAACAAAAAAAAAATATATATATATATTTTTGGGCAATTTTGGCACCGGTTAACCGGTGCCATTGCCGAGTTTTGGCACCGGTTTGAACCGATGCCTTATTAAACAGCTATTGGCACCCCCCCACATAGGCACCGGTTCAAACCGGTTCCTTAGGGCCGGGTTTGAACCGGTGCCAATTACATTTTTTCACGTAGTGAAACAAGGAAAGGAAATTATCCTAAGGCTAAATACAAGGTAACTGAAATATACAAGATATTCACACTTATCTTAACAAACAAGCTTAAGCAATTATTTCACCTTCTAAAAATCGAGCTAAATCGAATAGTTTCGTGTTTGAATTGTTGTTGATGTTCATGATGGAAGACTTCTAATGTTCAATTTGTCTTTGCTTTTAATTTCTTATAACTTCTAATGTTTTATAAGGTAATTACTTACAATTACTTTTGTTAATAAGGTATTTTTTCTTAAAAAAAAATCTTAAATTTAAGTATATATACAAGCTTAACCAACATGTTAACAGTTAAAATTACAAATACCGTGGATTAATATTGCTCTTATGGTCATCATCAAAATACTAGTAAATCCAAAAACCGCCCGGCCAATTGAATTCAAGCGTCGACGATTATTTAGAAAATGAGGAAGTGTATAATACACTACCCGTATTTCATTTTACTTGCAACACTTTTTATATCAATATATACCATGCCTGTCATTGTACCATTTCAATCAATTTTTTATTTTTCTTAATCAATAAGTAAAAATTATATGAATCTAATAAGATTCATATATTCATTCTTAAATATAATTAACTAAGGCTAGTCAAAGTGAAGTATGTGAAAACTCCTTTGTAATTAAAATTATAGTTTTACAAGTAAAAAGAAAAGGAAGAAGCAATTTGTATACGATATTACAGAGAGAACCTAGTCGTACGTCACTGCTGTTTTATACAAGTAATAGGTTTTGTTCCTACTCGTTAAGTCATTAAATATTTGTAATGGCTAGAGCCCGAGGTTTTGGGAGCCTAGTCAGCTAAGTATTGAATGTTACTTTCAAGCAATTCAATGCCTATTGACTATCTTAATTTTTAGTGTTAATGGTATTTTGTTTTTACAATAATTTCCAAGGAAGTGGAATTGAAAAGGAAAGGATGTTTGAATTATCAAATTATGCATAATTTAAGTGAATGGCTAGGAAAAAAATAATGCGAGTTGTACTATATACGGAATACGTTTGTATAATCAAATCTAATATATATAAATAAAGTAGGCATTTTTCGGGAGCATTTGACGCACCACATAAGAAAATGTATTATTTTGACCAATGAAATTTTAGATTAATAATTTATTTTAGAATTAAAAAAATTCACTCACCACCTAAGAAAAAGTGACGAATAAGATTTAAGAATTTTGTCACCTAGGTAAAAATAACGAATAGTGAACAATTTAAATTTAAATTATTTAAAAACTAATAATTATCTTTTTTACATATATGGATGTAAACCTTTGATCGTAAATATCTCTCCCTAGCAAATATTATAAAAATTAGATATTAAAAATGTACTCATCGAAACGAATAAAACTAAATCTCATATCACTATGTTTTTCCTTATATACAAAGAGAAATTTAGAAGATTTCCCCTAATTTTTTTAATAGTTAAAAGATTTTAGATGAGACTAACATTTTGAAACAGAACGAGTATATAAAAAAACGCATTTGCAAAGGACTTATTTTAATCAATAAATAAAATGATTTGTCGTTTATTTTTTATTAAGCAAAATTAAAGAATAAGGTTTGAAATTTTAAATTCAAGCGCCACGTAAAATAAATAAACCTACGAAATATAACTTTAGTGTTAAAATTTTTTTAAAAAATTATCTTATGAGATTAAGAATTTTATTCAAATATCCGATGAATGATCTTCATATAAAAACAAATCTTAAATTAATTAAAAAGATTTACTAGAACCGTGCATCGCACGGGCTTATAACTAGTAAATATATAAAATACATAGGTTTTTCAATTTTTCATATACCGTATTGATTTTAGTATATTTTTTTGATACAATTATTCGGTAGTTAATGAAAACCACAAAATGTATGATTAGACTAGAATTGTGTCTAATATGGGTTCAGAAACATGAAACAATCGATCAATTCTTCTCGAGTTTTGGGTTGTTTTACTACACAACAACAACAACAAAAGAAAAAATAAAATAACGAGTTCATGATAATTGCTAAAGAGAAAACAAATAATAAAGAATATGTTTCATAAAAGAATAATAATAAAGAATAAATCATAGCATTAGATTAAGGAACAAATAATTTTGATATCAAATACGATAACACTACTACCAACTAACCTAAATCATTGAATTTTAAAAAATTTAGATGAAATTTGGAAATTATATAAACCATAATACTAAAAAACTTTATTATATACAAGACAGAAAATTATTGATATTGGGCTTTTTCCTCGTTTCAAGATCATAAAAATTCAATCTCAATTCTTTTCATTAGATTCTGTATTTATCATCAACTAGCTAATGTTTGACCTATGTTTTTGTTGATAATCTAATTTTTTTTTTGGAAGATCTATGATAATTTACTTAATCAATCAAGAAAATCTAACCAATTACTTTTAATGGTTTGTTATGATACTTTAACTCTATAATTAGGTGTACTTTCTGATAGTCAATTGTTTTTTAGGTTTTAATATGCTTTCAAATAAATTAAATTAACAAATACATAAAATAGAATCAAATATTATTAGTCCAATGGTTCATTTTTTTGTTTAGGTATGTCATTGGAAGCCGATGAGAACAAAATCTTCCTTATATGGGGGTTGATACCTCATTTATGTATGTATTAATTTAGATTTCATTTCTACATGTTGTATGACTTTCTATTTTTGAATTGATTTAGTTTTTTAAAAAATCCAAAACATATTATAAATAGCCGTAAACTTATTTTGAAACATAAATGTAAATGATAACTGCATTTCCCTTTGGGATTTCAATAAGTTGATACATTTTCTCTTTACAACATAGCACATTACTCAAGTCCAGAAAACAAGCATATGTACGAGTAATATATATCACCCTCAATCTCTTTAAGATTGGGACACTTGGATAATTTACACACTATAACGTTGTAAATCACTCCAAAGACATAATATAAGGAGTACAATAAGTAAATGCTATCTATTTAGATTGGTCTCAATAACAAATAAGTTTTATTAAAAAGAAATTGTGTAATATGCAACATTAAACCCCATTTTAAAAAAGAAAAAATTGTTATGAACTATTTGCTTAACAGGTCAAGTAGTGAACAACTATTCCCTAAAAAGTATATATATATATATATATATATATATATATATATATATATACCCTCAAATTCAAAAAGTTAAGTTAGCACTAGTTTTTTTTCATTTATTTTCTGGCAACTAATCATGGTGAATGTGCCCATTTGTAATTTTTCCGTCCAAAAAAAATACTCACCCTCTTATATTTTAACCAACCTTCTCTTATTTGCAAAAACTCAACCACAAAATCAATTTTTTGTGAAAACCAAATCGTTTTTCGTTTTTCGTTTTTCCTTGGCGATTTTTACAAAAAATTGATTTTTTAGGTTGAGTTTTTGCAATGAAGATGAGAGTTGGTTAACATACACAAGGGTGATAATGTTTTTTTATGGAGAAAAAAAATAAAATAAATGGGCCCCATTTGTCAGAATTAGTTGCTAAAAAATAAAAAAGGATAGTGCTACCCAAACTTTTTAAATTTGAGGGTAGTTTTTTTTTTTATAAAACCTTTAAGCAAGTAGTTGTTCATAAATTAACATCTTAAGCGAGTAGTTCCTGACAATTTTTCCTTTAAAAAACAGATAACTGATAAAAAAAAAAAAAAAAATTATTCGAGCCCTAACAGATTGCAAACCTACCCATGAGTCATGAGAAATTATTTTATACACTCGGGTGCACGGTGCACCCGAGTGTATTTATTTTTTGCTCATTTTGATAATTTTTGCTCATCAAATGAACAAACAAATACCCTTAGGTAGTTGGGTGTACCATACTCCCTGGTGTGTATAGCTATCTCTCATGAGTCATGACATGATTGGTATCCATTATGAAATTATATTAAATATAAGTAGCTTTTATATGTACGCGATGCGCGCGTTACACAAATCAAAATAATTTACATCATTAATTTTGTAAAAAATATTAAAATACCAAAATCTAATGAGTTAAAAATAGAGATGGCCCAATATGTGAAATGACCTGTTCACATATACTTAATTTCAGTTCAGTTCAGTTCAGTTCAGTTCAGCTCCTAATTTCCCTCTCTCATAAAATATTCTTTTCAGCTCAGTTCAGTTCAGTTCAGTTCAGCTGAGCTCCAATCAATTCAGCTCAGCTCCAATTAGTTTAGTTCAATTCAGCACAGTTCAGTAAATGTGAACGGGCCCGAAAAACTTAAATCAAAACAGTAGGTAAAGTTAAACCAACTAATAATATGATAATTATTATCAAATAGATCGAATAAGATTCAATCGTCACAAAAAATATATGTATATACTTCCTTGTTCTATTAATATTGCAACAAGGAGGAAATTACGCATCCCAAAGCACATTTTACATGCTAAATATCTATAATTGTGTAAGAGTAAAAATTATAAAAAGTTGATATTGTGAAAGTATTTTATGAGACGGATCCAATAAGATCCTACATGACTATATTTTACTCAACGTATAAATATAAGGTCAAACAAGAGTGATGAATAGTGCAAAAAGTCCATTGTTGCAATATTAATAGAACAGGGGAAGTATTGAACAATTTATTATCAACTAAGTGCCTGTTCAGATTAATTTATTGAACTGAGCTGAACTGAACTGAACTGATTGGAGCTGAACTGAACTGAACTGATTGGAGCTAAATTGAACTGAACTGAACTGAACTGATTGGAGCTGAAATGAACCAAAATGAGTATTTTACTTAATTCCCCAGATTTTGTTTATCTGAGGGTATAATTGTCTTTTCAAGTATCAGTGGAGGGGTATATGCGTCTTTTCATGTACTAATTGAGGGGTACATGTGTAATTTTCTCACCAAACAGTAAAAGCAAGTTGCAAACAGTAATTGGACAGCTCACCAAAAGTACTGAATAAATGACCTTGCTTTTTCAATATATTTACAAAAATGCCATCAGATTAACAAAAATTCGTTTATCTGACACATTAACTTGTATTTTCCCTATATATTGTTAGTTAGTTAGTTAATAAATTGTTCAATTAAAATAACCAACAACAATGTTTGATCAATCTCTTATTATTTGGGGTTGTTAAATGATACCCACATTTTACCATGTAACACTCACAATTTATACACGAAATAACGAACATACCCTCACGTGTTTTACATATTATTCACCCCTCTAGTTTAATTTATCTTTCTCTTCTCCAAACAAACCACCACTGACTGAAGGAAAAATTATTACAGAATTTAAAGTCATGTATAATTCTAAGGGAAAACGTCTCGAACTTTCGAAATTCCAAAGGAAAAATAATTACTCCAGACGTTTCTCTCGAAAGTTTTAGATGTTTCTTTTCAGTTTTTTGCGGTTTTTGAATTTTTATCGTAACTTTTTATCCCAAAATAGTGCAAGGGTGTCGGTTTTAGATCGAATTTTGTATTTTGACAATTAATTTTGTCCTAAATTTTAAAATGATTTCAAATATTAAGCATTTACTTATGGAAAATTTAGAAATAATAATCCCAACTTTGCTCCGTTTTGTTTTAATAATCCCAACTTTGGATTATTCTACAATAATCCCAACTTTGGGGGGGGGGTGTTTTGTTTCTTCAATCCCAATGATCGGTTACCGGTTGAATGGTTTTTTTTATTATTTTTTCTTTAAATGACATGTGGCGCATTTTTATTGGTTAAATTTTTTTTTTAAAAAAAATTAAAAACAAAAAAAACCCACCCAGCCAAACCCCACGCAGCACCGCCCAGGCGCCCAGAACCTTGACGCCGACCAACTGCCCCCACCCCTACATCGCCGCTATTCCCCCACCCCTTAAGCACCGCTATTCCCCCTCCCACAACGCCTGTTTCCCCTCTCCCTCCGCGCGACCCACCAACTCACCACCTTCCTTCCCTCATTTTTGACCCTCGAAACGCGTTGAAAACACCTTCCCCACCATCAAATCTCCCTTAAAACACTTGATAGGCCTTAAAACCACCTTCCCCACTTTCAAAAACCCCAAACACCCCTCCCTTACCTTCGAAAACCCTAGCCGCTAGGGTTTTGCGGTGGTGGAGGAGCGGTTTGGAATTTATGGGAGTGGGGGATGGGTTTGCTTGGTGTTGCGTGGAGTGTTTCGAGGTAGCTAGGGGAAATTGGCGGCCGCTCGTCGGAAAGAAATGCAGCGGCGGGCTGGGTAATGGTGGGGTTGAGGTGGGCCGCCGGTGGTGGAAATGGAGGAGGGCTGGTGGGCGTGGGGGTTGCTGTTCTGATTTTTTTGTTTTTTTTATTTTTATTTTTTTGGACCAATCAGGACTTGACACTTGTCAAGTGACCTGATATAATAGGTCATTGACTTTTGTTGACCGGTTTGGGATTGAAGAAACATAACACCCCCGAAAGTTGGGATTATTGTAGTATAATCCAACGTTGGGATTATTAAAACAAAACGGAGCAAAGTTGGGATTAATATTTCTAAATTTTCCTTTACTTATTACTTTCATAACGTTGACTTTTGTTGATCACGAAAAGCATAAACTCTTAAATGGACCAGGTCTAAAATAATTTATTATGAACCACTAATATTAGAGACACTATGATTGTTTTATTGATAAAAAAAGTCACTCTATATATATTATTTTGAAATAAAAGTCATTGTAATATTATAAAAACTATATATAAGAGGTTATTTTATTTTTTAATGAAATTTTTTATATAGTGACCAATATAAATAATAAAGGTTACTATCTTAAAATTTAGGTCCATATGTTTAACATAACGTCGTAGTTTAAGTTCACAACAATATTAAATGTTAACAAGTTTTAATTAAGATTATTATGTTAAAAATAGGGTTACTGCACTTCATATAACGTCAGTTACAAGCGTATAAACCTCGAGTTTACAACAATAATATTATACATCAGGTCCATGTAAGATTTTTTTTCACGAAAAGTAACAAATTGAGTTAATGCCCAAAATAGCTGGAATTGGGATTATAAATAAATACAAAAGTACTGTATTGTTTTTCATCATTGTTTGGGCTTCTGCTCAAAGATCTTGGATCCTTCATGCCAAAATAGTTACCCAATTCAACTAATTTTAGGTTGGGCTGGCTGGTTCGAGAATTTTGAAGCTAAGATGCAATATATATATATATATATATATATATATATATATATATATATATATATATATATATGTTGTAAAATAAAGGGGGAAAGATGAGATATTGAGAAAGAATTAATATGTTCATATTATTCCATATGATAGGGGTATATATATACATAGAATATTATAAGTAGGGTTTGCTTAGATAAGAATAAACTCTAGATCTAGAATATTCTGGAAATATAGAAAGAGGATAATGGATATCCACACAATATTTTCATAACAATATATATATATATATATATATATATATATATATATATATATATATATATATATATATATATATATATATATATATATATATATATATATATATATATATATACTGGGCTAAAAAATCAAGTTTAATTAATAACCCCAAACTTAATTAGGCGAAAGATTATGCCCAAATCATGTCGGGCCAAGATACTGAGCTTTAATTAGTTATTGTACAAATCTATACGATTATTGATAATCTAATGTGGGCAATGCTGCTAGTCTTGTTTGAGAGATCTTTCGATTTAGGCCCCATTCTCTTCACGTTATTTTTGTTGAAATTAAATTATTTTTACAGAAACAAAATTATTTGCTGAACTTAAATTATATTTACTGAATTGAAATTATTTTTGCTGAACTGAAATTATTTTTACTGATTTTCTATTATAATTTTTCATTAAGAAAACTGAATTTTAATGAACTGAACTTATTTTTACTGAACTGAAATTATTTTTACTGAATTGAAATTAATTTTATTAAACTGAACTTATTTTTACTGAACTGAAATTATTTTTACTTAATATTATTTTTGTAAGGTGAAGAGAACAAGGTCTGATATGGTATGATCTGATTTAATAATGTAACTAAATTTTAACTGCATTTTAATACGAACCTGTAAAGAAAAGAATTATCAAAATGAATCTTGTTAGATTTGTCTCATTATGAACTTTTCAAATATGTGATTTTCATAATTTTTTGTAATACACAATTAACGATATTTAGCAATAAGTAAATGATAATTAAAAGTTCTAATAATATGAATTTATTAAAGAATAAGTAATAAGTATGTACCTAAAATAAGTTGAAGAGAACATGTCCTTAATCCAAAAGTAAGGTCGGCTACATGAACCAACATGAGGAATATTCAAGAGGTCTCTCATTCTAGTATTATTCTCAATCATGTCAAGCAATGTGACAAAGCTTTACATTGATCGTCACTAGCCTACCGTAATATATATTTTAAAGGTATAATGGTTCAAACACTTATAAGAGTTGTCTCAAACTTTTTAAAAGGTAGGGATTTGATACTAATCTATTCTAATAAATACTAGCGGTTATTTTTTTGAACGAATGTATCTAATAAATTTAAAGCAACGTCATTATATTAAGATTAGAGGTGTCAATTCGAGTATCTGAATCATGTTCAATGAGGTATTTCAACGTTGAGCGATGCTTAATTATTGTGTGATTGTGTCCGTACGAGTCGAAATTTAAATTGATTTTTATTTTTCAAATCAGACCTGATCGGGTTAGTTTTGGACACTTCATTCAAAATAATATACATTTGATTATCCTCTATATAATGATGCAAAATTTTACAAAAATATTGTTGAGCATTAACTTTCTAAATTTAATTTTGATCAAACTTACAATTGGAGGCTTCGCCCGGCTATTAACTAGTTTTTTCCTACAAATGTCCCACATTCAATTCAATGATCTAGCCCGATCCCCATGGGTGCTCCCTGAAGACATCCTTCAAGGAGACAAAGCTAGGCACATGAGCAATGACCGGAAAGTCGAAAATCTCGACTGTCCGAAACCGCCTCTCCCGGAGATTATAAAGTTTGACAAAGTGATTAGCACACAACATTAGTATCTCATCATTGTCACGAATATTGATCACTTGAATACTCCGGTACGGGTTGCACCAATCGATGAAAAAGTCCCTAATCGAGAACCTTAGAGCCCATGATTCTGGCACGCCGTATTTCTCCATCACCCAAACTTGTATATCCGGCCTAAATGCCTTTGCATCAATCGCACATATTGAAAGGAAATTACCTATGATCCCCAAATTTGACCAATGATACTTGTTTTTCTTGTGTGATGAAAATATTGGTGGTGCTTTAATCGCCTTGAAATTCTCCTCTATAAAGTCAAATCCACAAATTAGACTATTATTATTGTTAGCATTAACATGATCATTTCGTTTATTATTTTTGTCCAAATTCCAATGAAGTGTATTATTGATGAAAAAGCCGGGAATTGTTGAGGGGATAGGAAATGGGGCATCCCCAATTTCTCTCCATTTATTCCCTGTTCCAAGATCATATATCTCGACCCGCCATCTTGAAGGCGGGTCTCTTTTCTTGTGAAAGATGCGGAGCACTTTATACCGATTGGTATGCCCGCAGAGCCCGAAACCCGCCACCACGTTATTATCATCTGCTGTGGTGGCGGGTTTCGGGACGACAATCACCTGACGGGTGATTGGATTCCAAATCAAACTGGGCTCCCCGGTTTTCACCCCCCTCAAACAGATCAACCCATTACACCCATTTCCGAGTTGAATGTTCATATTTCGAATATCAACTACATGATCACGAGAATTCGTTGTAAGCTGCATCTTAGCAATGCCACAACTTTGCCGATCGATTACAGAAATTTCTTTCAGATTTAGCAGCGAAGATGACATTTCTTTAACTTCAAAGAATACAGTTGTTGGAATATGATGAGAATATACTTGGTAGAAATAAGAATCCGAGATTAAAGATCGCCATGATTTGCAAACAAACTTGCAATTGATTACCGTTTTTAGAGGTAATCTTCCAAAGATGTTGATCAATATGCTACCTGGTAGATCTGATACTTTTGCAACCCCAGAATTTGATGATGATGATGATTCTAACATCAGAAAATTGAATTCTGAATCTTGTTTTTGTTTTTTATTTGGAAACATATTAAATCAATGGTGTAATACTCTTGTTTACGATCTATTAATCTGATGAAAAAAGTTAAAAGTGTTATAACAAATCACTTTTAAATTATATTATGTCTATAGGAGATTTTTCAAAAAAATAAAATAAAATAAAATAAAATACAAACTATAGGAGACTCTTAAAGTTTTATAAGTTATATAGCCTTTGGTAATTTTATATATGTAAGACGTTTAATTTCTTAATTAAACACGAACTCATAATTAGACAATAGTAAAATAGGAAACTTACACAGTTTAAATCCGATTACAAGTCGTATTCCTGGTATGTTGCAAACTTGCAAAGTCCCAAAAGATAAAATAATGGGGATTTTGAAGAATTAATTTAAGAGAGAATTTTTTTATACTAGTATATTTTTTTAAGAAAAAAATCTTATATACTAATGTACTACTTTCTCCGTTTTATTAATATTACAATAATGGACTTTTTGCACTATTCATCGCTCTTGTTTGATCATATAATATGAGTTATACGTTAAGCAAAATATAGTCAATTATACTAATGTACTACTTCCTCCATTCTATTAATATTACAACAATGGACTTTTTGCACCATTCATCGCTCTTGTTTGATCATATAATATGAGTTATACGTTAAGCAAAATATAGTCAAGTGTATCTTGTTGGATTCGTCTCATAAAATACTTTCACAATATCAACTTTTTATAATTTTTACTCTTACACAATTATAGATATTTAGCATATAAAATGTGTTTTGGGATGCGTATTTTCCTCCTTGTTGCAATATTAACAGAACGGAGGAAGTATAATATTAGTATTGTCAAATTTCAAACCGAAACTGTTTAACTGCACGAAACAATCCGACCCAAATGAGAATCGAACTGAGTAAAAACCCTTTTTTTGAAACCGAAAACCGACCCGAACCGTATGTGAATGAACCCGAAACCGAACTGATCCGAATAGCGTTACACCGTATAAGAACCAAACTCGTTAATGAACCGAACCATTTCTAAACCGAACTGAAATCAAACCGAACCGAAAAAGAACCGAACTGTTTCTAACCTGAAACCACTTTCAACCCGAAACCATTTGAACCGAGATAAAAATTGTTTACACCAAACTGTTAACAACCAGCGACCCGTTTGCACCGAACTACTGTATATAAACTGAATTGCTTGCAAACCGAATTGTTTATGAACCGGACCGCTTATAAACGAATCGGCTACAAATTGCTTACTATAAAGAGAATATTAAAATCAAGTTAAAAGGTGTTTTAAATGAAATTTAATTATCATAGTACAAAAATTCTTCCTGCCAAATTAATATATATTGAAAATTTTATTATCATAGTATAAAATATCTTCCTGCCAAATTATTATCATAGTATAAAATATTTTCCTGCCACTAAAAATCCTCCTGCCATAAGTTATAATCTGAACCGAACCAATTATAAAAAGAACCGAACTAGTTATAAACTGAACTGAAAAAGAACCGAATTGTTTCTAACTCGGAACCATTTTCAACCCGAACTTGTTTGAACCGGGATAAAAACCGTTTACACCGAACCGTTAACAAACTGCAACTCGTCTGCACCGAACAGTTTACTACCCGGACTGTTTACAACCCGAACCGAATTAAAACCGCTCAAGAATAAACCAAAACCGAATCGAACCGATAACTATTTAAACCGAACTGGAACCAACATGCGAGACACTTAAACCAATTTCAAACCGATTTGATTTAATACCCAACCGATTTCAAACCGAACTTAACCCGAACTGTCAAAATGACAGTGCATGCGTCTATATATGTATTCATAAACTGTGCTAATGTTCTACTCCGTAGAATGAAAAATAGTTTTTTAAATTAAATGAAATACTAAGACATATTAGGAAAGTCTTATTTCAAAAAAAAAAAAAAAAAAAAAATAGGAGAGTCTTATAAGTTACAGCCTTGGTAATTTTATATATCTAATTTTATATATCTAAGATGTTTAATTTCTTGACTAAAGACTCATAAAGTCATAATTAGTACAATAACTAGATGAAAGCCGTGCAATGCACGGTTTGTTAGTATTTTTTTACAAAATATTTTTATATTTATGTGATTAAAATTGTTATTATATTAGTTTTAAAATATTAGATAAATTCATAATCACAAAAGATAATATTTGTATTTAATTAGGGATTTTTTAGAAAATAACACCACAAATTTTTTAAAAAATGGATTATAACACCACCTTTTCTCAAATTTGTATTATAACACCACATAAAAATCAAAAAAATTTGATTTCACCACCAATAAACGGATTTTTTTGATGGAATCCGTTAGTGGGACCCAACAAATACACGTGGCACTAATTGATTAGTTAAAAAAAAAGAAAAAAATATAAGCCAAAACCCTAACCCAACCAGCCTTACCACTGTACTACCTTACCGTCAGCAACACAACTCCAGCCGAAAACCACCAGTACCCCACCTTGACCGGCGAAACCAAGCGACTTCCCCCCCTACGCCGGAGAAACCAATCGAGCGACCACCACCCTTACATGTTCACCCCTTCCCCCCTCCTCGAAAACCAGCCCAGCCAAGTCGTTTAAACCGCACGCAAAACCACCGTGTAAAACCACCCCCTTTTGCCCCAATCACCGGCCAAATCGACCATCGAAATTGCTCATTCTAGGTTTCCATGGTCGATTCCGGCCATTTTGGGGGTGAAAGGGTAAAGGAGAGGTGCGACTTTTGGCTGCTATAACGCCGATCGTTGGGGTTTAATTGTCAATGTTTGGTGTTTCAAGGTTGGGTTAGGTGCGTTTTCCGGTGGCTGGGGTGTTTCAAGGTGGGTTTTCGGTGGCTGGGGTGTTTCAAGGTGGATTTTCGGTGGCTCGGAGCTTTGGGGGTTGGGTTTGGGTGACGGTGGTGGGAACCCACCGGCGGTGGTGGCTGGTTTAGCATTTTAGGAATTATCTTTTTAATTTTTAATTTTTTTTTTAATCCAATAGATGAGTGACACGTGTCAAAAGTGAGCCCCACTAATGGATTCCATCCAAGAATTCGTTAGTTGGTGATGAAATAAAATTTTTTGATTTTTATGTGGTGTTATAATACAAATTTGAGCAAAGCAGGTGGTGTTATAATCCATTTTTTTTTCAAAATATGTGGTGTTATTTCAAAAAAATCCTTTAATTAATTTAAATTTTAAAATCTCATCTGACAATTTTGCTTATGTGTCATTTGTATAATTTAATTGTAAAAGAAATTAATAATGTCTTATTTCATTGTATATTTATGAAGATCATTCATTAGATATATGAAATTATGAATAAAATTCCTAATATTATAATTTTTAATTTTTAACACTAAAGTTATTTTTTGTTGTTTTATTTATTTTTTTTTTAAAAAAAATCTCGTTATTTTGTTGATCAAGATAATTAAATGTTAGTCTCATTATAATCGTTTAACTATTAAAAATTATGGGGAATTAGTCATTTGAGATTTAGTTTTATATTATTAAAATCAAATTTTTATAATATTTGCTAGGGAGATTAAAGATATTTGCGATAAAAAATTTGCATCCATATATGTAAAAAAGATAATTTTTTTTAGAAGATAATTATTGGTTTTTAAAAATAATTTAAATTTTAATTATTCTCAGTTCGTTGTTTTAACCTCTGTCTCAAAATTTTTAAATCTTATTCGTCACGTTTGCTTAGATGGTGAGTTAAGTTTTTAATTCTAAAATAATTTATTAATCTAATTTTTTTTTTGGACAAAAAATTACCTTTTCTTACGTGACCTGCCAAATGCTCCTGAAAAATGCCTACTTTATTTATATAAATTAGATTAGATTAGATAAGAAAATAACACAGTTCTAATATGATTACTAGTCGTATTCCTAATATGTTGCAAAGTACCCAAAAATAAAATAATGGGGATTTTGAAGAATTAATGAAATATTTTTGCTACTAAAAAAAAAAGAGAATTTTATTATATTTTAAAAAAATCTTTTGATTGGTTGATGATAAAGAGAGAATCTTATGATTTGTTTGTATCACATATTTTAAAATTTATTAAATTAACTTTAAATGCTTAACTTACAAACATATTTTTAAATTAATCAATAAAAATTAAACAAAATTTTAAATTTATTAACTAAAGGAACTTTTTATTATTTTTTTTGAAATAAATAAAATATCTATTAAAGGAAATTTTTATTAATTAAATTAGGATAATAAAACATAAATCCTCATATAAATTATTATAAAAACGACCAAATAAATTATTATTATTTTTTTTTACAAGAAACCAAATTACAATTAAATACACAGGAAGATATATATAATATAAGATAAATACAATTCTATGTGTTATCTAGTAGGATAAATTATCCAAAAAGATCTCATCAATTTTACTTGTCTTTTCTCATTAAAGAAAAAGATGAAGATTCATACGATTTGTCTGATTTACTTGTCGTAGCGCTCTTCTAATCAATGGAGAGCGTAAGATCATATTCGGGTTCAATTCCATTCGTTAACTCTATCATTAGGTGTAAGTTTTGATATTTCATTGCTTTTTAGGTTTTAATATGCTTTCAAATAAATTAAATTAACAAATACATAAAATAGAATCAAATATTATTAGTTCAATTGTTCGTTTTTTTATTTGTGTATGATAAGAATAAAATCTTCCTTATATGGGGTTGATACCTCATTTATGTACCTATTAATTTAGATTTCATTTCTACATGTTGTATGACTTTCTATTTTTAAATTATTGATTAGTTTTTTAAAAAAATCTAAAACATATTATAAATAACCGTAAACTTAATTTGAAAGATAAATGTAAATGATAACTACATGCATTTCCCTTGGTGATTTCAATAAGGTCATACATTTTCTTTTCACAACATAGGACACTACTCCAGAAAACAAGCATATGTACGAGAAATATATATCGCCCTCAATCTCTTTAAGATTAGGACACTTGGATAATTTACGAGAAATATATAACGTTGTAAATCACTCCAAAGACATAATACGAAGTATAAGGAGTACAGATAAGTAAATGCTACTTCTATTTAGATTGGTCTCGATAACATGTTTTAAAAATTAAGTTTTTATTAGAAAAAAAAAATCTAATATATAATTGTAGAGTAAGTGAATGAGGAGCCTCCAAAACCTCATTCCTCAACTCTCATGCATTTTTTTTTTAAAAGAAAAAAATAACTACCAATCCCACTACTTTATTATATATTTTTTTTAAATCAATAACTACCCCATTCAATATTTCCTTTTTGTTTTTCTTTTTGTTTTTTTTCCCCAATGACTACTACTAACATTTTAATTTTTTTTTTTGCATTAGCACAATTATTCAATTCTTTTATCAACAATTCAATATAGCACTCAAAATCCCCAACATTTCATTTTTTTAAAAACACTACGTACTAACATTTCACTTTGTTTTATGAGTTTTTTTTTTTGGTACATAGTATAATATATGTTATGCGTTAGCACGAGTATACATTTCCTTTATCAACAATTCACTATACTACTCTAAATCCCCAACCCTTCAATTATATGCATTTTTTTAGAGACTACCCTCCAAACATTTTCCACATCTTTAATCATCAAAAAAAAAAATGTACAACTGGCCTCGACAAATAACTACTTGCAACAGAACAAAGTATGTAACCCCTAGAGCAAGACACTAACTCATATGACACTAACCGAGTAACACGAGTAACTCCTATAATACTAAACGGGCAACCTCGATCTATAACTTTGAAAAAGTAAACCCCATAATAGCATTGCATGGCCACCGACATAAAAGAGTAAGACTCTGTTTTTTAAGCTTCTAAGCAAAGCATAGAATATCATATTTCAGCATAGCACAACAGGTGTCAACACATTATTAATACGATTATTAATACTCAATACAACAGAGCTAATTAGGGTTCAACAGAACCGACCAATCCAAAATCAACCATTATAGCTCAAGCCTAAATTACAACATCAAAATCAGCTTTCTATATTTTAAATATATTTTTTTCTTATATATCCCGTGCATTTTGCACGGGTACACTCTAGTTGTGTAATATGCAACAGTAAACCTCATTTTAAAAAAAAAAAAAAAATTGTTATGAATTACTTGCTTGGTCAATTAGTGAACTACTCCCTAAAAAGTATATATATTAAAAACAAAAAAAAAAAAAAAACCTACCCTCAAATTTAAAAAGTTTGTTAGCATTACCTTTTTTTCATTTGAAAGGGCCCATTTGTAATTTCTCGTCCGAAAAAAACATACTCACTCTCTTATATTTTAACCAACCTTCTCTTATTTGCAAAAACTCAACCCAAAAACCAAATTTTTGTGAACTAAATCGTTTTTCTTTTTCCTTTTTAATTGGTGATTTTTACAAAAAAAAATTGATTTTTTAGGTTGAGTTTTTGCAATGAAGATGAGAGTTATGATAAAAAAAAAATGAAGATGAGAGTTGGTTAATGTACACAAGGGTGATGATGTTTTTTTTGGAGAAAAAATAACAAATGGGCCCCATTCGTCGGAATTAAATTAGTTGCCGAAAAATAAAAAAGGATAGTGCTACCCAATTTTTTTAAATTTGAGGGTAGTTTTTTTATAAAACCTTTAAACACGTAGTTGTTCATAAATTAACATGTTAAGCGAGTAGTTCCTGACAATTTTTCCTTTACAAAACAGATAAATGATAAAAAAAAATTATTCACTTGGGTGCATGGTGAACCCGAGAGTATTTTTTTGCTCATTTTGATAATAATTGCTCATTTTATCATCAAATGAACAAACAAATATTTTTGAATGTACCGTACTTCCGAGTGTGAATAACAATCTCTCATGAGTCATGACATGATTGGTATCCACTATGATATTATATTAAATATAACTAGCTTTTATATGCACGCGATGCATGCGTTACACAAATCAAAATAATTTACATCATTAATTTTTTTAAAAATATTAAAATACCAAATTAGACAATAGTAAAATAGGAAACTTACACAATTTTAATACGTTTACAAGTCATATTCCGCAAATTTTGAAGAATTAATTTAAGAGAGAATTTTTTTTTATATATATTAAAAAAAAAAAAAAATCCTTTTATGATTCAATTTGAAAAATAGTTTTTTAAATGGGATGAAATACTAAGATATACAAAGTACATACTAGGAGAGTCTTATAAGTTATAGCCTTGGTAATTTTATAAATCTAAGATGTTTAATATCTTGACTAAAGACCGTTCAAAAAAAAAAAAAATTTTGAGTAAAGACGAACTAATAATTAGTACAATAATAGGAAACTAACACAGTTCTAATACAATTAGTAGTCGTATTACTAATATGTTGCAAAGTACCAAAAGATAAAATAATGGGGATTTTGAAGCATTAATTTAAGAGAGAATTTTATTATATTTAAAAAAAATAAATCTTTTGGTTGGTTGATGATAAAGAGACAATCTTCCGATTTATTTTTAGAATCACATATTTTAAAATTTATTAAATTAACTTTAAATTCTTAACTTACAAACATATTTTTAAATTAATCTATTAAAAATTAAACAAACTCTTACATCTAATTTTTTTATTAATTAAATTAGGATAATAAAAAATAAACTCTCATAAAAAAAAATTAAAAAAGATCAAATTAGTTTTTTATTTTTTACTAAAAACCAAATTATAACTATATACACACGAAAAGATATATAATATAGATAATATACTACTCCGTATTATAGATTAAGTAATACGAAGTAATTACCAAATTAGAGGATAAAGTTCTAAGTTGATTTGTTATCCAATAGGATAAATTATCCAGTTATATATATATGCTAATAAAAGTAGATAGATATTAAAGATAATATTTATAAAAAAGATCTTATGATATCTAATTGCCTATAAATATTAGCTCAAAATTCCTCATTATTCATCGTTAATTTTAAGTGTTTTCTCTGTTCAAAGAAAAAGATGAAGACTCATATGATTTTTATTCTCTTAGCCATTGTCACAATTTTCACGCCTTCAATTTTAAGTACGACTGTCTCTCATGATGGTCGCGCTCTCCTCATTAATGGAGAGCGTAAAATCATACTTTCGGGATCCATTCATTATCCGAGAAGTACTCCTGAGGTACATTATTGTTAAACTATCAACGTGACAATTTTTTTTTTTTTTTTAATAAAGCTATTTTATAATGATTTTAATGATGTTTTTTTTGGGATAGATGTGGCCGGATTTAATCAGAAAAGCGAAAGAGGGAGGTCTTGATGCCATCGAAACGTATGTGTTTTGGAATGCACATGAACCAGTTCGAAGGCAGTACGATTTCACTGGTAGGAACGACCTTATAAGGTTTCTAAAGACCATTAAACAGGCTGGACTATATGCTATTCTTCGTATCGGTCCATACGCTTGTGCTGAATGGAATTACGGGTAAATACATAATCTCTAAATATTAGCATATATAGACATACATTGTTTTTGCTGTTAGAACTAGTAATGGGACAACTAAATCTTATTATTTAGAGTATGCGAATAATTTATATTGCGACCTAATATGTGTTACATATGACTTGTTTTGAATAGAGGGTTTCCCGTATGGTTGCACAACTTGCCTGGGATCCAGATTCGAACTGATAACAAAGTGTTTATGGTAAACCTTAATTAGCCAATTTATCATGCATATTCTTTTTTAGACGTACAATATTCTTTTGTTTGTCTAAAATTATCATAAATTGTAACAGGATGAAATGCAAACTTTCACAACATTGATTGTTGATATGGTGAAAAAGGAGAACCTTTTAGCCCCTGAAGGTGGCCCGATTATCCTAACCCAGGTTTGTTTATCTATGGAATAACCCGAATTTATTAAAGGATAAAATATGGTCTCAGTTATTATATATCATTGTTAGACCGTCTAATAAAAGAATTTGTAAATTATATATGCTAAAGAATTGTTTTATTTCTCTTTTAATGACACGATAGATTGAGAATGAATACGGCAATATCATGGATCCTTATGGTGACGCCGGAAAAAGATACATCAATTGGTGTGCAAAGATGGCCGTAGCTCAAAACGTTGGTGTCCCATGGATTATGTGCCAACAAAGTGACGCACCCCAACCAATGGTACATATTATAAAATCTTACCAAATCAACAAATTTATTATTATCTTAGCAAATCAACAAATTTATTATTTCATTTAATTGTATGATTATCATCTAATCTCATAATTAATTGCATTACATTTATTTCTCTAAATCAGATTAATACTTGCAATGGATGGTATTGTCACGATTTCACTCCAAACAATCCCAACAGTCCCAAGATATGGACCGAAAATTGGACCGGCTGGTTAGTTGATTATATAACTTATTATAATATAATGTTTAATTATGTTACATACCCACTATACTAAATTATGTTCAAAAATAAAATATGAATTATATGTTTATGTTAATTTAACGTGAAATTATAGGTTCAAAAATTGGGGAGGTAAACTTCCACACAGGACTGCTGAAGATGTTGCCTATGCAGTTGCACGCTTCTTCCAAACAGGAGGCACTGTACAAAATTACTACATGGTAAATAAACAATTTCTCGAAAATTCGTACGTGCTCGAAAATTTAATGAATTGTTACCATATATAGCTAATAAGTTGTGATTCTAATTTTAGTACCATGGTGGAACAAACTTTGGAAGAACTACTGGTGGTCCGTACATCACTACGAGCTACGACTACGATGCACCCCTCGATGAATACGGTATCTAACCCTAATTCATCAACAACATAATACATGTCGATTAATTCTAAGAAATCAATTGAAGAATTTGTTAAAGATATATTATCTTATTACTATCTTTAACATAAATATAGATAAATATGTTATTCTCCTAATAAGATCAATATGAAAAATATATCATATATATTTTCCGATATTGATGATATCATATCTCTAACATAATTAACAATTTTATGTGTTTAATTTGTATGATTTGTAATGTAGGAAATTTGAATCAACCTAAGTGGGGCCATCTCAAGGAACTTCATGCAGTGTTGCACTCAATTGAAAAAGTTCTCACCTATGGAGACATTACCAAAACTGATTTGGGCAACAATGTTACGGTACACAAATAATTAAACTTAATGTTTATAATATGAATTGCATTAGAAATTAGACGTATATATATAACTTTATTGTAATTTTAATACGTTTAGGTGACAACTTACAAGACTAGTGTGATCTCGAGTTGTTTTATTAACAACGATAACACATCCAATGATGCAACAATAACATACAATGGCAAAAACTTTACCATTCCTGCTTGGTCCGTTAGTATCCTTCCCGATTGCAAGAATGAAGTGTACAATACCGCTAAGGTGAGACTTTACTTCCGTGCACATTCACATATATAGCGTGAATTTTATAACTATTAGGTCAAATTAGTTAATTAACATCGATTTGATTGATTATAGGTGAATACACAAACTAATATCGTGGCAAAGATACCTAATGGAGCCAAAAAAGAACCAAGTGCTCTTACTTGGAATTGGACCCGTGAAAGGATTGGTAAGTTTGCCAAAGGCGGTAAAGGTGACTTTGCTATGGATGTTCTCCTTGAACAAAAGGCGGTTACTAATGACTCTAGTGACTACTTGTGGTACATTACAACGTAAGTATTGTACAAAAATTAAATTTCGTCGTTTTTTAGATCTATCCATATATATTGGAACTAATATATGTTTTTGTGGTTCGAATTATGATTTCTTAGTTTCCACCTTGAGAAAAATGATCCACTTTTGAGTAATGGCGACTTGAAGCTTAATATCAATTCAAGTGCTCATGTTCTACATGTTTATGTTAATGGCCACGAACTAGGTAAAAATCGATACTAATTTCGTTACATGACTATATTATATTTACTTGATTTTTAGCCGATTTAACTATGTAACACAATCTAATTTATTTATTTATTTTATTTTCGTGTAGGATACGAATATGTTAACACTTCTGCCTATGTCTACACTTTTGAGAAGAAGGTCAATTTGAGAAGTGGGAAGAACATAATTGCACTCCTTAGTGCCACGGTTGGACTTAAGGTATAGTACACATTTTATTAGCATACGAAATTGCAAATATATATAGATTGTTACATGTAAATTAAACCTAAAGTTGTAAATCTTTTGCTTGTAGAACTATGGTTCATTCTATGACTTGACACCGGTCGGAATAACCGGTCCAGTGAAGCTAGTTGGAAAGCAAGGGGCCGTGCTCAAGGACTTATCTAACCATGCTTGGACATACCACACTGGTTTGGAAGGCCTCGATCATGACCATCTCTATAGCGAAAAATCACTCTATGTCAATAAGTGGAGGACTAGCCATGGCATGCCCATTAACACTCGAATGATATGGTACAAGGTAATAATAACACGCGCAATTTAATTAATTAGTTCGTCTTATTTATTCTAATTATTATTGTTACATGTATGTAACTTGTCACGTGAAATATAACTAATTGTGATCGATGATTGTATTTTAATTAGACGACATTTAAGCCACCATTGGGAACAGACCCCGTCGTGGTGGACTTAAGTGGCATGGGCAAGGGAGAAGCTTGGGTTAACGGATTGAGCATTGGACGGTACTGGCCTAGCTATGTATCGGATAATGACGGGTGTACACTTGAACCTTGTAACTACCGCGGTCAATATGATAACAACAAGTGCCTCACCAATTGTGGCAAACCCATCCAAACAGAGTAATAAATTCGCGTCTTTTTAACTAGTATACCACTTTTGTACATACGTACATTATGTTGAACTCTAAATTAATTGTTTTATTTGTTACATATATGTAGGTACCATGTACCACGGTCTTTCCTAAGGAGTGACGTGAACACCCTTGTTCTATTCGAGGAACTCGGAGGGAACCCAACAGGAGTTAACTTCAAGACCGTCCGAGCAGGAGGAGCTTGCGCGAATGCGTACGAGGGAAATTTACTAGCCTTGTCGTGTGAAGGCAGGCCAATTTCTGGTATAAAATTCGCTAGTTTTGGTGCACCTCAAGGTGTTTGTGGCTCTTTTGAGAAAGGTTCTTGTGAAAGTGCCAATGATGCTAAGAGCATCCTTACTAAGGTACATATATTTTTCACGTTACATATCATAATCCGAATTATTATTATTATTATTATTATTATTATTATTATTATACGAGTTTTAACTTCGGTTTTTAATTTTGGTAGGCTTGCGTTGGCAAAGAGTTTTGTCTATTGGATGTCTCTGAGAAGACTTTTGGTGCGGCTTCAAGTTGTGGAGACAAAACCAAGAGACTTGCCGTGGAGCTCGTTTGTTAATTATAGTTTTTGCCAATTATTTTTAGTTGTTAGGAGTAACGAATTATTCTTTAAGCAATTATAAGTATGAACCACACTAGTATTTACTTTCGTTATTGTTATTAGAGATAGTAGCGGGTTAATTATATATTTATAGAATGTTATTGTCTTTTATTTAACATCAGATCATCAAGCTTATTTTCGTTAATTTCTTGATTAGTTATATTTACGAATTTGATGCTTTCCTAGCTATAGTCTTGAAGAATGTTCTTTGTGGAAAATCCTTGAAGATATTTATTATAAAAAATAAAAAAATAATAATAAAAAATCATATAAGGTGTACGATTATGAGAAGAAATCTATGATAAAAGTTTAAAAAAAAAACTTAGGATAAGATAAAACAAACCAATCTCTAATATAAGATGAGATCAAAGGCCTAACTATTGGTTGGAAATCGGCAGCAAAAAGGACAAATTTGATTAAAGGCCTAATAATTTCTCTAAAATCACTCCGATCCTTTTAACCTAAATAAAAGTCATACTCCAATTTTCTTTTAAAAACTTTGTTGTTCTTAAATAAAACTGTTATTTTACATATATCTATTTAATTTCTTTTTTACTTTTAAAAAAAAATCAATTCCTACTCCTCATAATGAACTCAAATAAAATTTATCAAACCTGTTATTAGTCAAGCCTATGCAAACCTAGGTGAACTCGTAATTTCTTTATTTAGACTTGACATAGACCCTAGACTTATCCAATCCGAACTTGATTTGTATTGAGATTCGACCTTGATTCAAAGACGAGGCTTTTTTCGATCTTTAGATTAATTATAAACATACTCTCGCGGCCTCGCCCAATCCAATTTGACCTAACTTAAGACAAGCTACTTGGAGTGACTCAAAGTACGTTAGTCATGAAATAAGAACTCGATACTCAACCGATCCAAATTCGACCCAAATCCAAAAAAAAAAAAAAACTTGGCCCAAACTAATGCAGACTCAAACCAAACTAAGATTAAGGGCCTGTTTTCTTACGTTGAAATTCAGTTCAGTTCAGTTCAACTCAGTTCAGTTCAGTTCAGTTCAGCTCCTAATTTCCTTCTCTTATAAAATATTCAGTTCAGTTCAGTTCAGTTCAGTTCAGCTCAATTCAGTTCAGTTCAGTTCAATTCAGTTCAATTCAGTTCAGTTTAGTTCACTTCAGTTCAGCTCAGTTCAATTCAGCTCAGTTCAATTCAATTCAGTTCAGTTCAGTTCAGTCAATGAGAACAGACCCTAACCCCCTAACATGACATGAGTTGAAACTGACTCTAACTCAAATATAATTAAACATTTATCTTTTTACACCCGAATATGAACTGACTTGAAATCTCAAGCCAATCCGATTTGATCCTACACTGATTAACCATTACACAAATCCGATGTGACCGATCCATCCATAACCAATCCAAACCCAACTTATTAACTATATTTCCATATAATGTGCCCATACCCGAAAAATCGATCCGTAACCGTTCCCAAAATTAGGGTACCCGATTCGATAACCATAATTGTTCGGGTATTCGTTCCGATAATTTGTTATCGGGTATGATTATTGGGTATCATTTTAAAATTAATGGTTACCCAATCCGATCCGATAAACATTTTTTTTGCTTTTTTTCCCTACTTAAATCTTTTTTTTTTTAAAATCTAAACTCTTACTAAAATTCATAATTACTTTATAATATCAATGATTAGTAATATTATTAATAATTTGGTCAAAATCATATAATATTGCTGTTAATTGGTGGTAAATTATATCATAATAACTACATATTTAAGTTTAATTATCATTATTGGATACCCTATTGTGTACCCGATAACCGATCTGAAAATTCGGGTACCCGAATTTATCAATTCGGATTATGGATATCACTTTTAGAAATTTTGGTTATCAGGTATCCGAACCGATAGTACCAACGGTACGGATACCCGTCCCATGCTCTCCCCTACCTACAATGAATAATGGATACAACCATACCTCCGATGGATGTTAAAGAAACAAAACAATAAGTTGAGAATTGGGCAAGAAATGCAAGCCCATCCAAAGACCAATTAACCCATCTATTCAAACCATCAACCATTCAAGCCACCCACCCAACCAACGTTACAATTCTAGAATTCTCCTCTTTAACCAATTTTAAAACATAAAAACAAAACAATCTCCTTGAAACTTCTAGGGTTTCATTCATTATCCTTCCATCATCTAATCTTTCTCACTCTCTCTATCCTTCTCAACTCACTCACTTCGCTCTTGCACATCTCTATTCACCAATTAAAGAGGTATTTAGTCATTCATTAAATATCAATACATGTTTAATTATCTGTTTTTCTCTTGGATGAAATTGTTGCAATATATGCATGAATTTCTATGCTTGTTTTTGTTAATTGATTAATGGGGAATTTTTAATCAGCTATGTTTGAATTCTGGGTATTATTGTATAGTATGTGCTCACTAATGTGTATTATTTGAGCTAATTTCAATTTTTTCTGCTCATTCTTGCTAATGGGTTGATGGGGTTTTTAGGCAATTTTATGTTGTGGGTAGTATTGTTCGATTACAAAGTATTTGCTACCTATTATTGGTTAATGGAATTTTAATTTACTAATTTCAGAATTGTGGGTTGTATTGTATTGTATAGTAATTCTCTTCGATTTTTTTTTGCTAGTGAGATGTTGTGTTTATGCTGAATTTCAATTTTATCTGCACATGATTGCTAATGGGGTTTCTTTTTTGGTAAAATTGAATTGTGGATTGTATTGTATTGTATATGCTCTGCATTATTGTTAGTGGAATAATATTTTTTGTTGCTAATTTTGAATTATGGAAGCAGGAAAATGGCAGCAGTCCAGCTTACAGCAGCAACTGTTTCAAGCAGGAGTTTACCCACTTTTGAACAGCTTAGGACCTCATCACTTAAAGTTGCCGCCTTTGTTCCGTTGAGACAAGGGCTTAGCCAGAGGTCTTTCCGCCCTCTCGTTGTTAAAGCTGCTACTGTTGTTGCCCCTAAGGTACTTTTGCTTCATTTAATTTGGCTGATTTTCATGCTTTGGTAAGTTAGTTTTGCATGTGATTTGTCGTCCAAGAACTGTTTTAATTGCTGGAATGTTACTTGATATTTTCCTGTTAAGGATTCTAGGTGTGATTGTGGCATGATTATATATGTTGGTTGTCGTAGTCAATCTAGCAATGATGTTGAATTGAATAGGTTGAGTGTTTTATATTTGTGATTTCATTGGATGAAGGAATTATTGCGACTAAGTAGACAATTTGATATTTGATAGAAATAATGACGAAGTTTGATAATTGTTGGCTTGAATATTCTAAACTGGTGATTACATTTGATGGGAGGATAATTGGGGAATAAGTATTCAATTTGATGTTTTCTGGAGGCAATGATGAAGTGTAGAAATATTTGGTTTAATTGTTTGACATTATTGAATGCATTGGATGGTAGTATAATTGGGGATGAAGTGTATTATTTTAAAGTCTGTTGCTTCCATGTATTCATTTTTTTCTTTCCTACGAGGTTGGTGCAAGCTGATGTGATTCTAGGCGTCTAGCCGTGCATTATGGTGTGTTGGTAGACGATGATTTTAATGTTTAAATTGTTGAGCTGCAAAAGCAATCCACCAATTAGAGTTGTTTGATTGCGAGGTTCTGGGAGGAGAGCCTTCCTGTCACTTTTTTTAGTGAAGAGTTGTTTTTAGGTCTCTAAAGTAGTAAATCATTGTAATTTGTAGATGTTTTGTCAACTGAGATTTGTTAATTTTAGGAGCAGTCTAGATTTTGGGTGCTCTGCTATAGTATATAAGCCTTTTTTTTTTTTTTTTTTTTTTTTGGTTGAAGTTTAAGATCCATATCTTTTTATTGTCTATTCTGTGTAAATCTCTGATCAGTTGTATAATATACTGCTCTACATTAAGAGGTGCCTTGGCTTCTCACTTTGTGACCTGTGGACAGCTTGTGTTGAGTCTGTTGACTAATTAAAGTTAAGAGAGATTATTGTTATGTCATCCATTATTGATGTTATTGGCCCCACAGTTTTCTATCTTTGAACGCATGGGTTATTGTTGCCTATGATATTATTAACGTTCTTTGTTGGTGTTTAATAGCTGAAATCTAATTTTAGACCATAATTTGCTGAAACTATGAATGGAGTATATTTATAAATGATAGTGTGAAATTATATTTGCTAGAATTGGGTTATTAGCTGCTGTTTAGTTGTACTAAGTACTAACCCCATTCCTTGGCATAATTGCACAAGGCTTCCAGGTAATTTGAGGTTGAATGTTAGCTGCTATTTATATTTTTTTTTTTCTTTCAAAAAATACACTAATATAGATTTAAAAAAGAAAGATTGATCGTGAACTTTTGGTGTAAGTTTTGTTCTTGGATACTACATAGTCGAGTAGTGACACTTGTAGGCATGTAGCACTTTTGGATGTCAAAAGTGTCCTTAAGTATTGTGTAGATTGTTATTGCCTAATGAAAAACATTTTTTCTACTAAAGTTTGATAAATTACTGATCTACTCATTGTGTTGATCAAATTGAACAGTATACTGAAATTAAGCCTCTGGCTGATAGAGTGTTAATCAAGATCAAAGAAGCAGAGGAGAAGACCTCTGGTGGAATATTGCTACCCTCAACAGCTGTGACTAAGCCCCAATCTGGCGAAGTGGTAGCTGTTGGAGAGGGCAGGACTATTGGGAAGAACAAAGTAGAAATCGGTGTCAAGGTACTTATTTTTGACTAAAAAATGTTTTTTCGGTGCTAATACATTTTGTTTGCTGGTTGACAAATGTTTTTCTGTCTTCTTCACTTGGTGCAGACCGGTACCCAGGTAGTATATTCCAAGTACGCAGGGACTGAGCTGGAGTTTAATGGGACAAACCATCTGCTATTGAAGGAAGACGACATTATTGGCATTCTTGAGACAGATGAAATAAAGGATCTTAAGCCTCTGAACGAGAGAGTTCTCATTAAGGTCAGTGTTTGGGTCAGTGTTTGAGTTCCGTATTATCAATTTTTATACAAGTACTAATTTGTGAAATCTCCCCTTGGGTGTTTTATCTTATCACTATCACCTGCCATGTTTTGTTATGTTTCTTTTTTTTTAATCGTTTGATTAGATGTATGAGCAATACAAGAAAATTCCATGTGTTTAGTTTTGGCACAATCAGATGGTGACTTTATTACTAGAAAATCTATTGGATTCAACGGTGCAGTATCTAATGTTATCAATAGTCTGATGATTTAGAAAATAGACTTATAAGGGGTTTATTACTTTTGGTCTGTGCCTATATGATAATCCAAAGGGATTTGGAATGAAGCAATTGCTTGACTCCATCATCCTTGGATTTACATGTTTGCAAATATTCCATCTTTTTCTAATTGTTGTGAGATTTAATTGAATGGAGCATGCATTTTTCTTTATAATTCTCGTACTTTTGATGGAAGCTGAATGTTTTATTGAATACTATTGGTGCCTGAACTTATAGGTCGCTGAGGCTGAAGAGAAAACTGCAGGAGGTTTATTGTTGACCGAGGCATCAAAGGAGAGGCCCTCAATTGGCACTGTAATTATCTCCAATCTCACTTGTGTTTGTTTATGTCTTCCTTTCTTTAGGAGTTTAGGGGTGGCCGGGTTTGGGTGTTAGTCCCGCCTATTTCTTAATGCTTACAAATTTTTTGTGGAACAGGTGATTTCCGTTGGGTCTGGTCCCTTGGATGAGGAGGGAAACAGAAAACCATTGTCAGTTTCACCAGGAAACACAGTGATGTATTCCAAGTATGCAGGAAGTGAGTTCAAGGGCAAAGAAGGTTCTGACTACATAGTGCTTCGGGCATCTGATGTTATGGCTGTGCTCTCATCTTAATCTCAGATCCCGATATGTAAAAGGAACGTTTAGGTGGTAATGATTTTTGTAGCAGCTTGCAGGATAATTATGAATCATGAAGTGTCCATTTAGTTATGCTTGCAATTTTGATTGTTGAGTTTCACATTTCACTTTAATTATGTATTCTTGAACCCAAAAACGGAATCAATAGAAATACAAAAGGGTTCTGAATGTGAAGATTGGGGCTCAAATATCTTTGAATAATTAGCCATGTTTGTTATATTCGTACTTAGCTACTTCGCTAGTTCGGACTCTTGGGAGAGGAATCTTTGAAAATAAGGTTAAACATGCTGTAGTAGTACAGTTAAAACATGAGCTGAAGAAGGCCTTGCCTGACATAGGCCGATTTTGAATTTCCATATTTTTTATTTTTGGTCTCTTAATTAATTTCCCTAACACAAATCTTATATTACCTCAATTCTTGAAAATTTGACACACTATTCACATGGGGCAAATAACTTAACTTTGACTAGGTTGTACTAGTATGATTAATATGTACGTAGAATTAAGGCCCTGTTTTCTTCACCTTAATTTTGTTGAACTGAAATTATTTTTGCTGAACTGAAATTATTTTTGCTGAACTGAAATTAATTTTACTGAACTGAAATTATTTTTGCTGAACTTAAATTATTTTTATTGATTTTCTATTATAATTCTTCTTTAAGAAAACTGAATTTTACTGAACTAAACTTATTTTTATTGAACTGAAATTAAATTTTACTCCCCGTGTTTTAATAAGTGTTACAATTTGATCAAACACGCATATCGAGACACGACTTTGACCATTAATATATCTAATTATATGTTAGTAAAATTATATGAAATTTGATATTATGAAAGTATACATTATAATGAATCCAACAATGTATTATACAATAACATTTGTTTTTTATACTCCTTCCGTCTCTTTATTAACGTCCACTTTCTCTTTATTATGTGAGTAATAAAGAGCCGGAGGGAGTATATTAGAAAATTAATCAAGTCAAAGTCATTATGTGAATAGTGAAAAAAGTCAAACTGTTACACTTATTAAAACAGGGAGAGAGTATGAACTGAACTTATTTTTACTGCAATTATTTTTACTTAATACTTTTTTTTTAAGGTGAAGTAAACGGGGCCTAAGAAAGAGAAAGAAAAACATGAAAAATTAAAGAAACAATGATTTTACAGGTGCTTGTCTGAATCCAGCGGAGTAAATTGGGCTGGTTTTACACAAAGTGTTCATCTTAAATTCCACTTATTTCAAGTTTAATAGGTTCAAATAAGTTCCCCTCAAAAAAAAAAGTTCAAATAAGTTTTATTCAAACAAAAAAAATTCAATTAAGTTCGATTTAAATAAAAAAAAAAAGTTTAAATGAATTCATCAGTTTAGTTCTGATAAGTTCAAATAAGTCCAGTTTAGAAAAAATAAGTTCGGATAAGAGTAACCTAAAAACACAGCCTTTAAGTTGATCTCATCTTTTTGAAAAGTTTGTGCTTCCAGAATTAAATTTGAATTCTTCTTGGTAATTTTTTTCTATGATTAAGCATATCTATGATTAAGCCAATTGTAAATTTTTAGTAAGATCTTTTTCTATATACAAAAGCAAGTAATGTGAGACATTAGTCTTTCCATTTTACTTTGTAAACTAGTCTTCACAAATAACATCACTAAAAAATCTCTGGATTGTTGTACTTGTACTCAAATACGAATCAAAATAAGCAGAATCATGTATACTTAGTCTTTAAAAACTCTAACCATAATACACACATGTCTTCATCCTATGTTCACTTCTCCAATCCAATGTCCAAGTGTTCACTATTTCAATTCAATGTGTCACATGTTCACTATTCCAATCAAATGTGCCACATATTCGTATTAGTATTAAAAGGAATTTGTAGTTAATTCATAATAAATATTTCAAATAAATAATAATACTACATTTTTTAAAAAAACCAATAATAATAACAATACATAATAATATTAATTTTAATATTTTTTGACAGAAAATTAATATTAATTAAAACTTATAAAAAAAATTATTGATTGGATAATTATAAGAGCAAGAAATTGTAACGTAGTACAAACATATTTGCATTTTCCTTTTTTTTTTTTTTAATATTTTTTTTTTCTTGATGTGAGACACATAATCATCTTATACCTTTATTACCTTTTTATTACACATTCATTTCTAATTTCTAATACGGAGTATATGCAAACCCACAAATCTTCCTCTTCATAATCCCCTAACCAGGGGCGGATCTAGGGGGGTTCATTGAACCCACAGATTTTTCGGAAAAAAATTATAAGTTTTAATTATTTTTTTTAAAAAAATAAGGGTTAAAACTAATTTATGTGAGATAAATAATCAAATGTCAAAGCCTGGCACATTGGTAAGGGAGTGATTGTTAGAGCATTGAACCTCCTCCTTAGATCCTGGGTTTTGATTATGTGTAATATTGATTTTTGGCAATAGAAATATAGATTTATAGAAGTAGTAATGTATTAGCACGCTTTCAAACTATGAAAAATGCTTTTGTAGTTTTTTTTTTTTTTTGTAAAATCCATCCATGTGTAATTAAAAAAAAAAAAAAAAAAACTTATGTATTGAATATTTAGTTAATATATGATCATCATTTTTTAAAAAATTCCGAACCCACAGTTTGGAATTCCTGGATACGCCACTGCCCCTAACCGCTTCAAAATTCAATTAAACCCACAACTCTTCCTCAGCAAATTAAACCCACAACTCTTCCTCTTCATCTCCACTCTTCAATTCCCACAAATTAATTTTCTTAAATCATGTTTTCAGTTACAAATTTTGCCCATAATTATAATAATGATAATGATGATTTATGGGTATTTGTTCACTTATCTCTCAATGCAATATTAACTCTCTACAACATAGGTACTCCATCATCAAATTTATATGTAGAAACACCTTCACATTTAGTGAGTTTCTATCATATTGTGGTTTTTTTTTTAAATAATTATTCTTAGTATTCTGATTTTGTTGATTTGTTGCATTATATTGAAACCCCCAATTAACAAGATTTAGAAATTGTTGTTTGATTTTGTAGAGAGCTTGATGCAAATTGAAGGTTGTTGCAAGAGGTAAGGCTCTTTGGCTATTTAATCTAATATTTGGTATAAGCTTCAACATTTTTGGGGAATCGACATTGTGTTTTTGCATTAGCTTATCTGAATTTGGTTTGTTTTTCCATCTCTGTATGTTACTTTCATAATTAATATTACCAATAGATGTCGGTATTGGCATAATTTGATTGATAGTACATGAGTTATAGTTAATACAATTCAAGTTATAGTTTATCATGAGTTGTCCAACAATGACCAACCAAAGTGATTAGGGGATTTTTATCCACCAAGCGCCGTTTGACAAGTGGACCAACCAGGTTCCGCCACGCGTCCTCCACGGACCACTTAAGACACGCCACGTGTCCACCCATGCCAAATGGGACAACCGGCCATCAAGGCCCATTTCAGTCTAGAAGCCCGATCGGCCCTAGGTTTACCTTAAACCTAGAGAGTTGCACGCTTCCCAAGGCTATAAATACTCGATTAATCCTCATTAATCAGGGACCGAATAATTAACGGAACGGAGGAGAAACATTACGGAACACACTAATAACCGGCTGATCTCGCTAGCAAGGCAGATTACCTACATTAAATACTCTCACCTAGAGAGACCTTATTACTTTAATTTCTGTATTAATTACTCCTTAATCAGGTACTAACTTGACCGTTGGAGGCGGAGCTCTCAGGAGTCTCCGTTATTTTGCAGGTACAGGCGTCCGGTTCCAGTCTCGGAATTGTAACTCTCCCGCAGGACATCAGAAAACCCCGAAACATTTGGCGCCGTCTGTGGGGAGAGTACTTCAGAGATGGCATCCAAGTCTGTACCGACCCCAGAAGAGAGGCGTCCCCTAGACGACCCTCAAGTTCAGTCGGACCATGATACCGAAAGTGAATTTGAAGTTGAAACTCATACAGCTCCAGACGGGACCCTAAGGGCCCGCCGTACCCGTCATACTGAAATAAGGGAACGGGAGTATCTTCAAACAGGAAGCGAGCCAGCAGGCGCACCGCTTGCTCGGCAACAGCCGACTGATGGGTCTGCTCCCATCACAAGGAACGAACTCATGACCTTCATGAGGGGATTCAAGGGAGAGATCCAAGAGTTGATCAACAAAAAACCGCCTGCTTCAGTCAAAGAGCAGGCGGCCAAAAAACCTTCCACTTCACTGAAGAGGAAGCCAGTTCAAGGGCGAGAGGCGACTCCCCATCCTAAATCTAAGAAGCGGGAGCCGTCTGCTCTTGATTTCACAAAACTCCGTTATCCTACGGGAAATAGGAAACCGGTTCGTCATATTCAGGCGGACGGGTCAAGGCAAACGTTCACAGATGCTCGGCACCTGCTAGAGCAGAAGAAGAGTGACCGATTATCAGAGTCGGCTTCTACTTCAAATTTTCAGGACAGTTTGCGAAATGCCTCGATGAGGCCAACTCAGTCGTACCATGAGAGTCAGTCAGGCGGCACCTCCCGTCAGTCTGGCTTTCATAGTGCGCAGGCGGTACCAAATTTACCATTTGTGCCGCAACAACAATATTTTATGCAGCCACCTCCATTTGGTGGACCTGCAGCAAAAAACGTCCAACCTATGGACTGGCAGCTACGGCTGCTTAGACTTGGTGAACAGCCGTCGGCCTTCTCCAAGGAAATTACTGAAGCCGCTCAGCCGGCCAAAGTAAAAAATGTTTTAGTAGGCGCCTATGATGGCACTACTAACCCGGAAGACCATCTGATGGCATTCACCAACCTGATGTACCTTCAAGGGTTGGATGATCCCACTTGGTGCAAGTGTTTCCCAGCAACTCTCAAGGGAATTGCACAGCAATGGTTCGGCAACCTGCCGACTGGTTGTGTAAACAGTTTCAGGACGCTTGCTTACTTATTTGCCTCCAACTTTGCAATGAACATCCCTGCGAAGAAAACGACCCTTGATTTGGGAACAATTCAGCAGGGTGAAAAGGAGGGGCTTCGTTCCTACATCAGGCGGTTCAACCTGATGAGAATACAGATTCAAGGGTTACCGGATGAGGTAGCTTATACTGACTTTTTTAGAGGTCTCAAAGACGGGTCTACCTTCAAATTTGATTTAGTTCGAAAAAGGGTGGCGACTCTTCAAGAGGCCTTGATTGAAGCAGAAGCCTATATACAGGCGACTGATCTGTGTACAATGAAACAGTCGGACGGGAAGAGGTTCGACAATAGAGAAGGACGACAGAAACAGTCGTCCAACAAAGATGAAAAAAGAAAAGGGGTCTGGGCGGCTGATTCCTCTAAACAGCCGGCCAAGAAGAAAAAGGAATTCAAACCATACTCCCCAAAGTATGTGTTTAACAAGGATAACCAGTTTATCCTAAAAGAAATAAAGGGACGGCTCTCAATTGAGAAACCGCTCCCCATGAAGGGTTCTGCGAGCAACCGGAACCAAGACAAAATCTGTGCTTATCATGATGACATTGGTCATCACACCAACAACTGCATTAGTCTCATGCGGTACCTAGACCGCTTGGCTGATCAAGGTGATCTTGACACTTATGTCAAGAAATCTACGGGGAATACTTCCTCAAAAAAGCAGTCGGCCAAAAAGAATCAACAGGCCGACAGTTCCGATACAGATGATGCAGTCGTCTACACCATTGCAGGCGGCTTCTCAGGAGGCGGCCCCACTATTAGGGGCAACAAAGATAATATAAGGCGGTTAGATGTAAATTCCGTTCACCAAGAACGACCGTCCAAATATACATTTCCTGAGATTGTCATCACTGAAGAGGATCTAGGAGGAATAAGGGGGCCGCATGACGACCCTCTCGTTATTGAATGTAAAGTGGCCAACCAGAGAGTTGGTCGAATCCTCATAGATACTGGGAGCTCTTCAGATCTCATCAGCAGCAAATGTCTGTCAAAACTGAAATATCAGACGGACTGCATACATCCGGCCTCCCACCCTTTAATAGGGTTTGGAGGAGGAGTCGTCCACCCACTGGGACGAGTTGATCTACCCGTCCGCCTGGGCGAAAAAGGGGAAGGACGACACATGGTAGTCCGATTCCTAGTTGTAGAGGAACTCTCTGCCTACAACATGATTCTGGGTCGCCCAACCCTGAATAGTGCCAAGGCTGTTATAATCCCGTCACTTATGCTGCTTAAGTTTGAAAGGGACAATGGAACATTCGGCTCCCTAAGGGGAGATCAGAGGATGGCCCGAGAGTGCTATCTCTCGGATGTCAAACCCACTGCTAAGGCCACTGGGTCAAGTGGAGAAAAAACAGACCTTGACAATGTCAAGGAAAGTGCGCCTGTTCAAGAAACAGGCGACAGAAAAAGAAAGGCGTCCCAGACAGAGTCCGCCAGAAAGGCAAGAAAATAGCAATCATTGGCAGAGGACCGGCCGGATGAGTTCCGCCCTCAGCCGGCTGGTGAGCATACGGACCTGATATTAGACGACTCCCGCCCTGACCGAACAGTCAAAGTTGGGACGACTGCTCTGAGAAACCTTGGTGATGACTTTCACAACCTGTTGAAAGAATACAAGGACATCTTTGCATTTGAAGTCCATGAAATGCCAGGCATTAGTCCTGATCTGGCAGTACACAAACTCGCTGTGGATCCAAAAAAGAAGCCGGTACGGCAAAAGAAGCGGAACCATGGTGAAGAAAGAGGTCAGGCGGCCGCCGCCGAAGTCAAAAAATTACTTGATGCAGGGTTCATTCGGCAATGTTACTTCCCAGATTGGGTTGCAAATGTGGTACTTGTTAAAAAGCCGAATGGCACCTGGCGAATGTGTGTAGACTACACAGACTTGAACAAGGCGTGCCCCAAAGACAGTTACCCTCTGCCCAAAATTGATAACCTGGTCGACTCAACAGCCGGCCATGCCTTGATGAGTTTTATGGACGCCTATTCTGGTTTTCATCAAATTCCTTTGTGGAAGAAAGATCAGGAGAAGACGGCCTTCGTCACTGATCAGGGATTATACTGTTATACGGTCATGCCGTTTGGTCTTAAGAATGCCCCGGCTACATTCCAACGAATGATAAACACAGTGTTCTTTGATCAGATTGGGAGAAACGTCGAGGCATACATTGATGATATGATTGTTAAGACTAAACTTCAGAAAGATCATCTGACGGACCTCCGAGAAACTTTCGCCACACTCAGGCGGCACCATGTCATGCTCAATCCCAAGAAATGTGTATTTGGAGTTGAGTCTGGGAAATTTCTCGGATTCCTTATCAACCAGAGAGGAATAGAGGCGAACCCTGAGAAGGTACAGGCGGTCATTGACATGCAGTCGCCTCGTACCGTCCGAGAGGTTCAGAAGTTAACAGGTTGTCTGGCGGCCTTGGGAAGATTTCTAAGCCGATCAGGCGACAAATGCCTATACTTTTTCCAGGCAATTAAGAAAAAGGCAAGGTTTGAATGGGGGCCGGATGCTGAGGCCGCCTTCCAGAAATTAAAGGTTCACTTGCATTCCTTGCCGAGGCTGGTCAGCCCTTTGCCCAAAGAAAATCTCTACATGTACCTGGCCGTCTCTGATCATGCGTTAAGCGCGGTGCTCCTTGCTGAAAGGGACGGCTGTCAACTTCCGGTCTACTTTGTCAGTCACGTACTGAAAAATGCCGAGTTGAGGTATCCCCTAGTGGAGAAATTTGGTCTTGCACTCTTCATGGCTGTTAAAAAATTGAAGCCCTACTTTCTGGCACATGCAGTCGTCGTGTATACCGACCAACCGATCAAACGGCCCCTTACCACCATGGAGTCCTCCGGACGAATGATCAAATGGGCCATAGAAATGCAGAGTCTCGAAGTTACTTTCGAGCCTAGAAAAGCAGTGAAGGGGCAAGCCTTTGCTGACTTTATTGTAGAGATGACTCGTCCTCCTGACTCTCAAGTTCCAGACCAAGTCTGGAAGGTATATGTGGACGGAAGCTCTACTATTCAATTTTGTATTACGAGGGGCATGCCGTCTGTACCTTTACAGTCGGCTACTCTCCATTGAGTTTCACTCTTTATCTTTACAGGGGCATGCCGTCTGTTCCATTACAGTCGGCTACTCTCCCTCGAGTATTTCTCACAATACTTAGCTAAAAAGTTTAGGGCCTGGCCGATCCTGTAACTAACAGGCGGCTACCCTTCTTTTACTTAGCACATACGTTCACCAAGAACATACCAAGGCCACTGGCCGAATGATCAGACCAGGCGCCTAGTCAACTGATCTAACTTTTAAAAACTAATCCGACCTGTCCCAACATTATAGCAGGCGTCCGGCGGCATCCATTCGGATGAAATTCGTCGCAGAGAGCAGCTCCCTTTTGGGTGGAACATTGTTCTATAAACTAATTACACGGCACCTATACGACTGTCCCAAAGGGCAACCACGTAGCCGTTTTTGAGACAAGGATAACTCTATCACTAACCAAACCAGTGGTAGCAGTTGACATCTGAGTCAGATGACCGCCTGTATTACTTGGGATAAATGCAGGGGGTACCTATTGAGTTAATAGCCAACAAACATTGGCGAATCAAGGGGTCTAGCCGGCCTACGCCGCCTGGTACCTCTACTTCTCAAACAAAAGTGACGGCGACTGAGTAACTCCAAAGTTAACTCATAGTCACTCCTTCAAATTTGGTATGGAACCTAAAAAGTTTGAGTCGTCCGCCTGTTTTATACAAACAAGGGCACTCGAACCCCTATTCCTACTGGATAACCTATTGAGTAAATAGCCAACAAACATTGGTGAATCAAGGGGTCTAGCCGGCCTACGCCGCCTGATACCTTTACTACTCAATCAAGATTGTGACGAAGACTAAGTAACTCCTATGTTAACTTAATAGTCACTCAAACTTAGTACTGAGCCTAAAAGGTACGAGTCGTCCACTTGTTTTTAATAAACAAAGGCTCTCAACCAATACTCTTGCTAGGTTAACAAATAACAAATTAGAGGCCAACATTGGCAATAAAGGGAAACAACCGGTACCCGCCGCTTGTTTTCCTACTGAAATTCCTTGGCTACTTGGTAATTCTATTTACTTGGTCAAATTGAATAAAGAGTTCGAATACCGATTGATTAAATGGCCGACTGATCATCTATCCTGGAAACAGACAACCAGTCGTCCAGGGGCATAGGCGGCATACTTACTATGTGTACCTGTCTTAACGTTCGGCCATGCACAACAGTCTGTCTAGTGAGCAAATTTCAAATACTTAGACAAATTTGAACAAAAACAAAAAATTTGATTAAAATGAGCCGGCCATAAAAGACCAGCAGAATATTCAAAACCCCGGCCCCCTGGCCGGGTAATTACAAAGCAAACGGCACGCAGGCCGTGAAAAGAAAAAATATACCTAAAGCTTAAGAAGGGGGCAGTTCAGTATCAGCAGCAGCCGCCTGGTCAGCACTCTTCTTGCTGGACTCGGCCTTCGCTGCATCATCTTTTGATGCCTTTCCCCCAAGTGGCACAAGCGCCACAACAGGCTCTTCCTCCTCCAACGCAACGTCCATCGCCTCTTCTTCAGCAGCCGCCAGGATCTGTTGATTATATATTTCCGAACACTGGCGGTACGTTCTTTCCCATGAGGCAAAGTCGGCACTGGGGAACAGTCGTTCCCAGGTCATGCGTTGGATTTGGGCGGAGTCTTCCACCATCTCCCGGACGAGCTCTTGTTTTTCTTGCTCGGCCTTGTCCGAGAGCTCTTGGGTAAGACTCTTCTCCTGGTTCACCAGGCGTTCTTTTACGTTAGCCAAAGATTTCTCCATGGCTTCGTAAGAGTGCATTTTCTGGCGAAGGGGTTTCAGCTCGGCTTTAAATTTGGTGACGGTCCCCTCCAGCTCGTCAACCTTCTTTTGGGCCGCCTCTAGCTGAGCCCGAACAGCGGCGGTCGCCTGCGCCTGATAATAAAGAAGATCAATGGTCAGTACTTCATTTTGGGCAATTTGAAACATTGCTTTATCACAGCTGGAGGCGGCCATAGCCTTTGCGGCCTTTACCTCTTTGTTTTTCCGATCAATCGGCTTGCGAAGGCTGTTGACTCGGAGCAGGGCCTAAGTACAAAGAAAAACAGGCGTCAGTTTCCAATCATAAGGGTTAACAGGCGTCCTGGAACTTCAAAAGGGTATACCTCAGCTAGGATCCCCGAAATTCCATCGAGGTCAAGGGTGCCGGCACCCTTGACCGCCTCCCTGTCAGAGGGAGGAATTACTTTAACCATTGACTTGGCTACCTCAACCAAGTCAAGTCCCTGGGGGCCGGCTGCATTAAGCAGAAGGAAAAACAAGTTAGACCTAATCAAGAAGGAAGCAAGAGTGAGTTTTTACAAGCAAGTGTCCATACATCTAGGCGGCCCCGCCTGGGTTTTTGAAGAAGTGGCCGGCTGCTTCTCAGCCGCCACTGTTTTCCTGGAAGACCCAGGAGAGCTTGCAACAGTCGTTCTCCGGGCCTTGGGGTCCGGCTGTTGCGAGGAAGAAGCCCTTGGAGTGCCAGACTGAAAACAAAAAGAGTTAGTATATGCATAATACAACTTAAAGGGGAAGAGTTTTCAAAGCTGACCAAGGGTGCCTCCTTGCTGGGGGAGTCGGCGTACGACTGCTTCATTAGTGAAACCCGCAGCATGGCCGCCGCAGTCTTAGATGCTGTTATTTTACTCATGGCGTCGGCTGAAAGAAATAAACAGCAAAGTTAGTAAAAATCCCAAGTAAACAAGGCGTGAGAAAACAGAGTATTCGTCAGGCCGGCTACCTCTAGAGCACCGACTGCCGAGGCCACAGGCGGCCAAGAAGTACTCATCATAGAGCCACTTGAAGCTCGGGACGCAGTGTAGGGGTACTTGCTCTCGTACCCCTGAAGTAGAGTTCACCCTAGTCTCTACTTTGAAGAGTCCTTTGTCTAGGATCTCTCCTTTAGCCTTTGGGGGAACAGGCGGCATGCTGCGGCCGCCTGAAAGAAGAGGCGGATCCCTGTTCCACTTGTTAAAACGTTTGTTCAGCTCCGTGTCTGAACTCTCGATAATAAGGAAGGTGTTCCGCCAATCCTTCCATTTGTTTGCCTTACCTCTCGTCATGAGGTAACCCCTGTGGCTTGTTAGTTGATACCAGCCGGTACCTCCCGACTTAGGGGTCCGGCTGAGATAGTTCATGTGGGCGAAAGCCTCAAAACTTGGCTCCACCCCGTTCAGTTCGCACCCGGCCACATAGCCGAGTACGTTTACCCAAGAGTTGGGGGCTAACTGCCATAACCCCAGATCATACCCATCTAAAATCCGCTGAACAGCGGGATGTAATGGGAAGCGCAGACCAGCTTTGATGGTCGCCACATAGCAGCCAAAACAGCCGTCACCATAGCTGGTACCAGCCGGCCAGACGACAGTATCTTCTGGATCCGGCACAAACAATAAATACTCCGGGCCCATTTTGTGGTTAGCAATAAAGCTCGCCACGTTGTCTCGCATGGTTGCGATCCGGCCCCGGGGCACCCTGCAGTAGTAGGGGGTGTTTTCCTCTCTGTAAGAGGCGGACGGCTCTGCCCAATTATCCCCCTTCTCCACTGCATGGGAACTTCTCGCCTCTTGTAGGCGGTTATGTTTTTCTTCTGAGTCAGAAGAACTATGGTCAGAAGAGCTGGAATCGGACTCGTCCCCTGACGAGTCCGAAGAGGACGACTCCTCCCCTCTCCTAGAGGGGCCCGCCTCCTCTCCCTTAGAAGGAGCAGAAGGTAAATTGGACATGTCCACGGTTAGATGAGAAGGGAACACCTTGGTCCCTCTCTCAGAACTGTCAGCTTGACAGTCGCCTCGTTCCACATCTGGCGCCTGGTCAGATGTTTCGCTAAGGAGTACCCTTTGGGAGGAGCCGTCTGAGTTTGATATTCTAGCAGTCTTTTTTGTTCTGGCCATCACGTTCTGCATAGACACAGATTCAGTCGGACTTTGTATAAAGGGCAAAGATGGGTCCAGAAAAGGGCAGGCGGCACTCCTAGTCCTAGATTCAGCCGTCCCCGGTGACCGGCTGATCACTAACTTAGGGCGTGTCGTGTGCTTCCATGGTGCCATTTCAAAAAATAAAAAGAAAATTAAGAGTAAGAGAACTGAGTTACCTGAACGGATGACAGTTGATGAAGTCCTGAAAGTTCGGGTCAGTCGGCTTGTCAGAACAGGCGGTAGGCAGAAAAAGTCCGAAAATGTCAGAGCAAGTTCAGGGGTCCGAATGTTCTCGCAAAAATTCTCAAATGTGAAAATGACCGAAGTCAGCACTTCCTTTTATAGGCAAAATGAGAAGGCGAAGGGTCGCTTCCGAATTCAAATTTGGGCGGGAGAGTCTCCCGGCCGTCTGCAAGGTGACACCTGTAACGGGCCGTCGCCTGTCACCGTGCGACACCTGTCACAGGCGACACGTGACCAGTCGCGTGCCACCTGTGAGGGGCAAATGATTAGGGGATTTTTATCCACCAAGCGCCGTTTGACAAGTGGACCAACCAGGTTCCGCCACGCGTCCTCCACGGACCACTTAAGACACGCCACGTGTCCACCCATGCCAAATGGGACAACCGGCCATCAAGGCCCATTTCAGTCTAGAAGCCCGATCGGCCCTAGGTTTACCTTAAACCTAGAGAGTTGCACGCTTCCCAAGGCTATAAATACTCGATTAATCCTCATTAATCAGGGACCGAATAATTAACGGAACGGAGGAGAAACATTACGGAACACACTAATAACCGGCTGATCTCGCTAGCAAGGCAGATTACCTACATTAAATACTCTCACCTAGAGAGACCTTATTACTTTAATTTCTGTATTAATTACTCCTTAATCAGGTACTAACTTGACCGTTGGAGGCGGAGCTCTCAGGAGTCTCCGTTATTTTGCAGGTACAGGCGTCCGGTTCCAGTCTCGGAATTGTAACTCTCCCGCAGGACATCAGAAAACCCCGAAACACAAAGTATCCTTTCAATCTAAGTGTATAGCTGTAAAATTTCGGCTTCACACCCACAATTAGTTGATTTACAAGGAACTAATGCTACGAGTAACATATAAGATCCAAAAAAGAAAAATCCCACAAATTAGAGGAAATGGACTAATTATTGAATTCAAAACATATGAAAAATTATTGGACGAAAATCAAGAACAATAAAAGGAGTACCTTGATGAAAGAGGGAGATTAGATTTAGGAAATCAAAGAGTTTGTCCATGATACTGTGAGTTCTCTTTTCTGAATCATTATATTATTGAATTTCTGAGATTTTATTGCTTTTGCTTTTTTTTTTTTTCTTATTAAGACATCTTCAATTAAGCAATATTGTACCCTACTCAGTAATAGTTGGTGTGAGATGCATAATTAGGGAAATGATATTTTGGATTTATTAATATTTTTTGAATATTAGACTATATGCATTAGCATAATTGTTAACCTTTTACATCTTCAATTGAATTAATTTGGGTTTTGCAAAAGAAAATGAAATATGGCAGGAAACTCTTCACCATTAGCTTTACAACTTTTCTGACAAATATCATTCAATGGTATGATTTGGCTTCACCCCTATATAGACAATACTACAAAGCCAAGAAAGACAAGTACAAGGTTTTTGTGAAACTGATAATGCAAGAAGATGTACCAATCAAAGTGTGTAGTAAACTAATCAAGACCGTAGCACTAGCCACAGAAGACGCGGCTAAACAAGTACTCAAATCTTTACAAAAAACTCGTAATTTTGACGTACTTGACCTAAACTATGAAGTTTGCATGAAGCAACGGAGGAAAAGGCGTTTAGCTGACATCAAATTAGCCACAACTGATCTAAATTTTAGTGATCTTAAGCGAAGCTACTTTGAAGTTTGTGATGAGAATAGGATAATCAAACAGTATCTACATAATGTAAAGCATAAACATATCTATCGTGTTTGCAAATTGTGTTTGACATGTACTCATCTTTTCTTAGGTAATAACCCAAAGGGTTTGTTACAAATTGTTTGAAATCTTCATGCTTCAGAGTGGATTACTTTCATAATAATTAAAAAATCCATGCACCAAAAAAACTACTAATAACAAACCCGTACATTGTACGGGCCTAAAGACTAGTTAAAGTATAATTATCACATTTCCAATCTCTGCTGTAGACAAATCCTATCCTTTCTTTTGACAAATTCTATGTAACTCAATACATGAATTATTAGTATCATCGTGAGAAAATTAAAATTGGTCACTCAAGTTAAATTTGTCCTATTTCTAACAAAATTTGTATATAAATTCGGTATTATACTCACCCATTGAATTAGTTAAATCGTCTAATTTGTATATAATTATCATTCTTCCCGTTCTCAATATTTATCATGATGTGGAGTAAGGATGATAACAACATATTTACGTTTAGTTTGTTGAAAATCAAAATAAACCTTATATCATCATTTTCATTTTTATAATTATATCTTAATATTATAAAACATAATTTCGAAAACATAAAATTATTTTAATTCAATATCTATCAAAATCCAAACTAAAATTAGCAAAGTTAGTGATGGACGAACGCTTGAGATCTGGATTCTCGGATTTGTATGGGAGATAGTCATGGAAGATGAAGTCGATCCCACTAATGGGAAAAGAGGAATTAATGAATTGAGTTTGCTTCATAACAGCATCAATTACTCTGGCTCTTTTAAGTTGTTGTATCTCAAGATCGAGCTGGTTTCAAGGGGAGATGGCCGGAGCTCGTGAAGCTAGGATGCTAGTATAGAATATTTAAGATTTCTACTAATATATCAGTTGTTTTCATTTGGAACAATTCCGTGAATTTGTTGGCTATATAAAAAAAATAATAATAAATATATTTATATTGATTTATTAAAGGATAACATTGAAAATTGATACATTTCAACTATGTTGGATTATGCTCAATAAAACCCAACTCATACTATTTAGGTAACAACATAATTTGGAATAACAATAAATTGAGAAAAAAATATTAATTAGGGTAGGTTTACACTTACTTTGCTGAACTGAATTGAACTAAACTGAAATGAATATTTTATGAGAGAAGGAAATTTAGAGCTGAACTGATTGAAGCTAAACTGAAATTAAGATGAAATAAACAGACCCTTAGATGGTTGGGATAAAGAGAATCCGTTTTTAAGTGGATTATATCTTTGCTCCTATAATATTTTTAATTATTAATTATTAAAATTATTTATATCTTAGGTATAAATTATTAATCATTAACATCAATTACAGTAAACTAGATTAGACGAATAGTGCAAAAACAAAATGTCAATACTACTATACTAAAGTAATGACCGTGATTATCCCCTAATACACATGTCGCGTTTTCATTAAAAAAATTCCCTCCCAAAGTTTTTATTTTGTTTTTAGTTTTTTTTTTACAGTAATTTTTTTCTTGGTTGTTTTCTAAAAAAGTTTATTACATTATTTTTGAATTTAAATATGAAGATTGGATATTGGTTTAAATTGGTATTACCTCTTAAATAATTAACAAAAAAATAAAACACTTTGAATAATTTTTTTTTAAAAAAATGTTTGTTTGAGATAACCTTACGTAAATTATTAATAGATAAAAAAAAGTTTGTTATTAATTTTTTTTATATTTATTTTTTATCTTCTAAAAAAAGTTTGTTATAGTATGATTGGATATTGCTTTAAATTGAAAATTATCTCTTAAATTATTAACAAAATAAAACACTTTTGATAATTTAAAAAAAAAAAAAAAAAGGCTTGTTACTATGAACTTTTGATAAGTACACGTGTCACATTAACAACAAAAAAAAATTCACCCTATTTTATTTTTTTTTTAATTTTTTCCCTTAAAAAATAACAAGATGATTAAAAGTTGCAATAATTTATAAAAAATTAAAAACTATATACTCCGTTTTAAAAGAATTTTAAGGTAGATATTAATGAATTTAATTTTTTTTTTTAAATGTTGTATAAATCTTTCCATTGAAAATAACCGACTCTAATTTTATGAATTATAAGTTTTATTATTATGTAATAACTGTGCATGGCACGGGGAAAAAACTAGTGCGTTACTATAAAAATATTATTTGCAAGCTAAACTCCTACATCATGTAGGTAAAACAATTCATGAGTCATAAACTACAATTTATAATTTTCATTGTTATTATTTTATTTTTCTATTAGGAAAATTTGTAATTATTAAGCCAACCTTTTGGCCATCTGCTTTTATTATGTCAACCTTTTGATTATTTCTAAATACGTCAACCTTGTAATAGCAATAATTTTGTGATCAAAGTAATTCTCTACCTTCAAACTAGTTTGACTATATATGGTTCTTGTAAATTTCTGATTGGCAATAGCAAATACAAGAATTGAACAATTGAAGAGTTAAATTTCTTGGGAATGAAGAGGAAGAGTGGAGAAGATGAAGTAAGAATTGAAAGAGGAAAAATGGGGAAGAAGAACAAGGAAGAAGGTGGAATAGTAAGTATATAGGATTGAAAATGGGAAAATGGAAAAAGATTAGCTTTTTTTACCTCTATGTAAACAATTAACTTGTTTTTGCAAGTCGTTTTTTATTTTAACGTAATAAAAATTAATGCTAGTATAAGGTTGACGTGTTCAGAAATAATCAAAAGGTTGACGTAATAAAAGCAGACGGTCAAAAGGTTGACTTAATATATACAAATTTTCCTTTCTATTATTATAAGGATCTTGCTAATGAATTCCAGGTCGTTGAATAAGCATTTAAAATATTAATTAAAATAGCATAAATTTGGGAAAACATGACAAAATCACGCGTCGATCGGTGTAATTAATGTTAATTTTAATTTAATATTTTTATTTTTAGCTAGCTTATCCAAAAATATAAAGCTTTCCCCTCTAGGTTTTCTCCTTGGGAGGGTTTTTTTTGTTCCCTCCAGGGTTTTCCCTTGAGAGGTTTTTCTAGCCTCCATTGCTAGATTTTTTCTGATTTTTTTTAAAGGTTTTCTTCCACTCTTTTCCTTTTTTTTTTCTCTTCTCTTCCATCTCTTTTCTTCTAATCTCAATTGTAAATTGTAGAGGCTTCCATAAGTGGTTTTACCGGTGGTAAACCCTAAAAAAACTTTTTAATTGCTTTCAATAAATGCATCCCATCATTATGATGGGGTTTATTCAATTAGGCTTATGTTTTTTGTTTGTTCGTGTGCTAAAGATTGAAGATTTAGGGTTTCATCGTCTCCTAAAAGTATGTAGAAGGCCATATAAGTTTCTTCACCCAAACAACTACTCATCCGTGGATCTCAAGCCGAATTAGAGCTAACTCACAGATTCTATTGCTTCAGACAAAGTTTTTTATTAAGGCGATCGTCGATCGAATCTGCGATGTAACTAGTTTTAAGGTGATTTGTACTTGTATTGTAATTTTAGATTTCCTAGGAATTATTTGTAAGTGCCGTTTGGCCATCTTTCATTAATAAAATCTTTTTCTCCTGGTTAAAAAAAAAAAAAAAAAAAAAAAAAAAAAAGAAGAAGAAAGCTAGCTTATCCAACGCCCCTACGTTAGCTTTTGCCTTGTTATAAACATTCACGTAAGTGAGGTTAACATCAATATAAAAACATTCTTTATTTATTTAACACTATGTTTTTAAGATGAACTTAAACTTCTCATTTGGTGCATCATGCTCACCCATCTTAAACTGTAAGGGGCACAAGCTCTTATTAGGATATAAACACCGTATCTATCGATCGATTTACGAATATTGGACATGATTTGCGACTTAAACGGCAAATAATGTACCAACCAGGGCAGGAAAATAGGTGTTGCAATGTAGCATTCTTCTTCAAATCATTTTTGTACACTAATCTGAATCACATTTTTCTGGCTAAAACATTGTGTCTAATATCTCATTTTTTCCCAGAAGGAAAAAAACTACCTAACTCAAACTCTAGATTTTCTTAATTAATAGCATTTACATTGCCATATCATATGCGATACAACTACAAGGGGTGACATGAATTTCAGCCATTGCCTTTGCATATGGAGTTAGTAACTACTACAACGCTACATCTATTACAACCCTAGCTTTACAGATAGGTTGCATGAAAACAAATGTCGGTGCCAGAAGATAAACCAGGTCCGTTCTTTCCTATAACCTAATGACCGATAGTTTAACTTCTCGCCCCTAGCTCCATATGGATATGTAGTGGAAGAAGAGGGAGATTGAGCTTAATGGCTCAAAAATGATACTCTAAGTTACATTGATGTGTTCGGGTTATGGGTGTTGAGAAGCCAGGGCATAATTAAGATCCAGCAGCTTACCCAAGAATATTTTACCTTCTGTTTTTGACAAAAACTGTTACGAGTGCAAGCTCAACCCTTTTGCCTGTGTTCTACTATCTCTTAGTAATATCAGGCAAAGTATGGTATGCATGTTTATGGAGAACTCATTCAAAAAAGATTGATCTGAGCTTGAAACCCTCAACGATTGAATGAAGCAGCAGAGTGATCATCGAATGGCCCTCTCCATGCATTATTACCACTGTCAGTACCACTAGAGGCTTGATTAGGGATCGGTCCACTACCCAAATCTCCGTCCAAACTCATCTGTTGCACTTCGACAGATGATAATATCTTTATGCTAAGAACACAGTTTACAAACTCACTGCAATTGAACAAAGAGAAAGTTAGGACAAGGAAATGGAATAAGTACTTGTGCAAATTCATTGAAAAAATAAATCATCTACTTACTCCCACGGATCATCTCCCACAAGTAGGATATCATTTTCATGATCTACATAGACCAGTTTCCAATCCGTTCTTTGAGGATCTTCCAGTTGCCCTTCAATGCCAAACATGCGAGCAAGATCGCGTCTGAGCTCTTCATAACCCTTGTAACGGGTAACATCAATGGATCTACCAACTGAGCCACGCTTTTGCACCTTTTGAAATCAAAGAGAAAACACACATAAGTTCTCTCTTAGCGGTTGTGATCACAAATTAATAAAGAGATCCAGCAAACCAATCCATATAAAGATATAACAGTATGATCAATATAACTGGAAGTATCATACAAGCAAGAATTAACAAATGCAGACAAAGGAGAGAGAAAACCATCTCTTCCATACAAACTATACACAGCATAAAACAAACACAAAATTACTTCAACCATGAAGTTGCATCCTTTCTCCGTTTCTCAAATCATGCAACATTATCCCTTCTAGGATGTTAAACAAATACACATGTCATATCCAATTCACAAATAATAAGATGCTTGCATTCCACAACCAATTACCATAAGAACATAGAAACCAAGCAGAACAACTAACCTTTGTATATGTCCTCATACGTGGAGCCTGGCTTGGCCAAATCCCACCACCCAATCCAGCAGGGTCATTAATTGCTGCTACATCATTTGAACATCCCGACTTGAAAGGCATATTTGGAACCCCAAATGACTGGGGGCTCATACCAGCAGCAGACAGTTCTGTTTCAATATCCCTAGGAGCACCATTGTAACCAGAAAGCAAGTTGTGGAGCTCCTTCCCTGAGTCAAAACCCCTTGACAAAAAAGTATCAGGTGTCAGATCATCCATGGCGGTTGATATAGGATGATTATTCCTTGGATGAGACTGCACATCACCATCCAACCCAAAGCTCGGAAGTGAAAGATTCTGATGAAGTCCACTAGCATCCAAGCCATATGAAGTAACAGAAGAGGATGCTTCCAGTGGATCAGTGATGATGCCATTTATACGAGATGGTTCTATTACTTTTGAGTTGGGAATTTCATTCTTGATTCTAATATCAGACTTCTCTTGGAGATCCTGTACCATATTACTGTTGGGCTCAACCGAATGTTCAACTAGCATATTCCGAGCTGGTTGGTTGCGGTTCAAGAAGTTTGATTGGGGAATCTGGCAATTATTTGTAGATGGTGATGTAGAACATGATGGAGCATCTCCTTCCGTTGGACAAGATAGTGATCTTACTATCCCACTTGTTTTCTGCACTCCCTGAAGTTGCACTGCTGAAACTGCAGGAGAATTCATAAGTGGAGATGTGAACATAGTGCTGACACCCACTTGTGGCAGCTGATACTGAGATGTGGAACGCTGCAGCAAATGTTGGTTTGGTTGGGGAGCATGTTGTTGTGCTGTTACTTGAGACTGAACTTGAGAACTAGTAGGAGACAGCATAGGATGTGACTGATGAGGATGTTGTTGATGTTGCTGCTGTGCCTGAGGTTGCTGTTGTAATTTTTGCAGAAGCTGGAGTTGAAGTTGATGCTCTGAGAGGCTCTGCAAAACAGGCGGCCTCTGTGAGAGGCTCTCTTGAAGTAATTGTTGGGAGGACTGTTGCATTTGTGACTGCTGCTGCTGTTGAAGCCTCTGTAGAGCACTATTTTGCTGTTCTGTTTGCTGCTGAAACTGCATATCTGGAGATAAGGATGTTGAATGAACAGAATCTTTGTTAGATTGAATATTTGGAGTGCCCTGGGTATTTCCTCCCTGCAGTTGCTGGTGATGAAGCTGAGAATACATTGGAGACTGCGACACATTCTGATTTATGTTCGGGTTAGGAGAAATGAGGCCACTATTTACAAATGTTGATTGAGGCATTTGCTGCTTTTGTGGTGCAGGAGGCAGTGGTGGTTGTGCTTGCTGTTGTTGTTGTTGTTGGTGCTGTTGTTGTTGTTGTTGCTGCTGTTGTTGGTTTTGCTGCTGCTGTAAATGTTGCTGCTGCTGTAACTGTTCCTGCTGCTGCTGTTGCTGTAATTGTTGATGTTGTTGTTGTTGTTGTTGTTGTTGATGCTGCTGTAACTGTTGTTTCTGTAGCTGTTGTTGCAGTGACTGCTGCTGCGGCTGCTGTTGTTGCAGAGACTGCTGCTGCTGTGGCTGCTGTTGTTGTTGTTGCTGTAGCAATTGCTGCAACTGTTGCTGTTGCTGTTGAGACCACGCCGCAGATTGTTGCTGGAACTGACCTACTTGATTATGTTGGCCAGCTTTGTTGAATTGAAGATTTGGCATAGACATAGATGGGGTTTGGAAGTTCAACAGCTTAGAAGGATCATCGGTACCAAGGCCACCATGCAAGGCAGATGCTGAAAGCATAGATGGAAAAATCCCTGATTGTGCACCAGGAACCTGATTATTTTGTTGCATGTTCATCCACTGTACTAGACTTAAGCCAGGAAATATTGAGCTGGCAGCGTCTTTCATGCCAAAATCATCACCAAGCCAGGGCATACCCCTCTTAAACATGCTATCCATATCAGTGTCGTCATCTGTAAAATTCCACAACCAAATTTGATAAATACCAAGAATTTCAGATTAAGCCCTTTAAAAATAAAAGGCTGGAATCATGTTCATCAACCAAACCACCACTTTATGTAAGCAAGTGATTGTAGAAGAAGCATAGCTTGAGATCAACAAAGCTCCTATCATCTAAAAGCATACCTGGCATCCCTGGCTGTTTAGGAAACTTTGGTCTGAAAAATGGAGGAGGACATATGTAGAAGGGAGTGACAACAGGCTCTATATCCCAAATGGAGACCCGACTTGGTCGTTCCCCGGCTGTTGATTCATCCCAGCCAACCTAAACAAAACAAATGCTGGTGAGCAAGGACCATGAAGATTCAAGCTAATATGAAATGATGACTATAAGGTGAAGCAGAGCCTGACAATATAAATGGTATAACTCATGAGAGGCATCACAAGTATTCAACATGAAGCATTTCCTCAACAATGTATGATGTGAATTTACACATACCAATAGCTGCATGGAAAAAAAATTGATATTTTTTTTTTTGGGAGATATTGTATAAAAATTGACAGGAGGTAAAGGGGCAAGACTTGTTCAATAAGATTAAAAATATAGATACTGCCAGAAAGATGCAAATCAGGCATATTTGTGCAATTGTATCTCAGGAAGGTTGACAATTAATAAAATACAACTATACTTTGACAGCTTTGTTTCAAGAAGAAAATGTAGCTCAAGAAATTCAGAAGCAGACTTATAAAAGCAGAGCAGTACCTGTAGATTACGCCACTGAGAGTTTTTCCATCGCACCGGATCAAGGTCATTGATCCCTGTTATAGTGCCCATATATCTACGTACGCCACACTCCTCAGTTTCAAACATCATTCTAAATCGCATGCCAAGAGAAACTTGGGTATACATCGCTTTATTATACTTAGCCAAGGGCACTACAAACTCTGCTGGACTAGCCCTGTCATAATCAATTCAGTTTGAGATAAGGCTAGTTAGACACAATTTGATGAAAGGTGAAATTAATTCAAGCCTTATAAGCAGCAAACTACCTTGGATTATAAAAAATGGTAAATGGACTATTATTTGTAGCAGCATGAGCTGCAGCAGCAAGAATTCCAATATGCATGCTGTCACTGGATATAACAGATGAAGCAAGGGCAGGCTGCTGTCTGTTTGCCCGCCGTATTCCTAAAAGAAGATGTGATTTCTCGTCTCTACAAGTAAAGTCGTTGAATCAGCTAGGAGGCTAGTACACTAAGTTTACCACAATACACAAATTACAAAAAATATACATCAGTGTGAATAAATGTCAAACATTATACCTTATAAAGAGAACCGAATCACCAGCAAACAATCTTTTTGAGCTAACGAAAACACTCCATCCGGTAGTCAGCAAGTGCCTTTTTGGCTGGCCTAAAATTAAGAAGATTTGCATGATGAAATTAGATCAATGCACATTATGGTGGAACAAAATCTGAAAGAACGCTTTTGGCAAGGAGCTAGGCAGAGTATTACTTAGTGTCTATGTTCATGTTCAAGCTCATTTTACTTATTCAAGCATGATATCTAAGTCTATTCAAGCTTGGTGTTTAGGAATTTTCATGTTCAAGCTCATTTATTATTATATTCATATATTGAACCAAGCTCATAAAAAGCTATATGCCTTGATAATAAAATTCATCACAAGCTTAAGGCATACAGTGGTTTCGAGAGAAGAGTTAACAAGCTAAACTAGTAATGATTTAAATGAGTTTCGGATAGAATAAACGAGCTTGTTTGTGGTCATATTTTACAAAGTTGTCCATTATATGAATACATATTCTTTAGATCTTTAGATTCAAAATTTGTTCAAGCTTAGCTAAAAACCACGAGAAACTCACAACATTTTTGGGCTACTTAGAAGTGTTAACTCTCATGGCACTTTAAGAGTCAAAAGCTATTAAACAGCCAAAACCAGCTTAAGACATGACCTTAAGTATCAAGCAACAAAGCTCATCATACAAAAAACACGGAGAGGAGGAGATAGAACAAGGAATAATCATATGCTATTTTCTGAAAGTCTATGGCTTCTACATGGAATAATTTCTCTCATTCAACAAGGATGTTAAATGGCCATGCAGAAAATGAACTAGAAGAGAACTACAATAAGATAACCATGGGCCATAGTATATGATGAGATGGAATTTCTAGACTAAAGCTTACCTCGATAAATATGTCTGAACGTCCATGTTTGATTATGTAAATCTTTAGCCATCAGCTCTTGGCAAGGAGGTTGCATAGAAAAATCCTATCAAATATCTTCCAGGTAAGCACAATAATAAGGTGATGAAAAAAAATGACAAAAACAAATATAAAATGGATTTGTTTAAATTTCAACTCACCAGAGGCGGGAATATCTTCTCAGCAGCACGACGAGGTACTGAAAACCCTCCGTGTGTGCTAGTGTCACTAGCTGTGAGAGTTTTGCAGAAGAATTCTGCAGGCTGCCTGCTTTGTTTAAGGGCCATCTCTGATGCAAGCAGAGCATCCCTGTCATACTGTGAGAAAGACAAGAAAGGAACATCACATAAATAAGTAAGATTACAAACCAAAAATAAAATCTTTACCTTGATCTTAGATTCTAATTAAATGGACGGCTTACCTTATTAACAGGTTGAAGAGTCATTTGTGCATACACCTCATCGGTCTCAGGATCAGCCTGGTATCATGAAAAAAGCATAAAACATGAGGTATAAAACATGTAAACTGGAAAATGACAAGCAAAGCATCAATATAACATATAAAGCATTCAGTTCCAATCCAAGAATATTGTGTAAGTCAAATTTCATACAACATCTACTTGCGTCAGCATAATAAATTCATGTTAAATCATCCAAAGAGGTTAGATAAAATCAATCCTAATCCAAAAACCATTTTACAGTATCATCAGAATCCAAGGAGCCATACATGTAGCGTGACACTGTGGAGCATACAAATCAACTTAGATGGAAGGTTCGGATAGCTCGGGATGCCATCGGTCTCCTTTTGCATAGAGGCTGCCACCTGCAACACAACAAGATTGCAGTAAACTCCATTAGAAAGAAAGAACACGACATTCATACACAACAGATCTTGCATATGTGTAAACTATCGTACTTGCTCGCTGTGGCCTTGTGGGAAGTAAACCACAAGGCTTCCAACAGGAGGCACAGCAACCAATGGTCCAGCACAGGCATGCCACAACTCTGAATTTATGGCTCTTCCTTCTGTCATACATACCAAACAGATTGAGTTCAGTTACACAAAATAAGAGACATATTCAATCCACAGTAAACAAAGTAAATAACAGGAGATCATCAAGCTAACACATAAATCATTCTATTCAATATCCATTGTACACCGGCATCCCCGGTCCCCGGCCACTCGGGTGCACCTAACTCTAGGTACACGGAAACTGGTAAAATAAGGTGAATAATCTGACTCAAGAACAAAATTTCAGACACATCCCAGAAAAAGAATTTACATCACAGATTTATCTAAACAATTAATTAACATAATAAATAGCCTAATTATACCCATTATTTATGAAGTGGAATAAATCAGAATTGTTGATGCACATATTTACTAGCACATATTAAATGGCAGGAGCATTGAAGAAGAATATATGAATGCAGGAGTTTCAGTGCTCTTTCTTATGTTGCAAGGGGAAGATAAATGTCAACTTCAATCTTTTTCCTGATATTCATTATGCTTCTTTTTTTTTCTTTTTTTTTTTATTATTATTTTGGATTGATTATGTTTCCTACTTCTTCAGGTAAGTGGATTATATGTAAACAACAAAACAGCCCCAAACATCAAAAAATTAATTGCCAAATCCCCAAAATAAGATAAAAATTTGTTAATAAAAAATTAAGAGTAGCTTAATAATTTGAACTTATAACAAATAAATGTCAACTATGAGTTTTTCCAGATCATTATAAATCTTTTCCAGATCATAAATTTCACCCAACATAAAATTTGGAAATTAAAAAATATAAAAAAAAATCAGAAAAATATACTTGTATATTATTATTTTTTTCAAATAATAACAAGATTAAAAACCAACTTAATTAAAAAATTAAGAACATCCATCACCTTCTCCAGGATTAGCCATGAGACCATTTGATGGAGCTTTCATGATTAACAAACCCACTTTCTAAATTCCAAAAAAATAAAATTTCTTTTTTTGGGCTCTTTACTACAACTTCAAACCCAGAACAATCATCTTCAACATTGTCTTCAAGACTAAAACCACATTCATCAAATCAACCCAAAAAATAATTATATCAGCAACAATCTTGCTGATATTATCACCATTTTTACAATTCAATTTCTTCAAAAAAATCAATCTTGCTCATATTAACCTGCCATTTACAGTTCAATTTCTTCAAAAAAAATAAATAATAAACCCAGAAAAGCGTCGATTAAAGATGGGATTTCGCTCCTTCTTCAAACTAATCAAATTGAAGTAATACCCACTTCCTCAAATGATATAATTTTCCCAGAACAAAAGTACTTTCTTCGAAATATTGAGCTGAATTAGTTGAGCTAATTGTGTCGAAAAGAGATGTTTAAGCGTCGAAAAATGGAGGTATGCCTATAGAAGAGAGAGAAAGTAGAGAGAGAAAAGTATCGAGAAAGGAAGAGAGAGAAAGAGAGGAGCAAAGGAAAGCAGCTTTTGAAGGAGAAGAAGAAGGAAGAAGCCGACATTCAACAGACTGGAGCAGGTCCCTCTACTCTTACTCTTTTTTTCTTGGGATTTATTTTTATTCTATTTTATTTTTAAAATATAATTGGGATTTTAATTTTATTTTTACTTTAACAATAAACAAATTAATGTGTAAAAATTGGGGTTTTATTTTATTTAATAACTAGGATTTTAGTTTTTCATATATTTTTTTAATAAAGTAAAATGAAATTTTTCCTTAGAGCGTCTTGTGTGCAGATGGTCATATCATATGATCGTTTGTAAAAGAACAAAGTATCTCATAAAACACTAAAACCTTTACAAAACAATATTCCGTACTAAAGAACACGGACTAAGTAACCCCTAATCCCTTATAACATTAACGAAATAATTCCTATAATAGTTGTTCACATTGTGTAGCCAGTCACATATACAAATTTAAATTTTTATTCTTTTATATAAAATAAATACATGAGTATAACATAATAAAGTAACCTTTTATAACACTAATCAAGTAACCCTTTAGACTGTAGTGTAGTTAAACACATATAAAAGTTACTCCATGAGTCCATTGATCACATAATTGACATTTTTACTTTTTTATTTTAAACAATAATTAAAAAAAAAAAAAATTGGGATTTTAAAAATATTTTTTTTATATTAATTTGCTTCCCCCCACCTTCCAACTTTCTCCTTTCTCAATCCTAAGCATGCTTAGCTCATATGCTTGGTTCCTCTCACTTTTTTGTGATATGATTTTATATGTTTTTCACTTCCTGAAATTCCTCCTACATTTACATTACTTTAATTATCCACCTATGTGCTTCTTCTTGTTGGGTTAGGTTGTCACTCGTATGAATTATTATAAAAAGAAATTCAAATCTACTTCAAGTTACGAGTAGTTATCAAAGAATTTTAATTGGCCGAAAATAATACTATCGAGTATTATTAGATTTAGTATTCAATATGCAGTAAATAATTTCGACTTTCTGAAATTATCTCTACTATGGAGTTTAAATGTAAGAGAAATTAATAATTTACTTTTGGCCTATTTTCATAGGTAGTATTTTAGTGGTAATTTAAAGACTGGCAAAAGTTAATGTGTACCTCCAATGCGTTTGATAAGAGAACTAAAAGTAAAAAAATTAAACTAAAATAAATAGGAAAAATTGTGGAAAATAATACAACCTTTAGGCGGTTCTTTTTTAATAATACAACCTTTTGATTAAGTTTTAATAATATAACCCTTGGGGGTGTTGATTTTAAATAAGACATAACCGGATGCAACTAGATAAACAAGTTACCACTGCCACATGTCATTATATGATTGGCTTAAATAATTTTTTTATTTTTATTTTCTTTCCCCTTCCCTAAACACTAATAAACCACCATTGCTCCACCCTCTCTTTCCAACCCCACCACCATTGTACCACTGCCAACCCCGCTGCCAATCCCCACAACCAGAATCGACCCTTCCCTTTCCCGACCACCCCGCTGCCAACCCCCACAACAAGGCCAAAACTCCCACTTAACCCACCATTACACAGTTCGCGACCATCGCAGCCACCATTCCTACTTTCCCAACCACCACAGCCAATCACTCCACCTTTCCTGACCACCACAGCCCCCATTCCACCTTTCCTGACCACCGCAACCAACCAAGATCACCAAAAACTCCCACACAGCACACCGACCTCACAAACCCAACAATCATTGCTACTCCACCCCTCTTCTCGCACCCGCATCACCAAGTCCCCAATTACGCACCAAATTACTGTAGGAGTTTATAGGTACTACGCAGCGGAAAAACATGAATCATATTCAATCAAGTACCAATCCCAAGAATCACATGCATAACACACAAGACACATAATCATACCTTTGACGCGTGAATTCCACGAAACTATTTGACAGGCAAATCAGGGAGAAAATAGAGCCCCAAGCGTTGCTCCTCTACTTAGTCCACGAGATTCGAACGAGCCGTCCACCAATACTAGATTGGTCGAGTGATTGAGGAAAACCGCGATCACCACCTTTATGGACAACCGACCACCGCACGAACTACCACCACCACGACACACCAGCGGTGCCTAGGAGGAGGAGAGAGCTGTGAGAGAGAGGACTTTGAGAGGGTTGGGTTTCGTGTTTGCTAATTAGGGTTTGATCACACTAATCAGTTAATTGCTTTCCTTGCTGCAAACCTAGGAACCTAGTCTATTTATAATCTCATTATAATTAGACTAGGGCACGAAGCCCAAAACTCCCTTGTCCACTCCATATGGCCGGCCACCTAGAGTGATGAGGCCCATGTTGGGCCTCGTCCTCTAATGCTTGATCTAGCCCCTTTGTGTGACCTTATAGGATCCGTCCAATTGGGCTTTGGCCTATTTCATTAGTCCAAAGATCGTTATTACCTCTAGCTATGGCAAAACGACGACCCAAAAGTACGAACTTAATTAACTCCATAATTTGATCCAATTATATATCTAGTAATTGCACACGACGAAGACATAACTCCTTCAATCTCCCACTTGTCTGAGACAAGGGTGCAATATTCAAATTCCTTAAGTCAATATATGTGTCGATTTGATAATATGATTGCATCACATGTCGAGATCATATTAATCTACAAATCGTTTCTTGAAATCTGAGTTAGAATTACAAAACCAAATGATTATTGTGTAATGCATTTGAACGCGGCCACGTATTTTCTGAATTCTCCCTCTTCAAGCGGCCATGACACATTTCCTAATTTAATAGGTAGACTCTATCCAATATTGTGGTAACATGACTCCCACTCAACTTCTGAAATAACCGGGAAACACCCTTTATAATCTCCAGTTACGGCTAGACGTTTGAGTGTACCACAGTTACAACATCCATTGAATGAAATCAATGTTCCACTAATGTCAAAGGAATCCACTAATATATACGGAAGCTCTATACTTGAACTTCAAAGTAGGTCAATAGTTCGATCATGCATCATTCATGCATATCCAAGTGATTGAACGAGCATCACTATGCCCCTATAGCCCATGAAACTGCGCTATCTAATCAATCTTACATGCTAGTCCATTTATTGAAATCATTTATGTCCACTTTAATGATCTCGAACTAGGAACTTTAAATAATATATGAATTTTGTTCACCTGTGGGGTTTCAATTCACCAGGTCATCAACCTGATGAGCCCATCAATTCATAATTATTTTGGACATTTTACTTAATTTCCAAAACCATAATTAAATAAGAGAAATAATAATTTCTATTTTAAACATAATTCTGCAAATTAATGCATTTCTCATGTAATATGTTTTCTCAAAACATATACAACTTAAATTACATAACTTGCTTCAATCCTAGGACTTTAATATGACTTTCATACCTTAGTCCATGGAAGGGGTTTAGTGATTTCTCACTCATAATAAAACTTTGCAGAACACGACCTTCCGCTGGTCAATGATCTCATAATTGAGGTGATATCTCATATCCTTTTGTTTAGATTTGTGATGTGACTCTGGCTCCTTTGTTTTTTGGCAAAGGTGACTTGTTAGTCACATGAAATTCTAATCCGAACTTCCTCTGTAACTATCTTACTATAGTTTAATACACATATTATGACATTGAGTATGCAACAGTGCTCTGCTTTGAACTCTTCAAGCTCACTGTCCTTTTCCATCCAGACACAAATATGCATTTAGATCACCATCTAGAATCATCTTGCCTGTTTGAAAAACTTGCATTTGTGTAACCTTTTGACAATTTGCTTAAATTACCATTTAACACAATAGCTAGAAAAAATTCCTTTTAGTGCTTCTCAAGTACTCAAGGACTTTTCTTGGTAATTCTCCGTATGCTTATTCTGAATTTGCTTGAAACCTGCTACATATGTACAAGTCATATGCAACATCTTGCTTTGTACATTTAATGGCACATATAATGAACCTTTTGCAAAAGCATAAGGTACACTATCCATACAACTCAACTCTATTAGCTTTTGAAGGCACTGAGTCTTACTGAGTGTATTACCATGAAACATGGGAAGACATCCTCTCTTATATTCTTGCTTCATGAACTTGTCAAGATCCTTATCAACATAAGTCTCTCGATTCATTCTAATCATTCTTCAAGATTCACTTCATGGATCATAATTCCCAATATGTATTCAACATCTCCTAAGTCTATCATATTGAAACAATCTTTCTAACCACTACTTGACTTATTCAAGCATTGATATATCATTTCATATGAATTGTATGTCAACTACATACTAGACTAAAAAGACCAATTGCTCCCACTAAATTTCTTGTCTCTACAAGAATTCTTTCGTTCTACTAAGGAAATCAAACTGTTTGATTGCCTAATCAAAACGAATGTTCCAACTCCCTGATGCTTACTTCAATCCATAAAATGAATTTCTGAAGTTTGCAAAACTTTCTAGGAATTTCTGGATTTCAAAACTCTTAGGATGTATCATATACATTCTCACCATCAAGAACATTTCATGAAAGTGATTTTGATATCCATAACTAGAATAATCCGAATAGGCTTACCCAACTAATAGGTTTGACCCTATTTGTAAGACTATTATGGACTAACACATTTTTACTGGATTTCATGGCTTTAAGCCATTTCCTGAGTTGGCATCTATCCAAAGCTTGCTTGTAGGCATGGGTTCCAACCACTCCAATAGGAAAATTTTAGAATCCACCTTTTTCTCAGAATTTCAACAAACTGTTTGTTTTGATCCCAAGTAACCTACGATAGGTATGAGCAACAATAGAATTATTCTCTTCAACTCTTTGAAGCCTTTCATTCTAGTGGGACGATAGAAGCCTCGCTAATGGAATTAGCTTGCTTCGACACATGATTTATCAAATTAGCTGATTTCATATGCCTTCGTCCCTGATGTAGTGTTATCCACATCCATTTGTTGCTCGTCTCGAATCTCATCAACTTTACTCCCACTTGGCTTTGTAGGAAGATATTCTTTCTATAAAGACACTATCGCGAGCAACAAACACTTTGTTTCTACGCGATTGTAGGAATAATACCTCTTAGTTTCCATGAGAAAACCCATGCAGAACTACTTTTCTGATTTAGGGTGTATTATGTCATCTTTGTAAACATTTTACATTGATTTCATAACCCTTAATCCTGTTTAGAAAAGATAGCTTTTGGAACATTTCCAAATCATAATTCTTATGACATCTTTTCTTCTGCTTTGGTTAAGTTTCCTGTTTAGTATATTTGCAATTGTTGTTGTTCTAATGCATATCCTCAAAACGATATTTGTGAATCATTAAATTTTGGATCGAACAATGGCAAGCAAAGTTTGATTCCTTCTTCATAAACATACAATTTAATTGTAATGTTTCTGGATTGTGAATTAATTCAACAATTTCCTTTAGATGATCATTCCTTTTTAAGTTAAACATTTATCACAACAATCATATTGTGGTGTTAAATTGTTTCATCTCAAACTGATTTTACATTTCATTTTGGAAATTTTGAACATTTCAATGTTTCCAATCTTTACTTCATTAAGTAATTATCAACATATTTACTTAAATCGTTAGTAAAAGCAATGAAATAGTTGAACCTCTTTGCTAATTTTGAACTTATTGGTTCACATACATCATATGTATGAGTACCAAAAGGTCATTTTAGCTTCCTTTCCCCTTTTTACTAAAAGGCAACTTGGTCATTTTAACTTATCAAGAATGACTTCTAATTCTCAAGTGATTCATAATCATATAAGAATGAGAGTCCATCCAAAACTTTGGATGTGCAAATGGTTTATGTGACCCAACTTTACTTGTTGTAAGTAAGTGTATTTTGAATCATCTAAATTATTTTGTGATCTACTTATATCAATGTCATAAAACAAAATTAACTCATATCTAGCAAAATGAAAACAATTTATTACCTTGGTCATGGATCAACACTTGTCCAAGCCAAGTAAACCAAATTCAGTATTCTAAACAAGAAAGCCGAAATATTGTCTCATCAAAACTGGAAATTGTTTTAAAATCATGATAAACTAATCAAAATTTAAAACTATGAAGCTATCTATGGCCACTCAAATACTTCTAGTGCACCTTCAAGCTCCATTTCCAAGCTAGCTTCACTTGTTTGCAGTTCCTGCGCAACATCACTATGTTAAGCACTGCAACTTGGTATCACATACCTAAGTGAAAGTTAAAATGTTTATAACATTATACCTGAGGTTGATGCTCCATTCTTCTCGAGGAAGTCATGGTATTTCTGGCAATTTCGCTTCCAATGCCCCTTCTTCTTGCAGTAAAAGCATTCACTTTCACTTGCAGCCTTGGGCTTTGGAGTCGTCTTAGGCTTTTCAGGAGCCTTGGCAACTTGCTTGCCCTTGGTCTTGGCACTAGCCTTTTGCCCCTTCTTCTTGAACCCCTTTCCCTTTTGAATCATAAGAACTTCCTTCTTAGGTTCCTTAGGGATTTGTTTCTCAGCACTAACCAGCATTGCATGCAATTGATTCATAGTCTTTGCAGTGGCAGTCATGTTGAAATTCATGATAAACTGGTTGAAACTTTCTGGTAGTGAATGGAGAATGATGTTTGTTGCCAAATCATCACTTTATGGGTGCCCCAGTTTTTCCATACTTTGAATTAGGCCGATCATTTTGAAAACATGATCATGAACTGTGGCTCCCTTCTCCATCCTACAATCTAGAATCTCATGATGGAGCTCATACCTTTCAACTCTAGCTTGTTTCTTAAACAAAGCTTTGAGTTCTTGCATGATTGAGTAGGCATCCTGGTCCTCAAAACGTTTTTGAAGACTAGGCTCCATGGTAGAAATCATTAAGCAAGTGATAGGTATAGCTCTATCATGAGCTTCCTTATGCTTCTTGATCTCTGCCGCAGTTGGATTTTCTGGCAGAGGTCCTGGTAATGGGGTATCAATGATACCCTCTTTACCCTCAGATTTCAAAACAAGTCTTAGCATTCTTTCCCAAGTGGAAAAGTTCTCCCCTGTCAACCTATCCTTCTCAAGGAATGGTCGAAGGTTGTAAACGTTGTTGTCATTGTGGTTACGGCTACCCATCTATGTCAAAATAAGGCAAAGTTTAATAATTATGTTTAATTTAAAATTAAAGTACCATAAACGCATTCATTTGGTAACTTTAAAACACATTATTCAATAATTAATTGATCCCAATTGAATTTTAAGTGATTCCAAGATCCTTTATTTGTGCAATAATTGACCGGACTGAGGCCCTACCATCAATCATTACATTTTCAAGGTGAGTAAACTCTTTATTGATTACAACTCTTGTAACTCTTGGTTGAATAATTAATCGTCACATGCTTAATTATTACCCTTAGCTTCAAGGTTCTAAACTCTTTAGGTAACCTTGTTGAGTATAACCAATTAAAAGTGTAAAACGGGATTTACCCCCACTCCCCTAAGATATAATATGACACCTAGCTGAGGCATGACCCATCATAAAATATCAAAGGTTTCATCGGGTTTTTAATTGGAAAAGCTATCTCAATATTACTGGGACCTAGATTTATTATGTTGTGATTATTTAGTGAACTATAGCGCATCATCAATCAACATAAATAAAATCTAACATGCATAGTCAACTAATGCAATAAATCATGACATAGTATGGCTCCTTAGTCCTAAGAAAACTAGAAATGAAAAAGCTCCCACTTGAATCATCATGGATCTCCATCCACCTTGCTCCTTTGGGCCTTCACTTCATGGGCTTCTTTGGACTAACACTATTTAAATAACTATTCTATTTACTTTAAATAAAAGTTACAAAAATACTTAACGGTACGCAGACCGTATTTAGATTACAAAAATACATCACGATGCGCAGATCGTATTTAAGAATCTATGGGCCATACTAGTCTATATATAGAAACATAATATCATATATTATAAAAGTGTCATATAATAAATCACTCAACATGCTTGTCTAAATTACAACATCGAATGTTCATAATAAAGTCAACGCATTTCCTAAAATATCTTATATTTTAATCATAATTAGATAATATCATATATTATTCATGACCGTTTATAAAATATCATATATTTAATTTAGCCACGAGATAGAATCAAATCATATTTTAATCTAGAAAGATAAATCATATTTAATCTTTCATGATTATCCTAACAAATTTAGGAGATTCTATCCTAATTACTAGCCAATCAAATAATTTTAAAATCAATTATATCCTAATCTAATTATGGGATAATCACATTATTTAAATCAATTATTATCCTTTTGGAATATGCTCAGAATATCCTAGTCAATCTTATCCAAAATTAACCACTTTAATTAGGACAATTACCAATTTAACAACTTTAAATATGGATAATATCAAATATAACAACTCTTGAATATTTGATTTTATCCTAAAATAAAAGATTTTATCCTAAAATAAAAGATTTTATCCAAATAAAACCAATTTTATCTTTTAAAATAAAAGATCATATTTTCAAAATATTTTATCTTATCCAAAATAAAACTGATTTTATCCCAAAATAATTCATCATTATCTTGAAATAATTTTTAAAATAAGATAAATTTTTTTTTTTTTTTGAAAAACCCGTGACTGCACGGTTGCTGGCCACCGTGGTTGGCTAGCCGGGGCTAGCCACTGCCGCAAGGCAGCAGCAACCAGCAACAGAGGCAGCCACGGCAGCAGCGTGCAACGCTTGCATAGCTGCTGCCTTAGTCACCAAGACCGCCGCCCTCCCCTTCCCCTCCCTCTTGGACCGCCACCTGGTCGGAAGCCGCGGCTGTCGGCCACCTAAAACAGTTTTTTTTTTTGTATTTTAATTTAATTAAAATAACATTTATCATAATTAAATTAAATCAGTCCATAAGATTAAAATTAAATCACATTTAACTTTAAAATTAGGGTTCTTCATAAAATTAATCCCAATTTAATTTTAACTTTTAAAATTAAATTGATGATCATACACAAAACACTTTTATGCATAAATCAATGGATTAAAATTATGAATCATAAAATAAATCGAATTAAATCAAAATCAAGCACAAAAATCATATTTTAGGGCTAGGATTTTCGAAAAATTCGAAATTTAGGGTGAGGGGGTTCGAAAATTCCGAACATATTAGGGCTAAGATTCGGTCTCTTCATGGCTATTTTGAGCATAATTAAATCACATTTAATCGATTCCAAAAGTTTAATCACATTAAATATAATAATTGAACCATAATTAGATTAATTTCTCCCTCTTAATTGATTATAAAATTAACGTGGTCATCAAATAATCGTATTATTATGATCAAGCGCGTTCATGCAAGAGGCTAACTGATACCACTGTAGGAGTTTATAGGTACTACGCAGCGGAAAAACATGAATCATATTCAATCAAGTACCAATCCCAAGAATCACATGCATAACACACAAGACACATAATCATACATTTGACGCGTGAATTCCACGAAGCTATTTGACAGGCAAATCAGGGAGAAAATAGAGCCCCAAGCGTTGTTCCTCTACTTAGTCCACGAGATTCGAACGAGCTGTCCACCAGTACTAGATTGGTCGAGTGATTGAGGAAAACCGCGATCACCACCTTTATGGACAACCGACCACCGCACGAACCACCACCACCACGACACACCAGCGGCGCCTAGGAGGAGGAGAGAGCCGTGAGAGAGAGGACTTTGAGAGGGTTGGGTTTCGTGTTTGCTAATTAGGGTTTGATCACACTAATTAGTTAATTGCTTTCCTTGCTGCAAACCTAGGCACCTAGTCTATTTATAATCTCATTATAATTAGACTAGGGAACGAAGCCCAAAACTCCCTTGTCCACTCCATATGGCTGGCCACCTAGAGTGATGAGGCCCATGTTGGGCCTCGTCCTCTAATGCTCGATCTAGCCCCTTTGTGTGACCTTATAGGATCCGTTCAATTAGGCTTTGGCCTATTTTACTAGTCCAAAGATCGTTAGTACCTCTAGCTATGGAAAAACGACGACCCAAAAGTACGAACTTAATTATCTCCATAATTTGTTCCAATTATATATCTAGTAATTGCACACGACGAAGACATAACTCCTTCAATTACAACCAAAGCCACCAATTACCCCCAATTATCGCCAATTAGCCATCCCCATTCAGCAATTTGCCACCAATTTTAAACATTTTCACCCTCCGCCATTGATTTGTTGAGATTTGTGATTGATGGTGATGTCGGGGCGCGAGCATGATGTGTGAAGAAGAGAGTAGGGTCGAGGATGGTGCCGGTGGTTGGAGATTAAGGATGGGCGAGCAGGTAGCTAGGCTCGGGGTGGGGGAGGTGGGCTTGTCACCGGCGGCTAGCGGGGGAGGGGGCTGGACAGGCAGGGGGGTTTTATTATAATTTTTTGTAAATCAATTTTTTTTAAAAAAAAAATCAAATTTTAATGTTTAGACAAATTACATAATGACACGCCTCAAAGGTGACTTGTTTACTAGGTTACAAGTTTTTTGTCTTGTTTAAAATCAACACCCCAAAGGTTATATTATTAAGACTTAATCGAAAGGTTGTATAATTAAAAAAGAACCGTCTTAAGGTTGTATTATTTTCCGCAATTTTTCTAATAAATATTACATTGATCAACGCTTGATTTTAACATGCATTTCAAAATAACACTATTTTTTAAGTTATACTAACGCCTTGACACTCCATTAACAAGATCATAACCATCAAAGATTTCACAGAATTAGAATTCAATGACAAATTATCAACTTGAGATAAAAAATTAAAATAAAAAATAAAAAAGGGTTGACGCAGATAGACCTCAATTTGTATAAGGTTTACTTGGAAATTTGTAATGTTTATAAATTTATGAAGTTTATATCATTTGGTGCAATTTCTTGAATTGAAAGTATCTAAAGCTTTGATGTATTCACCTTGTTTTTCATTCGTTTCAAGAAAAATAAGTTCATCTAAACCAATTATTGTTTGGTATAGTGAAAATGATAGCAAATTTTAACCTTGAATAATTTACGGGATAATGAAAATAATACTAGTAGCAAATTTCAACCAGTAGGGATCTCATACCTCTTCCCTTCACTTTCATAGTATTTGACCAACAAATACTAGTTTAAAAAGACCGTGAGGATTAAGGTCTAATCACAACATTTAGTTAGATTATGGTAAAATAATAATATTATTGTCCCCCAAATTTTCCAATCATGACTTGAATCTCATCTCTCTCAACCTCTAAAGGGACAATGTTGTCTTTTTAAATATTTTCATTCTTATTATTTTACAAAAAAATATGTGTCATTTAGAAATAATGTAATTATATACTCCGTATATTGAAATGGAGGGAAGTATATGTCTACCATTTGACTGTAATAGTGAATTTAGTAATTTATCTCCGAAATAATTAAATTTATTATTGTATGAAGTTTTTAAATGCTCACGACAAGAAGGCAAGGAACGAAAGTCGCATGGGGCAAGGGTAAAGAACGAAAAAGAAAGGTATAACATACTCCGGTTTCTGTTTTTGTAGGTCAAAGAAGCATAAAGGATTAAGTTCGGAGCATCTTATGACTCATGTTCGTGATTTTCAATCTCCTACATTGTATTGTCAAGTAGACTATATGAATGTTGTATCCCCTATCCCCAATTTAAAACTTGTGTTAGTATAGCTAATAAGAGAGCTAAACCCTCTCCTTATTTTGTTCGTAGAGTCAAGTCAATTGGGAGTTAGGCAGTTAGCCTTCTTTTAATTTGGACCGTTGTTTAAAAAAAAAAAAAAATAAATCCTTTTTATGAATTTAACTTATAATTGTGGGTTGCTTTACTTGGAGGGCTAATCAGCTAATGATCTGAAAAAACATTTTGTGTAGAACTGCGTACCTTAAAGATAGGGTGTTTTGTGAACAATTACTCGTTTTTTCATAATATGTTTAGAACTACTCGTAAGTTAGCAAATGTTTGTCTAGCATTGCCCCATAACGTTTTCCGTTCAAATTAGACGTTAGTGGGGCCCACTTCTTCTCTTTCCCACCCAATTAACTCTCCTAACCAAAACCTTTAAACGTATTGAAGCCATAAACCCTAATTTGAAGCCATAAACCATAAATAAGCAAAACCCTCAATTCAATTCCACCCCTAAACCCTAGAAATCAAATTCTCCAAAATGAATTGAAGCCATAAACCCTAAATTGAATCTATCCCTATTTAAGCTTATTGCTATAAATTAAAATCTTAAAATGAATTCAACAAACCATGAACTAAAATTTATGTTAAAACATTACTTGAATTAGTGAGTAATTGCGTTAAATTGTTAAAATTTTCTTCTTCTTTGATTTTTGGATGAGTTTGGCGAAAAAAAAAAAAGAAAAAAAAAGGGGAGTTAATTGGGTGGAAAAGTGAAGAAGTGGGCCCCACAAACGCTAAAATTGGATAGAAAACGTTATTGGGTAGTGCTAAACAAACGTTGTTAACTTACAGGTAGTTCTAAACGAATTAAAAAAATTGGATGGTTGTTCATAAAACATTCTATCTTTTGAATAGTTCTACACCAAATTCTCTCACAAGAAATGACAGAAATTATCAAGGGGTTTCTCTTTAATTATTCAAAATTTAGACAACTATATAAATTTACTAGTGCATCCACACAAATAAAGTTGTTGATCATAAGTATAGATATATACACCAATAAGTTACATAAAGAGGTTAAATTAGGGATTCCAAAAATAAAAAGCTTAAGATATGCATTACGAATATATAAAACAAAAAAATTTCTTAATTAGACCTAAATTTTCTATGCAAGTTTTTATATGGGAACATGCCCAATTAAAACACAACTTCCTTAGCTTGGTTTTTATCCCAAATTTCCCACCTATGAACGAGTGCAACTTTTAAAAGAACCCAAATCAATAATAGTGAAAGATTTACCATAATAATTATGATATGTACGTAATGTTGGTTTTTTTTTCCTTTTGTTATTCCACCCGGTTCATCCTTAGGTCCAATCCGGATTTGAGGATCGGTTGTGGGTGGTTAGGTTTCAATCCCCTCCCGATTGTTGTTGTGCGGGATTGAACACGAGTCCTCCCTACTAAGTGTAGTTCCAATCACCATTACACCAACATCCAATTGGTATGTAATGTAGATTTTAAAGGTTAAAAGAAATGGTTTAATTATTTGTTGGAAGTGTGAACTTGTTACTCGATCTCTCTATTTCAAAGAGCTTTTTCCTATTTAATAGTGATTAATCTGTATTTTAAGAAGACGAAACAAGAAATTCTTGATTAATGATGTACTCATATTTTAATTTTTGAAGGATATATATATAATGAATCAAGCACTCATGTTTTAATAAGCACAAAATTGAGAAGAAGCATTGTTTTATTGAACTAATGGGAGCTGATACACATACAACTATTATTTTGTTATCCTTACATACAACACCACTAGAAATTTGACACGTCATCAAAAGAGTGAAGAAAATTAGAAGTCAAATATAAATTTAATTTTAATCGAACTTGGGCCAATTATTGTAACAAATAAAAACATGACAAATTAAAGTTGTATGTAGTCACCTCTTTTAATTTAGTGTGTTTTGTCATCCTTTTTATCTTAAAATGATTTATGCAACAATATTTATTCACGTTATCAATCAATCGTTAATGCTCATGATATGCAATGATATATACTTGTACTCTCTCTGTTCTTAAAAGTAATTATTTCTCATTTTAACTATGCATATTTATTTATCATTAAATTACTTTGAATATAAATATATTTATTTCATATTAGTTGATAAAGTATATAAACCGATCTTGGGATTCAAGAACCAACGTAACAAGAAGGCCATGGGATCAAATCTCATCCACCTTTCAAGTAGATATTTTGCGCTAGTTATGAGGAGATCAATACTGATTGTTGCATCCACATTTCAAGTTCAAAGCCTCTCATGTGAGAGAGTATGATACAACATATTTACCGATCATAAGCATCATTCATCATCTTATAGTGTCAAATTTTCAAATAAGAAGTCGAAAAACTAAAATGATAACCGTTAAAAAAATGTAATTTTGTAAAGTTAATTTTATTTCAATGTCACTTTACCTGTTCATCACAAACATTAATTTTTTCACTGACGATATTTATAATTTATGAAGTTTATCAAAATTAAGTTTGAATATTCTTCATATCCATGTATTTTAACCAATAATCATAAATCAATCATTAATTTCATTTCCATTATTATTATTATTATTATTATTATTATTATTATTATTATTATTATTATTTTAACGGAATTTCATTATCACTACCTTAATTATTTATTATACGTAGTAATACTTTTTAACGGACAGAACCGACCAATTACGGCTCAACCATAGGAGTTTACTCGGAGGTCACGAAAACCCGATTTACAATCAAAGTTGTCAAGTCACAAAAAACCTACCACAAGACCTTTATTGATTATCCACGTGGTATTCAACCATGAGAAGCCGAAATTTTTTTGTGAATTACCCCTCATTCTACACGAGTAGAAAATCGAAAATAATAAAAATGAAAATGAAAATGAAAATAAAAAACTTTTCTTACTAGAGTGGACTTATTCAAATATTCTTATTATGTCACCTTATTATTATTTTTAATATTTCATAAGTAAAAGTAATCCACTAGCTTTATCACAACCAATATATTTTTAACTTTTTCCTCATAAACTAATTAAATTATAATTTCTTTTATAAAGTTTTTGATGACACAATGTAAAAGGGCACTAGCCGCAATAACCGGAGATTGAGAAAGATATTATACGTATGTCATAATATAAATTTATATTCCAACTTTATTAATCATTTAATTAATTATAAAGCTTTTTACATTTTTTTTTATAAAGCTTCGTATTTGGATTAATGAAAATTTGTGAGTACATTTTTTTGGTTGAGCTATGAGTAATTGAGTATACACTTAACTTGCACTTAATTAATGAGTGCGGATTATTCTCCTTCCACGGACCACCGCAAACCTAGACCATAACATAATGGGATATTGGCATGGGATGGATTCTACCACCCTTAATTAAACTCTCGAGTATATTAATAAATGCATTAATTCAATATATATAGAGAATATTAATAAATATTTGACTTGTTTTCTTCAAAAAAAAAAAAAAAAAAAAAAAATTGTCATAAGTTTTGAAAATTTACATTGAGATGAATCTAACTTTACATTATATATACAATCGTCATGTAGATTATGTTGTAACTATAGGTCATCAAATTTCAGGCTATGTAAACATTGACCCTAATGTAGATGCTAATTTTTCTTATTTTATTTCTTTAGATAAGTTAGGGTATAGTCTTGAGAGAAGACTTACCTAACTTTTGTATTTTTCTTATAAAAAAAAAATATATATATATATATATACAATCGTCAACATATATAAGTTCTAACACCTTTATTGAATTCAATTGTCGGCTATAGTTTATACCAAACAAGTTCTAACACCCCCACATATACAAGTACAACATAGTATAAGTAATTAAAGTAGTATTTTGTACTTGTATTAATTAGGTTGTATGAGTAATTGAACGCACTCCACCTCAAATTTACATGTGTTAAATGCGGGTCTGGGCCGCACCCGCAAACCAAGAGAGAGAGAGAGTTTACTTCACAAGTCTAAGGAGGTTCCATCCCAAAACCATATGACAATAGGAGGAGTAGCCCCTTAACTTTATAAAGTGTTTAAGTCTCTCTTCTTCAATCAATATGGGACACTTACATGTGATGATACACTTCAACACTCCCCCTCACATGTAAGGTCCTGTTACACAAGGATCATTTGATCCAATTTAACTTGGCCCAGAATACTTAATGTCATTAAAGGTCCCAAACCATGGGCCTGCAATATACTCAAGCCATTAAAGGTCCCAAACCGTGGGCCTGGCTCTGATACCATGTCAAATACGAGTTTGGGCCGCACCCGTTACGGTAGAGTGCAAGTCCACCACTTACAAGACCAAGGAGGTTCCACCTCAAAACCATATGGCAATGAGGGGAGTAGCCCCTTAGCCTTATATAGTGGTGGTAACTCTTGAATTCTTTCAATGTGGGATTTCATTACCACTACACTCCCCTTTTTTGTGTTTAGTGTTTTAGTGGGACAAGAGAATGCTCACATGTGGGTTGTTCATGGGCTCAACAACATGCACCATTTTTTTTTTGGTAAATATCTTTCACATGATGACATTATTACTCACAAGTGTGTCAACATTGTATGGTGCACTTGATTTGAAATGGAGAGAATTAGAAGAATTCTATCAAAATCTTAGAAAAAACTCATTACTCTCTTTTATTTACTCTCTTTTTATTTCTTCCTAACTCACTTATAATTTATTTATTTACTGAGGGTCTGTTATCATACGTTGAAATTTAGTTTAGTTCAGTTCAGCTCAGCTCAGTTTAGTTTAGTTAAGTTCAGTTCAACTCCTGATTTCCTTCTCTTATAAAATATTCATTTCACTTCAGTTCAGTTCAACTGAGTTCAGTCAATGAGAACAAGCCCTGAATAATTCGCCATCTTACTTACCTTATCTTTTTATTTTTCTCACATTATCTATCTTTTTCTTATGACATTAATTACTAACAAGTGTGTCAATATTTTTTTACTCCATAATTCTTATTCCCGCGTACTCTTTAGTCTAGCTTTACATACACAAAAGGAGTGAAACATTGGTTATGCATGCTAAATACTTCACAACGGAGTAAAAGATAGATGTTGTAATTTTATATAATTAATTACTCCGTATTTATTTATTTTTCTTGAGAATATTTTACATTAATTTGAACATGAAAGTATTTCTTCAATCTTTAATTTATTTTTAATATTCCTATTATGAAAGCAATAATATCCAAGAAATTGAAATAATGAATCCAAAGTTGGACATGCATGAACAGTAATTGATCAATTATATGATAGGAAGGTTGGATATCGGCATGTCATGTGTGTGCCAAAATTATTTGGCATTATAAAAGACGGCAAATTATTACTTGTAAAATTGTAGCTTTATAACAACATTATAATTGCAAACTTCAAAATAGTAATTAAATATAATTAGATTAATATAATAATATTTTGTAGAAAAATTAATTAAGTAATAGAGCAAAGCTAAGAGTCCGTATTCCGTACCAAGAGACAGGTCAAGTCTGAAAGAAAACACGTTGCTACGCCATTGTTGTGGGCTCTCTCATTAATTCATTATCAATATAAATCTATGGCTACCCATTCATTTTATTTAATTCAATTTTTAAATAGCTTAAATGAATGGAATTTGATTTGATTTTATAACCATAGAAGGCATTTGGGGGCCAACAGTCACATGGACAACGATTTTTTATTTATTTTTTTTTTTTTAAAAAAAAAATTAATTTTTGCATCCATTTTTTTATTGATCTCTTTATTTAAATCCATTCGTAAATTTTCCTAAAAAAAAAAAAAAAAATCCATTCGTAAACATTTTGATGTACGTAGTATTTATTCTATTTTATAAAAATACTATGTTAAAATTCGTGTGATGTACAATTTATATAAAATAATTTGAATAATTTGTACATTAAAAAATATGAATATAAATAAAATTTGTTAGGAACAACCCTTTAAAGTGCCCTTTTTGTTCAAAAAAACCTTTTAAAATTTTTTTGGCCTAGAGAAACTTGTTTTAAAATTTTTTTGTTCAAGACAGCCAACTCTCACTTTCCGACGTTGACTGAACTTTTTCCGGCGTTGACCACGTGTTTACCCACATGTGCGTGGCACATGACTACTAATTTTCTAATCACACCCCCTTTTTCCTAATTCCATTTTCTTTTCCCTCCAATCATTTATTATTTTTTTTATTATTGTAAATGGGTTAATCACAATGCATATTTTCATAATGCATACATTTATTTATATACAATTTTTACTAAAAGATAATATACTAATGGTCAAAATACTAGATAATGCATCAATTAGGAAACACAAGGATTATTGGAGTATAAATGAGTTTTCAAGAACATGTAATGCACTGAATCTATTTAGATGACTTGTTTAATTTGTTTGTTGTGACATAGGCTATGTATGGTAAGATTGGTAACACATTTTAGATGCCTTAGCTGATAAGGTGGCTAAACTTTAAGTTCAATCACTATGTGATTATATTTATATTAACACAATGGAAATGATTTAAATTTTTAAACCGATGAGTTACTTTTGAGTACAATCTTAGCGTTATAATCTATAGGTATCTATTCAAAATGCTCTATTTTTAAATTTATAAAATTAAAAATTTCTGTAAAATTATTCAACTATGTAACTCAAATAGAAAAAATTACAGATTATCTTATTAATTTCAACACCTTAATATTTTTAAGGGTAATGCTATATACATCATTTTTATATAAGCATTTGATATACTTAGGGGTGTAAATTAACCAAGCCGACCAATAAACTACTCGGGTTCGAGCTCGGTTGAAGCTCGTTCATGTTCGTTCATTTAATAATTGAGCCGAGCTTGAACAAAATTTGAAGCTCGTTTAATAAATGAGCTTGAACATGAACATATATATGCTCGTTCAGGTAAGTTTATGAACAACTCGTTTATTTACGTTCACGAACTACTCGTTTATTTACGTTCACGAACTACTAGTTTATTTACGTTCACGAACTACTAGTTAATTTATGTTCACGAACTACTTGTTTATATATGTTCATGAAAAAGCTCGTTTTATTATTGAATTATATATATAGTATCTTAATATATGATTACCAAAGACGCAAAGTGTTTTTAAGTGAAATATAGCTTGATCGATAATAACTTTTTTTTATTAATTATTGATGTTACAATATTTAATTTTTATGATTATAATTAGAATTTCATTATTATGCAAATTTTGAGATTTTCGAATGTCAAAAGTACAAAGCTCGTTTATCATTAAGCTCGTTTAGGAAAATTGCTCATTTATGAAAAATACTCGTTTAATAAACGAGCCGTTCACGAGCCGTTCGCGAACATATAGTTTACTAAATGAGCCGAGTTTGAACAAATTTTTGAGCTCGCTTGAAAGCTCAGGCTCGTGCTCGGGCTTGCCTAAATTAAATGAGCTTGAACATGAACAAGGTAGTACTCGGCTCGGCTCGGCTCATTTACACCCCTAGATATACTTTCTTTTTTAGTATTAAATTGAGAATTTATCGACAATTCACGAGTATATTAGTATAATAAATGTTTAATTATTTAATATCTATTCTTATCACTTTTAGCTTTTTATTTGTAACTTTTTCCTATTTTTAACTACTCTATTTACAATTTTAGTTAACTCGACTTAATTGCCAGTTTAAGTTGCTATTGCCAAACAATATGGCAAACACAACTTTAAGATCCCCAACTCTATTCATTTCACTTTGACATATTTAAAACAAAATAAGTTCAGAAAAATTACTATATGTGTAAATAAGGTATAACAAAAAAGTTCAGTTGCACTGAAAATAAATTACGATGCACTTGCAAATAAGTTTGGACATTTGGCTATGATGCGGTGAAAATAAGTTCAAATAAACACAATTCAATTAGTAAGATATAGTATTTATGATAAGTGATGATAACGTAAAGTTCATCTCACCTAAAGCTTGAAAAAACTCTAGCCTTCTACTTTCCCTTTAATTACTTTATGTTTTTATTATTGAATTCAATAAAACTACACTATTTTTCAGGTAGTAAATAATACTCTTAAAAACCTATAGTCCTATAATGGGTTTGAGTGTAATAAGACCCTGTTCTTTTCACCTTAAAAAAATAATATTAAGAAAAAATAATTTCAGTTCAGTAAAAATAAGTTCAGTTCAGTAAAATTAATTACAGTTCGGTAAAAATAATTTCAGTTCAGTAAAAATAAGTTCAGTTCAGTAAAATTCAGTTTTCTTAAATAAGAATTATAATAGAAAATCAGTAAAAATAATTTAAGTTCAGTAAAAATAATTTCAGTTTAGTAAAAATAAGTTCAGTTCAGTAAAAATAATTTCAGTTTAGCAAAATTAAGGTGAATCAAACAGGGCCTAAGTGTCCTTATAGTGGGGTTTGTTTCAGTTTTGTTTTTGGCATTTAATACAGTACGAGTACAAGTTATTTTATAGGTAAAGATTTGTGTGGGATTGCAAAAGTGGTTAATCTTTCGATTACAATTAGATGAATTAGACGAACATTTTTTTTTTCACGACTACTACAACAAATTGATAGATCCCTTCATTGAAGAAAATTGTAAATCATAGCGATATGAAAGAGGATATGAAGAATGTATATTTTGCAACAATGATCGTAACTGTGCTGAAATATTTTTTATTTGATTCAATTGTCATGTATTTATTAAATTTAAATATCTTTGTAGTTGTCGTATGACTTTTATTTATGTGTCAATTTTTACACTTACTTTACACCTAAAAAATTCTTATAAGTTTGTGGATAATAAGTTCAGATAAGATCTATCACCAAGTTGATTGATTTTATTTAAAAGAAAAAATTAGACAAAATATATAGTTATTCTTTATAAGCATAGAGCCATAGATCGATAATAATTACTTCGTATATACTTCGTAGCTTGCAAGTTTCAACAAAAAGAGATTATATGATACATATATAATTAAGGTAGGTTTAAAGGTAATGAACTAATGATAGATGACATTAATGGATTAATACTAGTACTAAGTAACCTATTACTTAAAGGGAGAAAGTGGGTATTACGTTTTCATGCATTACCACGTCAAAGGATAGACTAGATATGACTTAACTGAATTCTTTAGTCATTCCTTTATTATCAAAACTTTGATGTATCTTCTTAACTTTTGTCACTTCAAAGATTTAGGTAAAGTGATGCAAATATCATGTGTATAGTTCAAGATTTCATTACTCAATTATTCTATGAAAGTTCATTTATTTTCTAGATCAAATTGATCCATCAATCATCACTACTACTGATGCGGTTCCAAGGCATCAATATTGTTATTATAATTATTTTTATTGTTATTTTTAGTTTATTATTAGATGACCGAATTTATTAGGATATTTTTGTTAGTTTAATTCGGTTAGTATAAGATAAGCTTAACTTTAAAGATCATATTTGCAAAATATTATCTTTACAAGTCAGAGTTAGTTTCCTAGTTAGATTAGAATTTGTTTTACCGATTTTTAGGCTAATTATTTAGCTTATAAATACGTGATGGTGTTTAACGAAAAGTATGATTGATTGATTTGAAATTTATAAAGTTTTACGTAAGTTTGTGCTTGTGTATTCTTGGCCTAGTTTAGGTTTTAAGCTCGTGTTGCTTAGCGTTTCTTGACCGAGACTCAAGATTCCAAACCTTTCAACTGCGATTGAAGGTTATATCCATCAAAATTCATATCAAATTGGTGTGACTGCTGTTTGACGAGGGACGAGTTTGACAATTTGTGTCAAAAAACTCAAGATTCCAAACCTTTCAACTACGATTGAAGGTTATATCCATCAAAATTCATATCAAACTCGTCCCTCGTCAAACAGCAGCCACACCAATTTGATATGAATTTTGATGGATATAACCTTCAATCGCAGTTGAAAGGTTTGGAATCTTGAGTCTCGGTCAAGAAACGCTAAGCAACACGAGCTTAAAACCTAAACTAGGCCAAGAATACACAAGCACAAGCTTACGTAAAACTTTATAAATTTCAAATCAATCAATCATACTTTTCGTTAAACACCATCACGTATTTATAAGCTAAATAACTAGCCTAAAAATCGGTAAAACAAATTCTAATCTAACTAGGAAACTAACTCTAACTTGTAAAGATAATATTTTGCAAATATGATCTTTAAAGTTAAGCTTATCTTATACTAACCGAACTAACTAACAAAAATATCCTAATAAATTCAGTCATCTAATAATAAACTAAAAATAACAATAAAAATAATTATAATAACAATATTGATGCCTTGGAACCGCATCAACTACACCATTAGTTTTCCAGTTTTATATGCTAATTAATTACTCGCACTTTAGTAGAGATATTATTCATTCAAACATACTTACTTTACACCGCCATAATTAAAAAAATCAATAAGAAATGAAAATAACCGTATAGTAATTTTGAACAACAGAATGAGTGACATTTATATTGTTAAAAAAATTTCAACTTTACTTGTTTGAACATTCCAACATGAGTTTGCCGATCTAGTACTTGATACTTCATCAAAGTAATTAAAATTTGTTAGACCATCACAGCCACATATATATATGACATACAATACACTTGAACACATAAAGATGTCTGATGACACGACTATTGAAATCCAATCAACCTAGGCCCTTACAAAACAAAATCTATATTACAAATGGAATATAGCATATTGGATACTTATCATCACAACATTAGCTAATATATGAGAGACATACTCAACCAACAAAGGAACATTATGCGAATAATTAACTTTCAATCTCAAAAGATGATTAGCAATGGTTAGACAAAATTAAAAACCTTAATCAATATTTTTCACCTTAATTAATTTGCATGGAAAGGGGTCACGTGGCGGTGGACACGCCAACCAAATGATACCATGTTAGGCTTGCACATGGGACTCCCAAGAGATTCAAAGCAAAGGAATAGGGAAACAAAAGTTAAACAACTAACCTATCTTTTGTTATCTTGTTTAATTTCTTTTTAACGTCCTTCTTAAGCTAATCATGAGATTATTCCCCACATAATTAAGATTCCTAATTAATTTTTTGTGAATCTAAACTAAATTCTAGGGGTTTTTTAGGGATTAATTAAGAATTTTAATCCATGTGGTAGTGGTCCCACACATAAAAAAAAACATTTAGAGACATACATAAATAGATGTTTTTAATTAGTCAAATTAGATTAAAAAGCTAATAATACTTGATCTAGGTTACATCACTCAATCTCCTAGAAAATTATACTCTTTCTCTAGGTTTAATCCATTGTTAAGGTGACAAATGACAATAGTGCTTTGTGTCATTCATGTTTGTGCTCTAATTGACCAAAAGATTCATCTATTGATAACCACACATAATTGTCCACTTGTCAACTTTTAACTTATTAATATAATCCCAATTATTTTTATTGTCAGCATGTTTGCTCTAAATTTTAAATTCTACCCCTCCATTCATAGAAAGTTTTCACATTTCATGAATTAAATTAGTGCTATTATAATCAAATAAAAGTTGTTATTTTTAAGTATAACCAGTTCAAATAGATTAGATTAGGATTCAATAATTTATATTGTTTTGATGAGTTTTTAGTATGTATGCAGTATTTAGAACCATATCCCGATAGAGTATAAAACATATTATTGGGTCTCAATTAAAAGCTTGATTTGGTCCACTAATATGGTATCGGAGCCAATATGACATAAAGATCACGGGTTCGAATCTCATCCACCCCTCCTTTAAAGTGGAATTAATTCGCGCCGGGTATGGGAGAGTCTGTGCTGCATTCACATTTCAAGCTCAGGGCTTTTCATGTGAGGGAAAGTGATAGATTATAAAATATATTTCTAAACCTCAACCATCAACTTAACCTTTTGGTTGAAATGGTTCACTAACATATTCTCAATAGCATAAAGTCCTCAAAATTAATTTTTGATAAGCTTTTTGATCCGTTCACATTCAAAATTGACAAGTTACAGTTTTTTAAACAAGAGAATAATGGAATTATGAACCGCACCCTAAAAAAATATCGTAGACATGCAATTGTTATGCTTTTTCGTATATCTTACGGGGCGCAACTAAACGTTATTGTGTAGCCTGCAACCCCTAACACTTTAGCTAGAGGCTACAAATATACCAATATTCGTATCTAACCAAAAAAAAAAAAAGGGAGGTATTATTATCTGTTGGTGTAGCCTGGCCTAGTGGCCTCTACCACGGTACAGTCTACTAGCTAAGAAAACTCCAATAAGTTCTTGTAGGCTAATCCAGTAATCCATATTAGTTGACATCATTGCTAGCTACGTAACTCCATAACAAGGTGACAATTAACTCCATAAAAATGCTATGTTATAAAAAATTTTTTTTTTTAAAAAAAGCAAATAAAAATGCTACTTTTATTTTATTTTTTAAATGTAAGATACATGAAAAAAAATTATGTACGTCTTTTCGCAAGACCGTGACCTAATCTATCAAGGAGTAAAAAAATAAGAAAATTTACTATCTAGAAAAAGATTTATATCTTGATGAGTCGGAGTTGAATAGCTGATAGAGACAACATAATCTGCTACCCGTTTCCCTTCTTGATAGATATGTCTTGCTTAAAAGCTCGAGAAAGAATGCAAAATAGTCTTGATATCTGCCATAAGAAGATGAAGTTTTCGGGACAGTTGAAATGACGACTCTGCAAAATATTGATAACTGTTAGATTAATTATTATCTCCTTCAATAACAATATCGGAAATATTATATTCCTTAGCAAGGAGTCTGTTGCAAAGAAGGCCGAACAAGAGCCTAAATTATAGGTACGACTAGGGGTGTACAAAAACTGGCCCAGACCTGAAAACCGACCTGAACCGGACCTGTAGATTCAGGTCCGGTCTCGGTCCTTGAAATTCAAGGATTCCGGGTTTCAGGTCCGGTCCGCGTAAAACCCGAAAATTTCAGGTCCGGACCTGAAACCAGTAAAACTAATTTTTTTTTTATTTAATAAGTTTAAATAGGTCCATAAACAGGTCCAAACATGTCCATAACAGGTCCAAACAGGTCTAAACGGGCCAACACTTTCATATTATTTAAAAAAAAATCAAAAAAAAATAATCAGGTCTATTCAGGTCCAAACCCGGACCGGGCCTGATTTTTTAGGTCTGGACCGGAACCGGACCTGTTGATTCAGGTCCGGTCTCCGGTCCTTAAAAATCAAGGATTCAGGTTCCGGTCCATTCAGGTCCGGGTCAGGTCCAGTCCGGTTTTGGACCGGTGTACAGCCCTAGGTACGACTGGCCACATGATTACCTAGCTTAGGTTATCTCAAATGACCGCTGCACTTGCAGTAGCAGAATTTTGATTGGCTGAGCCATCAAAATTAAGTTTACAAAAACCTAATGGGGGAGGAGCCCAACAGATGATGGGAAAAGGGGTAAGAGGAGGTGGCGGAGGACCGGAGGTGATGCGATGGTAGGACTATGGATGGCATCAAGAAGTGAGCGAGACTCCCATTATTCCTTAAATAAAGAGAAAGCTCATATAAAAACACTATGAATATTAGAAGAAGAATTCTTAAAAATAACTGCATTACGATGTTCTCAAGTACTCCAAAACAAGATAGCTATCTTAGGAAAATGCTACATTGTGCTCATATAATGGTGTCTTTCCCTAATATATACTTCATATTAATGGTATATTGATCACTTTAGTTAGATAGAACCCTGCCACCGGAGTGAAAAATTTAAGAACTCCACATTGAATAATTGGGTGACTAATGTGAATAGGCGATTATTTATAATTTTTCATTCAACAAGTTTTTTAGCATGATGAGAATTTTTATTTTATTTATTTGAACAAACATGATGTGAAATTGTGAATGCACAATATTTTTTAATAGGTAAGTACTTAGAAGAAGTTAAATACTCACAAGGGAAGTTCCTAATGCAAGTTAGTTCGCAAATTAATAGCTAATTGTTTACTAATTAAGCACGAGTATTAAACTGTGAAAAATGTAAATTAGCCGGAAGGGTAAATCACTAGATCGCATAGTAGATTGGTGTTAGACGAAGCAATAGGCAATACGTACGTAACTTGGCCCAAGGCCGACAAAGTAAAACACTTTTCTGTGACGTTTACAATGGTCCAAGCCACTTTTATTTTTATAAAATTAAAATTTGTTCTAGTTCAAACATGTTTTTATTTATGGAGACAACTATATATGAGGATAGTAGACAAAACTCTTCTACTTGTATACTTGTATACCTTTTTCTTAAGTTTTATTCTAAGATCATCATTTTCATAAAGATTTTATATAAGTGCTACTTCAGTTGAATCAAAAAGATCAATGTTGCCAAGACCATTTTTATGCTGCCTAGGAAAATATAGAGGATTTTTATTTTATATTTTGTATTATTCACTTGAATATGTTACGTTGGTTAAATTTGTACGGACTACCCTTTATTGTGGAAATTATCTCTCGTGAAATTGTGATGCTTGATGTTTAATTTTATAATACTTGTAATTTAGGATTATAATATAGGGAAATACGATTATACTTGCTTATTTTAAAACACCTTCCTGAAAATAAGGTAAATTGAAAGGGATAAAAAGTCAAGATTATTTTAAGATCGAAATGAGACTATTTAAATACTGTATTACGGTACGTGTCTATGGAGTACGTAGTAAACATCCCATCAACATAATTCATATGTAATTTATTTTTTTTAATGTAGAAGCGGCATTTAAAAATTTTACATTGGATACTTGACACTACAAACATATTAATGGATAATAATTAAAATAGATAATTTAGAAGTAGTATAAAACATAAATCCAAAAAATAGTGAGGGGAATAATGGACCACTAAAGTCTACATCCAGGTGATTCAACTATATCTTTGTGGGGGAGAAAGGCAGGGGTTCTCATGAAATGTGCATATCCACTTGGATTAATACAATCAGTTTTCGTAGGTCCTTCTTTGGAGACATTTTTACGTGCACCATTATTAATTGTGAGGTCTAATCAGTCATTTCTTATTTTTCCAACTTTAAAAGGTATAGTGCTAATGTTAATTGGAAATTATATTTGGTTCACTAGTCAATCACCATCACAAGAGAGTGTTAAAAAAAAAAAAAAAAAAACAATAGTTAATTAGGGATAACAAAATGTTAGTAGAAAAGCAATTTGTGTACGTACTCGGTAATTGCTTTACTATCTATTATGTTCAAATAAAAAAAATTGAGTTCAACTAAATTAAATTTTAATGAAGTTATAAAAAATGTTAACGATTATAAGAATTATGACCTCATTATACGACTACATGCTTAGCTTGTAGTATTCTAATGCGGGCTTTACATCACTTAAATTTTGTATAAAATAGTTTTTTTTTTTTTTTTTTTTTTTGGGTTTTTCTATATATTAACCCCGTTTTTTTTTTTTTTTTCACTTTTCTATGTTGTGCCCAACATATATCACTTTCTACACTGTAACCTCAATATATTGTTTGTTTCCATACGGTAATATTGTTGTTATCCTTCCGTTAAAAAATTCCGTTAGTGGGGCCCACTCTCCATTATTAGTATTTTTTTATCGATTTGCGCGTTGAAAAATATTCCGTCTAAGGTTTCGGAGGCTATTTTGGTTCTTAGGGGACCAAATTGAGCTTAGATTTGGCAAAAAAATAACGTAAATGCCTCGTTTTGCTTATTAAAAAATGTCTCGATTTACGTGTTCAGATTTTAACACACAAAACGAGGCATTTATGTTTTTCTTTTGCCAAATCTGAGCTCAATTTGGATTCTTAAGAACCAAAAACAGCCCTCGAAACCTTTGACGAAATATTTTTTAACGCGCAAATCGATAAAAAAAATACTAATAATGGAAAGTGGTCCCACTAACGGAATTTTTTAACGGCAAGGTTACCATATGAAAACAAAAAATATATTGGGGTTACAGTGTAAAAAGTAATATATGTTGGGACACAACGTAGAAAAGTAAAAAAAACAGGGTTTCTATATAGAAAACCCCCCCTTTTTTTTGCTTTTTTTCCCCTCAATGGAAAGAGTTTATTACCAATAGCACTGTCAAAACGGTTTGACAGTTCGGTTTTGGTTCGGTTTGAAATCGGTTCGGTTTGAAATCGGGTCGGTTTGAAATCGGTTCAAATGTCTTACGGGTCGGTTTCGGTTCGGTTTAAATAATTATCGGTTCGGTTCGGTTTCGGTTTATTCTTGAACGGTTTAAATTCGGTTCGGGTTCTAAACGGTTCGGTTAGTAAACGGTTCGGTGCAAACGGGTTGCGGTTTGTTAACGGTTCGGTGTAAACGGTTTTTAACCCGGTTTAAATTCGGTTCGGGTTGTAAACGGTCCGGGTTGTAAACGGTCCGGGTAGTAAACGGTTCGGTGCAGACGGGTTGCGGTTTGATAACGGTTCGGTGTAAACGGTTTTTATCCCGGTTTAAATTCGGTTCGGGTTGTAAACGGTCCGGGTTGTAAACAGTCCGGGTAGTAAACGGTTCGGTGCAGACAGGTTGCGGTTTGTTAACGGTTCGGTGTAAACGGTTTTTATCCCGGTTCAAACAGTTTCGGTTTAGAAACGATTCGGTTCTTTTTTGGTTCAGTTTCATTTTAGTTCGGTTTATAACTGGTTCGGTTCGTTAACGGGTTCGGTTCTTCTACGATTTAACATTACTTGGATAGGTTTTATTTCAGCTTTACTAAATTACAGTTCGAGTCTGGTTTTGATTCAAAAAACCGGTTTTTTATCGAGTCGTTTGGATTTGGGCAATCAAACAGTTTTGGTTTGAAATTTTATACTACTTTCTAACTTTTTGCTAGTTAACAAGTTTTATATCAAGTCGAGACTTCATCACTTCATATTGAGGCATCATATTATATGCAAATTCTCATTAATTTTATAAATACATATCATGTTATGTATTTAGTTTAGCCATACTGATCTTACTAGTTTATTAGGAAGTAGATTATAAAAGTTTAGTGCATTAATGTATTATTGTTTTACTATCAGATTATTATCTGCTTCTTATTTGATCATTTAGTTAATTAATAATGTCATAATCATGATTTGATGAGTAATTGTGACATCGAAATTTTCAATTTGGTATTCGATACTTAATTAGTCAACAAGACTGATAATTAAGACTTGTTTATCATTATATATTTGCATAAAGTTATATATTACAAAGTAGTTTGATTTGTATAATCAAATAACACATTAATGAAGAAGAAGGTAATATTGACTCTTTCAACCGATTATACATATTAACATATAAATAACATATAACCATCTCATATTCTCATAGTTAAATATTATTAGTATAAAGGGATGAGAATCATAAGATTATTATATTTTTCTATATCCTTTATTGGTTTACCCCTAAGGCTTATGTCACTAATTACTAATTAGTAATTAGTAATTACTTAATTAGACTAACAAGTTAATAAGAAAGAGTAGCGTTTAACTTGAGTCTAATAGATCAAATACTGAAATGGTATTAGTATATTACCTAGTAGGATAGTCTAGTACACTGCTAATCTGTTATGCAACTATGCTAAATTGACAATTGCTGATATAGTCATATTAGTCAATCACTCATGTAGTCATAACTCATATCTAAATAAGTAATTTGTATTTATGTACTAATCTACTAGTCAATTATACAATTTATAAGTTTACACGATTACAAGTGTATTTGCTTATAGGTACAACTAAACTGATATAAAATAACCATATAACTAATCCGTAGTACTTCTTACTCTCTAAGATATATGACGTCATTATATTATTAAACAGTGTTCGATTTTTTATTAATCGCAACGCTAGACATTTACACGCTAACCGATTCACATTTTATAATTTAAAGAACTTAATATTTTAATGTGTGTGTTAAAAAAAATTATAAAAGCTGATATTATGAAGGCATATTTCGTTTTATCGGGATTCGAGAAATGTAATTAGTTTTTTTTTTGAAGCCATGTAATTAATTAATTGTATAAAATTTCGTTTAATGTTATTAAAATAAAATTAAAAATTTTGATTTTTACAAAGTGGAAAATTGATTTCATTTTTTTGGTTGACAATTTCATCAAAATATGAAAGGTGGGAAATTTCCCTCCAAAACTAAAAGGAAAAACAAATTTTAAATTTAGAATTTAGATATTTTGGTTGTTAAATAATTAAATAATATATTGCAAAAGAGGAAAAAAAAAAAAAAAAAAAAACAGTGGTGAAACGTGAATTGAATTAGCCTGGTTAGGTCATCTCCTCTTCATTCATCATCTTCAATTCGCCGTTTTGCTCCACATCAAACACTGATTCTTCGGTTCTTCTTCTTCATCCTCAAGCGCTGAATCCTTACTCACTCTGAAGTTCTCCAGTTCTCCATCTTCAATTCTTCCTCTCCTTCAAGCCGTCACAGCTCAAGGTAATTTTCAGTTAATTTTTTTTTTATTTCGGTTTTTTTTTCGATCTCGAGTTCTCCATTGTCGTTTTTTTTGTTCGATCTCCAGTTCTCCATCTTCAATTCTTCTTCTCCTTCAAGCCGTCACAGCTCCAGGTAATTTTCACTTAATTTTTTTTTTGTTTTTATTTCGGTTTTTTGTTCGATCTCAATTTCTCCAAATGTAATTAGTTTTTTTTTCGATTTCCAGTTCTCCATCTTCAATTCTTCTTCTCCTTCAAGCCGTCACAGCTCAAGGTAATTTTTCAGTTAATTTTTTTTTTTTATTTCGGTTTATTTTCGATCTCGAGTTCTCTATTGTCGTTTTTTTTGTTCGATCTCCAGTTCTCCATCTTCAATTCTTCTTCTCCTTCAAGCCGTCACAGCTCCAGGTAATTTTCACTTAATTGTTTTGTTTTTGTTTTTTGTTGTTCATATAATTCCTGAACTATAGACCAGGATGGCATATACTAATCACCCTCTATTATGAATATCTAAGGGACAGTGGGAGACAAATCTTGTGGTTATAAAAGCATTAGAATTTTTGTATGGTAGGGAACCCAATAAATCATTACACTATTTCAGTTTAAAATATCATTCTAATGTTATGATCAGGTATAAACACTAAAGAATTTTTGTGTGCTAATTATAGTTTAATGCAAGTTGGTTTGTTTCCAATAGAAAGAGAATCTTGTCATTTTAATCCATTGTTTTGACTTATTGAAGTAAATTAGATAAAGCAACTACTACTAATTTTAGTAATTTATAAATCTGGTAGTGTATCACTACTAAATAGTATGATTGGTTGGAAATTTTAGTGTGAAATAGTCAACACTAATTTGGTTCAGATTAGCTGGTTTAGTTTTGGGTGCATGGTATTAAATATTAATGGTTAATTAATAGAGTTATTTTAAGTTACAGTATATGTGAAAGTAATTTGCTTGCCAATTGATTTTAGTAATAGTGCCTTATTGGCTAACTTAACAGTTGTACTTTGTCTTCTTGGGGCATATTTGGATTTAGGCTGTTGTGTTTCTGTTTTTTCAGCAATGGAGCAAGAGTTTATCGGTTTTGATGAGGATTCTACTATTCAGAATCAAGATTCTACTCAACATACCACTAGTGGTAGTAAGCGTGGACGAACATCAGATGTTTGGAGGTATTACACCTTTTTTGATAAGATGGTTGGTCTTGCGCCGATAAAATATGCTCGATGCAATGTTTGCGGTAATGAATATAAAACACCAGGTAAGGCTGGTACTTCAACTTGTAAAGCTCATACTAAGACATGCATGGGTAAAAATCCACACCATCCAGGAAATCATGAAATTGGTGTTGAGCTCCCGTTTAATCAAACTCGTCATTTACAATTGCTTGCTAGAGCTATAATTTTGCATTCTTATCCTTTAAGTATTGTGGAGCATCATGGCCTTAGGGAAGTTTTTACGAATCTGAATCCCAACGTGAACCATGTGTGTAGAAACACTATTTTGAAATATTGTATTGCTGAGCATGATAAGTTTAAGTCTTTGTTGTTGCAATCTTTATCTGGAATTGAAGGTAGAGTTAGCTTCACTTGTGACTTGTGGACAGCATGCACTAATCGAGGTTATCTCACTTTAACGGCACATTATGTTGATAAAGATTGGTGTCTTAGGTCTAAAATTCTGAATTTTCGTTATTGTGGTCCTCCTCATACTGGTGTTGAGGTAGAAAAATTTGTGTTAAAACTTATTGGGGAGTGGAACCTTCAGGGTAAAGCTTTTGCAATGACTGTTGATAATGCTCGATCCATGGATGTTATGGTTAACCTTTTGAAGAAAGATTTAATGTTGACTTCTCCTCTTCCTTGTAATGGTAAATTTTTTCATATTCGATGTTCAGCTCATGTCTTGAACATTATTGTTCAAAGAGGTTTAAAAGAAGTTGATAGTAGTGTTCAAAAATTGCGTGAGGTTTGTAAATATATTGATTCTTCAGACTCTAGACTCACTCAATTTGAGCATGCTCTTCATGAGGTTAACTGTGTGTTTAATGGAAAGTTACGTCTTGATGTTGTGACTCGTTGGAATGCCACCTATACGATGCTCCGAAAAGCTTTAGAAGCAAAGGAAGCCTTGAAATTGGTTATCGATAGGTTTATGGGTTATGAATTCAAACTTTCGGATGATGAATGGGATACCCTTACTAAAATATGTAATTTCTTAAAGCCATTTTATGAAATCACTGTGTTATTTTCTGGTTCAGAATATCCTACTGCAAATTTGTATTTCGCTAGTGTTTTAAAAATTGAGCACACAATAAGTAAAGCGCATATAGACCCTAAACTTGCACCCATGGCAAAAGTTATGCTTGAAAAGTTTGAGGGCTATTGGGATGAATATAGTTTGATCCTTTCAATTGCTATTGTTCTTGATCCACGCTATAAGCTTGTTCGAGTGACGAAGATGTTAAAAGTGCTTTATGTTGATGAGGCATGTGTTGAAAAGGCGAAGGTAATTAAAGATGCTCTTTTGGAGTTGTACAACTTTTATTATTCTATGTCTTTCGGTGTTACATCAAGTACAATTGTTCCACCCTCCATCCCAGCTGTTATCGATAAATCAAATAGTCACTTGGATGATGACATATTCAAGGTAATCAATTTCTGTTTATTGTGGTTTACAAAATTAATAATTGTATGTTTTAATTTTTATTATTTAATAAAGCATTTTGTTTGAACTTTTCTAGTATGTTGATGATGATGATGATGAGGATGGCCCATCAAATCGGCCATCGATGGAGATTGATTCTTATTTGTGTACTCCTCGGCAACCAATTTATGAAGGGCAGAAATATGATGTTCTCAAGTATTGGGAATCTCAAATTAGTGTGTACCCCATATTAGCTGTTATGGCTAGGGATGTTTTGGTCATTCCTATTACATCGGTAGCCTCTGAGTCTTCTTTTAGCATGGGTGGTCGTATTTTAAACAAGTATAGGAGTGCGCTTTTGCCTAAGAATGTTGAGGCGTTGGTTACAACACAAAATTGGTTACGTGGTTATGATTGTGATATTGAAGAAGACGTCCTTGACATTGGTAAAGAAGTGATAGATGAAAGTTTTGCATCTAGTTAAGATATGGAATTGTGGTTCAGGCTTTTGCTAAAATGTTTTAATCTCATAGAACAAATATTAATAGTTTTAATCACATTACATTATTGATATTTTGTTCCTTATTTGTCTTGAATTATTGGTTATTATTTTTGTTGTAGTTATATAATTCTACTGTAATGAGAGTCATCAAACTAAAAAAAAGTAGTAACGATTTGCTTGACAAATATTAAGAGCATTCTCACTGGCAACACAGGAACTGATAAAAGAAAGTAGAAGTTAATAGCCCGTTTCACTTTTATCTTGACCCTGACTTGACCTTTACCCGCAACGTACTCGCCCCGCTAATGACCCGCATTGACCCGCCCAATAACCACTCCTAGTAGTAAGTGGTTTGTAAATGGTTTGATTTATAAGCGATTCGGTTCATAAACATTTTGGTTTATAAGCGGTTCGGTTTATAAACGGTTCGGTTAATAATCAGTTCGGTTTATAAACGGTTCGGTTTATAAACAGTTCGGTTTATAATCAGTTCGGTTTATAAACGGTTCGGTTTATAAACGGTTCGGTTTATAACGGTTTTTATGGCAGTTCAAACGGTTTCGGGTTAGAAACGGTTCGGTTCATTTTCGGTTCGGTTTCCTTTCAGTTCGGTTTAGATTTTGGTTCGGTTCTTAAACGGTTTAACGTTACTCGAATCGGTTCGGTTTCGGGTTCACTAAAATGCGGTTCGGGTCGGTTTTCGGTTTAAAAAAAGCGGTTTCTAAACGGTTCGGTTCTCATTCGGATCGGTTTGAATCGGTTCGGTTTCCCCGGTTCGGTTCGGTTTTTGACAGTACTAATTACCAACCATTTATTTGGTAGGTATATAAGAACATTTAATAAAAGACTAAAAATTTTATAAATCATACTTACGCGCGTAAACATTATGCTTCTTAAATTAAGAGAATATACATTTCAAAATAGAGAAACAAATAATTAAAAAATAAACATATATTTCCCATATTTTTGTCAAATGTTCTTTTATAACAAACCACAACTCATTGTGACAATGTTCATATGTGTTTGTTATTTTTTTAAATTTTGAATTTTGAATTTTTTATATGTAATATAAATATACTCTATGACCATTTAGCATAGAGTGTAAGATCTAAGCATTGTAAAATAATGACATCTTGACCAAAAAAACCCTAAGTCAACAACAAGCAATCACTCCAACCGAGTTACATTGTCAAGAGACAATGGAGAATTAACAAATAAAAACTCGAATCTCTTTACTTGATTATTTACTGAAGTAAAATTATTCTCAATACGTGTAACATATATAGAATATTCTGATCTGAGATGAAGAAAAAACTCTCAAATGATTATTATTGAAAACCATGTTCAATTACATCTCCACCTTCGAGGGAACGTACGCACGGTGTTGACAACCTTTAAATGAGCACAAAATCCTTCCATAATGATCCTATTTTTTGAATGATTAATTCCTTTAATTAAAGTACTCTCAATTGCATATCCCGAATTATCCCTCCACTATTACAATTATTAATCTCCCACTGGTAGAGACCACCAAAACCATAAAACATTAAAAACAATTAATTAATCTTAATACAATAATTAAATTAATTAAATAGAACATTATCATGGTTAGAGGGAGCAACAAACCGAGATTCACGGCTTGAACTAGGGTTAGAGGGAACCTTCCCTTGTACTTTGTCTTCTCTCACTCATTTCCTTAAAAGTTGTTTACAACATTATTATTACGTATTGTATTAGGGTAATTATATATACAATTCGTTGCTCTTGTAAGCTTAAACGCAAGCATTCACTATATTATTTAAAATTGGTGTTGTATTAATTTAGAAATGCTTGAGAAATTGATTGGCATTATTAGTGCCTAATTGTGTTAGTACCCTAACTCTCAATGCACAATTTCAAAATATCAGTGTTTTTTACTCCATATAATCACAGAAAAAAAAAAAAAAAACATAATCATGTAATTTAAGGTCTTATTTGCTTCATCTGAATAAACGCTTAAAGAATACTACTATTAGTCAAAGATGTATATCGGCAATTATGTACATTCAACGGGAACATAAAAAAACCGTCGGAGTATTAATATTTGATGTCTATTATATCCACTGTGGCAGTCAGGAGTTGTAATTCCACCAGCACCTTCACACGCTTCCTCTGTCCATCTAATTAATTAACTCATATGTACTTAAATTAATTAGCTTGCCTTACCAAGTACTTGGCTTCCTTGCTAGCTAGTTGCTACGATACTATTATAATTATTTATTTATTTCTACTAGCTTTTTGATGCATGTATTTTATACACCGACTATGTATTAAAAAAATAAATTTATTCTCAAGCGAAAAAGTCTCAACCTTAATTAAACACCTAATTCACTAATTATGTAGTAATTCAACATTTACGACAGAAAATCTTTTGACACTTCCTCTCTATGTTGCATGGAAATGTGGAAGCCAACGGGAAACATAATTTTCAAACTATTATAATATGCCAAAACTTGATATTACGACGTATCATAAAGATTTTGTTATGTTCTCCTTATTTTCATATACGTCTACGGTATTAAAAACAGCGAGTTTGCCGGTCATCCAATAAAAATGAAATTGTCCTTAAATTCTGAAGATTCAAAGTTTTAATCCAAGAAACACAGCCTCTATAAGAATTATTCCGCGTATCATGTTTTAACGAAGATGAATGAGATGAATTTAATTTTTGGCCAATAAAATATTTTTTTAGGCTAGAATGCATTTATGTAACGTATTATTGAAGCTCACATGGGAAGCCGTATGATAATTATTGGAAAAGGGTTAATTATAATAATATAATTAGTTGTTGTTGTTGCTTGTAATTGTATAAATAAATCCAGTTGTACTAAAAAGGGAAAGGGGGAGGTTTACCATTTATGGGTGGGACTCAAACTTCTGTTATTTTTTCGGTTGGTCGATTAACTCATATCATAGTGGTACAGCTGAATTGAAGGTCATAGGTTGACAATTTGGTGATCACAAATATATTATTTTATTTATTTATTAATTTGTTTTATTTACACTTTGTTGTTTTACAAAATATTTAGTAATCGATAATCCCGATACATCAAGATATTGAACATTAGCTTCATAGATAGCAAATTTTCTTACTACTAGTACTTTTTATTTCTTGATACATTAGGTTTCGGTCTTACAAGGAGACAAACCTAATTTTCTATTGTTTATTACCTTTTTTTTTAAAAAAAAAAAACGATGCACTTTTTTAGGGGCAAGTTGAGAGATATAGCTCTATTAAAAAAAAATAAAAAAAGTTGAGAGATATAGCTAGGTTTATTATATCTAGATTTGGCTTCGAAACTTTAAGGATTTAATTAAAAGTTGATATTTATTTGATTATTGTACGTGTGTCACGTATTAATAGTAATAATACTAATACTATAATTAACTATTAATCTTTCTTGAAATTTGTTAACATGGAATAGTAATAATAGTAAAATAAAAAAAAAAAAGCTTGTTAATTGCTATCTTTTTAATAGGAGTACACCAATTATCAACTTATAACCTTATCAAAAAATAGTTGGAATTACTATCTACTTCTTCAAATTCTCTTTTTTCTAATGAAATTACTTTGGAGTATGTATGTACTAAGCCGGATTGCGTAGTTCAAATTAAGGCTTAATTCAACCATCAATAATCAAGGTTTCAAGTTATACCAAGTTGGGTTCAACATCATATTGTTATAACATACGTAGCAGTATTACGGAGTAAATCACGAATGAAAGCACCAAAATCCGGTCATGAATGGAATATATATCATTTCAAAAGATAGTAATTTTCCAAAATAAAATTCAACAAAGTATAAAGTGAAAAAAAAAAAAAATAATAATCAACAAACACAAATTGTGCACATAGATTAGGTCGGTATTATTATGTAGATTTGATGCCACAATTTTGTTTAAAAAAATCCAATCCCAACGACACAATCTGGATATAATTTGAGAATTATACATGACATTATTATATTAATGATCATATATTTCGTGCATGCAGATTTTAGGACCGTTTGTTCATCAACAAATTCAAAAAAAAAAAAAAAAAAAAAAAAGAATTTTAGGACCGTACCTTCCGTGGTACAATCTGATTGGTACAATCTGATTATTTAAAGAGCTATTTTCTCATTAATCTAAAATAATAATTAATGTATCAAAGATTCAATTAGGTACCACAAGTGTTGATGTCCTTTTCCTTGACATACCAAAATTATTACTCCGTATTACAGTATTATTTGAGAGAAAAAAAAAATAAAAAAAAATCATACTCCATAAACAACTATATAAGTTAAGAACTTGTCACGGGGGTAGCTCAAGTAGAGTGTACTCCTTAACAAGTTTCCATGATCACGAGTTTAAACCTTATATTACACATTCTTGCGATAAAAACATAGAACAACCCGAACAAGGTAACTATCCTAGAGTAAAGTGGTTATGTTATGTACGTACTTATATGTAATATGCATTAAAAAAAAAATGAAGGTTAATTTATTTATTAGTAAAAACCCAAAATTAGGAAAAGAAAGGGAAAAAAAGGACAGAAGAAAAAGAAGAAGCAGGCTAGAATGATGAAAATGCTAATTAACAATTTCCATAGTCGTTAGTGGCTTACCGGCCATCATTAGTGTGCACTACAATCATACCCCAAATCAATCCTAGCTCCCCCTTTTTCTTTTTTAAAAAAATTTAATACAATAGACCCACATTTTAGGGAATATCTTTTGTTTCTCTGTAAATTTTTAATGAATTTAGTTATTTGTTTACTAATCCATATAAAGTTAGCTAATATGCATTTAAAATATTTTATTATTATTATTAATTTTATTCTAGGGTAACAATTAAGTTTTTTTTACCTCATTTGCATTTATTGATATTTTGTGATGGTTGATGAATGTAAATATGTAATGCATGGTGGATGTCCTGCATGCATGGCTACATCTGCATGGTTACATACATGGACAGTGAGGATTATTATCATCCAAAGTTCTAGAAGTAGTACAACATGGAAGTATACAATGGAAGAGAATAATTAATTATATATAATCAATGCTCCTATATTATGTTATCCTTCTGGCCATATTACTTGGCAATTCTATCCTCATACAAAAGAAGAGAGCCGCCTAATAGGACTTGACTCACTTGATAAAAGTTTTACTTTAGAACTCAATGGCTGAGGTATGATTCTTATTAAGTGAGGGTGTTTGGAGGTTGAGATTCCCTTACCCTTTTTCTCTACTTTTAAGTGTTTGGCTCCACAAAGTTAACTAAGTTGAAGTTTGGTTAATTAGGGCCTTTCTTACGTAAAAAATTAGTTGATAAAGTTTTGATGTTCAAGCGGATTCATTATTTCCCGTCATTCGCCATAGTGCTTAAGATATGAAATCAAAAATCCATTTACACCACTATTGTTTTTAATTATTTATACATAGTATCAAAAATGAAATGACAAAGACTTCCATATTCCTTCCCCTTAAAGCTCAATTCCATTCAACTTGTTTTGCTTGGATTTGTATTATGAACTTTGCTAAGCTAGTAACAATATCACAACTTGTATATAGAGGTGTCAATTCGAGTAACCGGATGGAGTTTGGGTCGAGTCTATTCGGGTCGGGTCTGTTCGGATCAAAATTATCCTTTTAACTTGGATCGGGTCGGATCGGGTCAAATTTGGGTCGGATCAAATTCGGGTCGTGGTCTATCGAGTCCGGGTCGGATACGGGTCGGGTCAACTTCAGATCGATTCACTTTCAGTTCGGATATATTTGGATCAGGTTTAAAACGGGTTTAGCCGGGTAACTTCGGGTCGGATGAATTTGGGTCAGGTTGATTTCGGTTCGGTCAAGTTCGGTTTGGTCAATTCGGTTCAATTCCTTTTTGTGTTTGGCTGGATTTTGGTCGAGTTGACCAAATTCATATCCAAATAAGGTTATTTTTAAACTAGAGATATTGCTTAGTTTTTACCTTATTATTGGGTCAATAAAATATAACAGAATGGGAGGAAATTCATTAAAAATGACAATAGGCTTTAGGCAGCATTTAACTAGAGTTTTACAAGCAAATCAATTAACTCCCGCTTAATGTTTAGGTTTATTAGATCTTGTAGCATTTATTAAAGCTTAGAAAGTAAATTAATATAATTGATATGTACATGAAATAAACTTAAGACTCCGGATTATTTCTTTGTAGTAAAAAAGTTAACTTATTAATAATTAATAAATATATAGTATAAGAACTTGAATAAAAAAGTAAATAATTAATTATGATCGGGTTAAATTTGGATCGGGTAAAAATCAAATCGGGTTAATATCAGTTCGGGTCACAACAGATCGGATTAGATCGATTATTTTTCGGGTCAATTTCGGATCGGGTTGAGCTCGGGTCGGGTCAAATCGGTTCGGTTTGAGTTCAGGTCGGCTCAAATTGGATTCGGGTTGAGTTCAGGTCGGATCAAATCGGTGCCGGGTTAAGTTCAGATCGGGTCAAGTTCAGATTCGGGTTGAGTTCAGTTCGGTTACAGATCGGGTTTGGGTCTTGAATTTCTCAGATCAAATCGGATCGGTTACAGTTCGAAACGGATAATTTTTTTCGGGTCGGTTCGGTTTTGACACCTCTACTTTTATAACCTGAACTATTCAATTTCTTATTTTGCCTATAATAAGTCAAATAGGCCGAATAAAACACGGCAAAATGTGGACATATACCCCAATAATTAAAAATTTATTTTTTTAAAAAAAAAAACAATAATTATAATACAAGTATATTAATTATGTTTCAATAATATTTGTAAAGAAAACTTAGATAATCTTGTCATGGTAACACTATTTTAGACCATTATTTACATACAATTAGTTGACAGAAAAACATAATTTTCAAAGACAATAAGCTAGAAAATGAGGCAAACACTGACAAGCTGTTCCGACAGAGTTGTACTTAAAAATTTAGGCCCATGGGCCCACTCTTAGTAAATTTTACATCTAAAATATCCACATTTTACCAAATTTGGGCCTCAGAAGCCCAAATTAATTTTCTGACGTGGAAATTTCCGCGCCATATTATTTTACAAAAATATAAAAATAGAAAATATTTTTAGTGGTCCCGTCAACGCGTATGATATTCTTGACGTCCTTTTTAACGCCCGAATTTAGACGTTGATGGGCCTTAGGCCCACTTATTGGCCCACACATTTTATGACTCCTGAAAGTTTGGTTTGGGTCGATATTATTATTTTTATTAGGAAAATGATATACATAGCCTTAAGGGTTATATTAAGGGCTATATGTGTAAGTATTAAAAATACTTTAGAAAATCGTTTAAATGTCATAAATCATGACAAAAAAACATTAATTACACTGATTTACGCGTGTTTTTGTCATGAATTCTTAATTTTATGGAATTTTCAAGAGTATATTTAATGTTTATAAGTTGCCCTAAGGGCTATATATAGCATTACCCTTTTTATTATATCTATTTTAGGAGCCATTATTCAAATTGGGAAAAAAAAAACAAAAGATTGTATAAAGACATTTAAAAGAAAATAAATAAAAATAATAATGTACCCTACAATTTCCCTTCTGTTAGGAATGTAGGATAGCAACTAGTCGTAATTGTGTTGTACATTTGTACTAGTCAATTTAATCTACTGTTTAGGTGTGTATTATTTGTTTGATGATGGGTGGTGTTTAATTATATCGACCAACCATGTTAATAGAGTTTGATATTTTAGGATTAATATAGGGTAGGAATATTGTATTATTGAGGGTTGGATTTGGTGACGATTGGAGGTGTGATAGGCCATGCATTGTGTACGGATCTTTATAGATACGGGTATTTTATGGTATATGTAGATGTATTTTTAAGTGGGGATACATAAAGATGTGCATGGTTTGATTTCCAAAGTTGTGGGATCATGTAGTTCATGTCTATTATGGTGTACCTATACTAAGGTACACTTATGAAATAATTTGTGTTTTATACCAAGATTTAGTAATTTTGTGCTCTAATTAGGGTCTGTTCTGTTCAGTTTAATTTTAGTTCAGTTCAACTCTAATCAATTCAGTTCAACTCTAATCAATTCAGTTAAGTTCAGTTCAGCTTCAATCAATTTAGTTCAATTCAATTCAGTTCCTAATTTCCTTTTCTCATAAACAATTCATTTCAGCCCTATTCAATTCAGTTCAGCTACAATCAATTCATTTCAGTTCAGTTGCAATCAGTTAAGTTGTTTTCAGTAATCCCGTAAAAAAAAAAGTTATTTTCAGTAAATCGGAACAGGGTCTAAAACTTTGTCTTAGTTTACCTGTATATTTCGAAGGAAGAGAACATACCATGCACGTATATTGTTAGGGTAAACATCTATACACAGCAAAAATGAATTTGTTTGATTGAGAAAATGGTTTTTTCGAATGGGAAATAAGTTAAAACCTTAACAAATATTTAGGATAGCCACAAGTTGTTTCTCCTCTCCTCATCTTAGTCATCTCCTTTCTTCTTCTTTTGGGCAAAATAATTCTATTAAATGAATTTTATAAGTAAATTTATGTTAAAAATGCACTTTCCATTGAACAAAGGGAAAGAGAACATCAATCCAAAATATCTTCTTTGGAATCAAACACAATCGGAAGTCGATTATGATTTATGACTACTATGCGATAATGTTCTGTTAAAGATAATTTATAAAATATACAAGTAGATGTTAATTAGATGATCAAGTTGAAGATTGTGAATGCTTTAGATTTCGTTCTGATGAATAGGGTTTTGAAGTAGTGGTAATGTAATATTTGGTGAATCGCTAAACATCGCCCGCAAATTACCATATAAAGCTCACAAATATGACTTGGTGTGACCATTATGCCCATTTTCTAAAATTGAAATAATCTCGGTTTAAAAAATGTGGAGCCGTACTGGCTCGCCGGGGGAGACCGGAGGGCAGGCCGGAGATGCGGGGGACGCCGGAGGTACGTCGTCGTCGACGGAAAACGAGGTAAGTCACCGTTAAAATTCACGGTTTACCGTCGGAGTGGCTCCGGCGCCTAGGATGGACGCCCAAACCGTAGCCTGGACGTCCAAGCCAGACGCCAGAACCACCACAGTGGCGTCCAGCCCAGACGCCCAGACCACCAGACTGGCGTCCTGGCCAGGCGCCACTCTAATGCTGAGGCGGCCCTGCCAGGCGCTAGTCCAGTGGTTGTGGCAGCCCTGGCAGACGCCACCTTTATATATTATTTTTTTTTTCTTTTTTGTTTTGTTGTTGTTTTTTTATTTATTTATTTATTTATTTTAAAAAAAAAAATCGAAAATGATTTTTTAAAAAAATTCGAAATGGGTTTTTTTTTAAATTAATTTTGAAAATTCGAAATAGGTTTTTTTAAAATTAAGTTTGAAAATTCGAAATGGTATATTTTTAAATTTAGTTTGAAAATTCGAATTGGGTTTTTATAAAAATTAAGTTTGATTATACATAATTATGCTTTTTTTTTTTGTGTTAATTCTGTGTAAATATATAGAAATTAAATGTATTATCCGTTAAATGTATTTATTATAATATATAATTGATGCAGGATTATGGTGGAGACGGAAATGATTACAGTGGGATATTTGGACATGATGGTCCATTCGAAGAAGCTCAACAGGCGATTGATTGGGCAAAACAGGTTGCAATTGCAGCTGGATTTTGCTTGGTAGTAGTAACTCATAAATCTCAACGGGATGGTAGAATGGATCGCATTTTGAGATGTGACCGTTATCGCAAAAGAGAAGAAAGAGATTTTCGTACAACCACTTGGTTTGATACAAAGCGGAAAGGTTGTGGGTGTGAGTTCAGAGTTAAGGTTCGACAACTACAGAGTCGTGACGGTTGGGAAGTGATTGGTTACTCTAAATGGGGGTATCACAACCATGAGATGATAGTATATGAAGAGGGTCATCGACAGCTGAGCGGCTTAAGTCCTGCTGCGAAACTAGTTGTGAAAGAAATGAGTGATGCTCAAGTCAAGCCTGCTAAAATATTAGCATCTGTGTTAGAGAAATTTCCAGAAGACCATCCAAACCGAAGACACATCTACAACGTCAGACAGCAACTCAGGTTTGAACGGTCAGAGGGAAGGAACCCTATACAACAGCTGCTACACCAGGCACAATCACGTGGTTACCTGTTCTGGTTTGATTCTGATGAAGATACAGCGGAGGTGACTCATCTTTTCCTTGTGCATCCTGATTGTGCTGATATGATCAAGTCTTGGCCATTTGTGATTTTGATCGACTCAACGTACAAGACAAACAAGTACAAGTTCCCACTGGTTGAGATCATGGGGATGACTCCAACGAACCAGAACTTTCTGATTGGTCATGCAATCATCAAGGATGAGACGGCTCCAAGTTATTATTGGGTGTTGGAGAAGCTGAGAAACTACATCGGGCCTAATGTTCATCCAGCAGCCATCGTCAGCGACTGTGAGGGAGGTCTCTTTGCCCCCATAGCAGAGCTGTTTCCAGAATCGAACCACTTATTGTGCACATGGCACATCAACAACTGCGTGAAAGTGAAAGCCTACAACCTTTTCAACAAGAATTTGGAAATGGTAGAGAGATTGGTGAATGGTAAGTGGCGGAAGATCCTACAGGCTACCACAGAGGAAGCATATGAGCGAGCATTGGCTAACTTCAGGGATTCGTACCAGTGGTGTCCGGCACTGGTGGACTATGTGATGCAGCAATGGGTCCCTCACAGGGAAAAGTTTGTCAAATATTGGACAAACTAGGTACTTCATTTCGGGAACACTACAACATGTAGAGTTGAGAGCGCTCATAGAGCTACCAAGGACTGGATTGATTCATCGACCGCTGCTTTGGATACACTGTTCGATAGACTTAACAAGTCAATTGAAACTCAGAAGAACGGCATCAGGAACTCTCTAGAGGACTCCAGACGACGACATGGTACGATGTATAGCTAATTTATATTTAAGATTCTCCATGGTCGTGTGTCGCACTACTGCTTGGGGTTGATTCTCATTGAGCTGAACAAGATAAGGGACTTGGTTGACGAAGTGTATGCTCGGTGTGGGTGTGCTATTTCAGTAACTCATGGATTACCTTGCGCATGCACCATTCACCGCGTTATTACAGAAGAAAGGGCGTCGTTACATGTTGATCAGGTCCATTCATTCTGGAGGACGCTCGTTATTGGTGAGCATGCAGACACTCAAACGGCCGACCGTGAACAGGAGGAGTTGGAGCAGTTTCGTTTGATGTACGACCGAGTGTCCTCCAGCCATCCTTCTATTATTCGTGACGCTATTCATGTACTTCATGACATGTTCCACACGTCTACCTTAGATTATGAGGAACCCGAAGGAGTTGACCGTCCTCGAGGTCGACAACGGCGGAACAGGAGTGCGTTTGAGTATATCCGTGGTCTTGGTCGTGGTCGTGCTCGTGGTCGGACATCGTCATCTAGTCGTAGTCAATCTTCATCGTCTGTGAATATGCCCCTGAGAACTGGTACCTTTTTGTTGTTTACATTGCACATAGTTTTAAAGTGTTACTCCTGCCTTCTTAACTGTCTATAATTATATGGTGAATAGGAAGAAACGATGTTGATCAGTTTCCGTACAAGGAAAGGATACCTGCGATCATCATGCCGTACTTGGAAGGGTGGAATGATGTAGTCGGAGATGGTAACTGCGGATTCCGGGTCGTGGCTGATGTTTTTCAAATGGGCGAAGACAACTACGGTTTGGTGCGTCAGTTGATGTACAGCGAAATTGCCTCTAACCAAAATGTTTATCGTCATGTGTACCAGGATGACTTGGATGGCGCTCTGCGGCGTATCCGGTGGGGAGGTGGACCTTGCGGCCAAAATCATTATTTTGACGCGCCCCTAGATCTGTTTGCCGTTGTAAACATTTACAAATGCGCAGTCATGCATTTCGGCCTGGGAGTGCATAGTCAAGCTTATTATCCTTGTACCACGGTTCTCCCTTGGCGGTCGCGTGAGACTGTCACCACACCGGTCAGAGAGGTAGCTATTGCGTTTCTTGGGTCGTCATACAGACATTTCATCCGACTAGACATGTCATCCGATTTTCCAGTGCCACCGATTATACCTCGGTGGTACACCATTCGCACAGCGAGCGTAGAGGGTTGGGATGCGCTATATCATGACCGGATCCACGAATGGAACACCCTAGCTGCATTTTAGTTTTTCATGTTTACATTCTTCCTATGTAATCTTATTTGTACGTTGCTCTTTTAATGAGAACATTAATCTTTTATATTGTATTGCTTACTGCTCATTCTATATGTTGCATGGGTAAGTTGCGCGGATCCACGAACGGTTATATCAAAATTTAAAAACAACAATGATAATATGTTTAAGTTGGAAGCTAAAAGAACAATCTAAAATGTTACAAACTTACAACATAATGTCCAATTTAATAAATTAAAACGATAATATTTAAAGTGCTCTATAAATAAAATGACAAAACCATCAGTAATCCCTCCTCGACGACGACTCCCACTGCGCAAGGGTCTGTTCCAGACTATCAACAACAGCTCTCACTGTTGCACTCATGATGTCCTTCTCAAGAGAGAGTTTCTGTACGTCCTGCATTATCTTTCCCATCCACTGCATACAACAAAAAATAAAAGATGAAATACAATAACAACATATAAAACTTAATTAAAAGACAACGATAAATATAATATGAGACATACCGCTTCCATGGCAGTAGGCGGTGGCACATAATCATCATCGCTGTGGTCGAGATCTGCGATCAACCTTGGGTGCGAATACCGGTTGAACCATTCCATGTAGTAATGGTCACACATGGAAGGAACCCCAGAGGGCGGCCGCTGCAACTCCGCAGTCCATAAGCGGGCCACCATCGGAAACTGGTCCCACGTCCCGGTCATGATATCCGACCATTGCACGACGTAGTCCCTCGACGATGCAGGTCGGACCGCCTTCATCAGGCATGCCGGGGGAGGAGGGACAACTTGGACAAATCCAAGCTGGCGAAGACAACGCTGGGGCATGTACGCCTCGACGATCTCACGATACTGAATGAGTCCCGTGTACAGGGTCCTGGGTATCCTAACACTAGGGTTCGGGCCGAAAGGCATCCAGTTCACCTGCACATAGTTTTAAAATTTAATAACATGAATATAATATGTGCAAATAATAAATGTAGAAACAATTTATAAACGTTACCTCTAAGGGGGACAGCCTGTCCAGCAATAACCGTATCGATCGGAGGCGGTCAACGGACTTCTTCTCCGAGCGCGGACTCCACGCACAAGCACGCGGCATCCCCTCATCAATAGGAACCGGGTCACGATGTGGTCGCAATGCAGGAAAGTACTCGTATATCCAGGTCTGCAATAGAGTCAGACACCCAGTGATACCTGTCGCGTCAGCCCGACTCGCAAAAAGCTACAAGTCTTTTCCCGGGTATGACATTTCAACAACCCCGTAACTGAAGGCCTCTCCTGGTCCTCCCAAATACGGGCAACTATGTGTCCTAGAATGCTAGGAATCACACTCCCGTCAACAGGCCCACCGGGCACCTCACTCCTAACAACCCAAGAATCATTAACGACCCTCGACCGTTTCCTGCTTGCCCCAGATACAGTGGACGTAGATGATGTGCCAGATCTACTAACAAACCTACCACCCCTACCCTTACGCACCTCCACCATATGTGTCTCGTACATGTCATCAACCCTCTGACTGAATGGACCGTAATCATCATACGGTCCACTGCCATCGTCCACATCCTCATCCTCATCCGCGCCCTCCTCCTGCTCCTTCTCTTGGTCACCCTCCTCAGCATCATCATCGTCATCGTCATCCTCATCCCGACGGTGGATCCGTTCTCTACGAGCCGAGGCCGAAATACCACGGGATCTAACATGTCTATGCCCCGACCTCTCCACTGAATAGCTTCTACTAAGAAGCTCTACATTCTTCCCCGCACCATGACGACGCAGTGAATTCTACAAAAAATTTAAAAATATATAAACATACAAAAAATTATACGAAAAATAGCTACCACTACCCAAATCAAATAAACTAAAAACATACTAACAAATTAACATAATAAAGAAATTAACAAAACACTTAAATAAAAATAATAGAATAAAAAATACACTAAGAAAGGAAATAAAACCAACACATAAGAATATATATAAACATAAATAATTCATTCCCAATTAAAATAAATTAACTAACCAAAACAATATCAATAATAAAAATTAAAATAAATTAACTAACCAAAAACAATATCAAATGAACAAAAAAATGTACTAACAAATTGAAATTGAGAATAAAAATAAAAATGTACAAATAAAACAAACAAATAATTGTAAACAAAATATAAACATAGAAAAAATAGTTGTATTTTTAAAATGTACAAATAAAACAAACAAATAATTGTAAACAAAATATAAACATAGAAAAAATTACAACAAAATTGATAAAATTTATAAAAATAAACAACAAAATATAAAAACAATTGAAAAAGATATTACACAAAAAAAAAACAATATTTTAATACAAATATATATATAAAAAGGGGGGGCGCCTTGGCTGGACGCCCAGCCAGCGGTGGTGGCGCCAGCTGCAGACGCCGCAACCGGTGGGCTGGCGCCTGGGCTGGACGCCATAGCCACGGCTGCGACGCTTTGAATAAACGCCACTACCGTGGCTATGACGTCCAGCCCAGGCGCCAGCCTACTGGTTGCGGCGTCTGCAGCTGGCGCCACCACCGCTGGCTGGGCGTCCGACCAAGGCGCCACTCCTCCGTCACGGCGGTTTTCCATTTTTTTTTTTTTTTTTTTTTTAACAAATTGTACCTTGCCCCCTTGAGACCTCCTTCCCTCCGCCGCCGCCGCCAATTCCTTGCCTTGCCGCCTCGACATTGCCGTTGTTTGAATATTTTTTTTTTTGAGATGTTGAAAGAAGATGAGCGATGAGAGTGTGAGTGTTTTTTTTTTAGGTCAAGGGCAATATTGTCAAATCAAGTGAATTTTGTGGGCTTTATGTGGAGATTTGCGGGCGATGTTTAACAAATCCCATTGAGATGTGTTATAATTGAAATTATCTTATGAGGATATTATTCATAGTACAACTAAATTTATAAACTTGGACTCTGTTCACTTCACCTTATTTTTGCTGAATTGAAATTAATTTTATTGAATTTAAATTATTTTTGCTGCATGGAAATTAAATTTACTGATTTGAAACTATTTGTGCTGAACTGATATTATTTTTACTGATTCTCTTATATATTTCTTTTCTAATGTTACTAATTTTAACTGAATTGAAATTATTTTTGCTGAACTGAACTTATTTTTACTAAATCAACTTATTTTTACTGAACTGAAATTATTTTATGGAACTGAAATTATTTTTACTGAATATTATTATTTTAAGGTGAAGGTGATAGAGCCTCAATTTATAGTCTATTTTAATATAATTATTTATAAGTATATGTTTTGTTCATTTGAAATTCCCATGAGCAAAAAAATAAGCTTAATCGTAAAGATACAACCGATTGAACGGTGAATATTTCCCCCTAAATCCCTTATATATATTCTCGCCTCAAATGAACTAATTTCATAAGTTATTATTAAAAATCACTTGGAAACTAAAAAAACACTTATGTGATTTATGTCATTATGTATGTGTGGTGTGGACATGATATATATTAATTAATAAATGCAAGTAGCTTTCTTAGTTGTAAACATACTAACCCTAATGTAACCAAACGGCTAGTCTCGTCCAATTCCTAGTCTACTTTTAAAAGTCGCATTATTACATTCTCACTAAAAAACAATTTTATAAAATGAAGTTAATTGAAAATTTATCAATAACATCCCATTAGGGTTGATACTTGATATATATGTGACAACCATCTTTGTTGGGTCCTATTCATGTACTGTAATTTTGTACTACATTTTGTTTATGTCCTAATCTACTTTTAGGAGTTATAATTCATCACTAAAACCAAAATTAGGGTTTTAATGACAAAGTCATGCTTTAGAAAGACAATTGGACAAATAGGTCTTATTCTTGCACGTGTTTATGTACTAATAATCTCAATTATAAACAATCGTACGGAATACTTTTTATAACAACCAATCTAATTTTTTTTTATATTGTTATTATTTTGTTTATTGATTAATTAAATATATAAAGTTAGTAATAATTATTCTTTAATGAGAAGGATTGATTAAACCGAAGATAGGGAAATAGCACAAAAAAAAAAAAAGAGAGGTCATATTAATGACGTTTATGATTAATTGATTAGTGCTAAGTGTAGATTAGATGGCCAAATTGACCGTTGTAAAGTTTTTTATTCTAGTTGTATCAACGTGATTGAAAATAACTATCATGTAACAAATTTCTTTGTTAAAGTAACATGATTGAAAATAATAGTTGTTTTATAAGTATTATCATGTTTATGTTCAATTTTGTAATGTGTATTTTTATAAAATCAACAAACTAAGGATATTAATGGAAAGATTATACTTAAAAAGCTGCATATAATATAAATGAAAAATATATTTAAAAATAAAGGGAATGGGTGTTTTTACTACAAGTATATTTTTCTTAACTAAACCTCTTAAGATTTTTTTAAAAGAAAGAATATGTTTTAACATAAGATTTATTCTCTTTCAATATATTTTCTCCAATGATGGGACTCTAGAAGCCCCAAGAAGGATCTTGTTAAAATATCAAATCATCAACATTATCACTTACTCCTTACGTTCCACAAAAAACTTCCAATTAATGTAGATTCATGAACCTAGAGGTATGCATGAATAATATTTATTTACTAGTGATTAATCCCTCCACTCTAGAATTACTGCCTAATTGCTTTTAACTTTCTTTTCCACTAATACTAGAGTGTACCCGTGCAAAATGCACGGGACATATAAGAAAAAATATATTTAAAATATAGAAAGTTGATTTGATGTTGTAATTTAGATTTGAGCTGTAATAGTCGGTTTTGTTGAACCCTAATTAGCTCTATTGTACTGAGTATTAATAATGTGCTGACACCTGATGTGATGTGCTATGCGGAAATATGATATTTTATGCTTTGCTTAAAAGCTCAAAAAACAGGATCTTACTCTTCTATGTCGGTGGCCACGCAATGCTATTATGGGGTTTACTCTTTTATGTGCACGTATTTATTAAATTTTATTTTTTTTAATAATTGCAACAATTTTTTTTCACGCTTGTCGATGCATATATTCAATCGTTAATATATTTAATTATTAATATATAAAAACTTTAAACATTTGATATTAAAATTATATAAATCGAGATGAATCTAACAAGATCCAACATAATTATATTTTTACTTAAGTATAAACTATCAAAGCTTAAAATGAAACACATTAATAGTGAAAAAGTCAAATTGTTGCAACTATTAAAAAAAACGGAGGAAATACGTGCACATACATATCAAATGCTCTATCTTGTTGGAATCTTGTTAATAATTTATGCATTGGCAAACGTGTTAAAAAAAGCGTGTCATCTAATTTAAAACAAAGGAAGTACTACGTATAATCTAATAATATAAGCATAAGATCTTGTTAGAACCCTATTAATGTGTATTCAAAATATCAACTTTTTATATTTTTTAGGAAAAATTGTAAATAGCCACCCCTTGTATCACCAAATTAAAAATTGATTTTACCACCTATTTTTTTTCTTTATTTTAAATAACCACCTCTAAAAGTGAAAAACATTAGAAATCAACACCTTTTAGCATTGGTCCGATCATGTTTTCGACTATTTATAAACTAATTTTTGAAGGTTCTTCTTCCCTCTATAGTGTACTTTCTCCACTTTTTATCCTAGTTGAATTAAAATTTGGCTAAAATTGGTGATTTTTAATGTTTTTCAATTTTAGAGGTGGTTATTTATAATAAAGAAAAAAAGGGGTGGTAAAATCAATTTTGGGTGATTTGAGGGGTGGTTATTTACAGTTTTTCCTATTTTTTACTTATTGATAATACTATACGTAGTACTATATATTTAGGGCTTATTCTGATTAACTGAACTGAACTTGTAAGAGCTGAACTAATTGTACAGAACAAAACATAATATTTTATGAGAGAATGAAATTAAGAACTGAACTGAACATGACTTATTGGAGCTGAATTGAAAATAAGTTGAAGAAATCAGGCCTTTAAGGTGTCAAAGAGTGAGGGATAGCTCAAGTGATTAGAGCTTCAATTCCTTCTCGGTTATAGGAAATCTTGGGATCGATTCTCACCCTCACCCTTGTGGCTCAATCTTATTGATTAATGTGAATTTTTATTACTAATAATAATAAACGATCAATCCCATGTGTCCTTTTTTTGTGAAATGAATAACATAAGTTTTAGGAAGAGCTATAGAACAAAAAAAAACAAGGGAAATTTTTTTTCTAATCACTACAAAAATAATTTACTCACAATTGAATATCTATGGCGGTTGTGAGTAATTATTTGTATAAAATAAACAGCAACTCGAAGAAAAATACTCCCAAAATTCGAATCAAAGTCCTAAAGATTTATTGAATTAGGGTCTGTTCACATTTACTTAATTTCAATTCCAGTTCAGCTCCAATCAGTTGAATTCAGTTCCTAATTTCCCTCTTTCATAAAATATTCATTTCAGCTCCGTTCAGTTCAGTTTAGCTCCAATCAGTTCAGCTCCAATCAGTTTAGTTCAGCTCAGTAAATGTGAACAGACCCTTACACATAAAATCAACTATTCATCTTGTCTATTCATATACAAAGTATGTCTTCTACAAGAAACTTTTGAGTTTATTTAATAATTCAATGAAATTCCTATGTAAAACAAATTCCATTATAGTTGAATGTATATGAAAAAATAGAAAATTAAATGAAAATATTTATCATATTTTTATATTTATCCCAGCTTTAGCTTAAGTCGTAATAGTTTATACATAAATTACTTGTATATATTCAAAAAAAAAAATACATAAATTACTTGTATGAGAGATGAAATATCGAATAAACGCAAACAAATAAAAATAATAATAACAAAGGCGTAGATATTACGATATATAGGGTTGCAAAAATAAAACAAAGTTAAATGAATAGATCTTTTCAAATCCCCGGAAATTAAAAAAAAATAGTCGAAATTTAAAACTCGAACGGAATACTTCAAACTTATGTAAAAAAAGGCACAAGATTAATAATCCTGAATAACCAAATGGGCAAATGGTGACAGCCTTTGGCCAAACCCAGCCATCCTCAAATCCTTAACCCTACTGTCATTAAATCCAATCCAAGTAAATTACAGCAACTTTAATGGTAATTATGGACTTTATGTTAACACACCTATTAAACCAAATATAGTTCATTCCTATGATAAAATATAAGCATAATATTAAATTAAATGATTAGATGATCACAAAGACTGTCAACATAGGTAGTAAAATAAAATTGGCAGAAACATTCCACACAATCATTTAGTATGTGATACAATTTGTGACCACATTTCCTATTTTTCTGTTACCCTTTTAAGAAGTGGACCAAAACCCTGGGAAAGTAGGGTTTCAATCTCAGATCTTGTTACCAATAATGACAGACAACGAGAGCTCCAGAAAAAAAGAAAAAAAAATGTAGGGTTCAATAAAATTAAACACACCATTAGGAAGATAAGCGAAATAATAAATAGATGTTTAAAGACTTTTCCCCTGAGTATGTGTAGTACTTTTCACTTTCCGAAACAAAATTAGATGGATTACAATCATATGACTAGTGCTATAAACTTTTATAGATTAACTGCAACTGATATATCAATGTCGAGTGGATTAGCAAGGGTTACCAAACCCCCAGAGAGCCACAAAATACCGTACGTGGCTTTTTTTGGTTGAATGACGGGTGAGTTACCAGATAGATCCATCAAAGGACAAAAACTTCAAGGAAGATGCCGAGGGGGATAAATGGGTTGAAAGTATCTTTTGGAATTTGGGACAATCATTTTCGAAGCCAACCAAGAAGCTTTAAATTGGGAAAAGATAAGTTAAAAGAAAACGGACCTCTTACCACTTGGGGTGGGTCTTGACCAAATCACCAAACATATCACATGCCCCATAATTGTCTTCATGTATTTGCATTATATGCAGAGTTGTCAACAGAAAGATGAAGAAGATTTGCTACCTTACGTCCATTCACTCGACATTTATGTATTAACAGCGACCCTCCTCTTCTTCCTCTGTCCTGTCAGCTTCTCCTCAATCTTCTTCCTCTTTTTTATCTGATCTTTCTTCATCTTTTTAATCAGCTCACCCTTCTTCCTCTTTTTTATCTGATTGTGTACCGACTTCCCTACCAAAGAGGGTTGGTCTTTCAGAGCAAAGCTTTTAGCAACATGACCCAGATGGAGTTTATTCCTCACAAATATCTTTCTTAGCTCTCCCCTACGGGTTGTGTATCCTCGGATCCAAGAAACAAATGCATCCTGAGCCATTGTCTTCAACTTTGACTGACATGAGTGTTTAGGATACATCAGTCCAAGGAACAAAACTGAGCATAACTTGCAGAAGACTATTGGACTGAAATAAAGCACCTTTTTTTTTTTTTTACTTCGTTTCAGGAAAGGGGGAGGGTGGGGTCAGGCAAGCTGTACAGATGAAATACCAGATAAACAGAGGAAATATGATTGGAAATATTGGAAGAAACACATCTAACGGCTTGTTTAACGCAATGTACACAAACTATCTAAGGAAACAGTTACAAGTTTGTACACAATTTATTAAGAGATTTTCCAATTTAATTATGTCTGTGAATACACATATCCACCACCAAATAGATAATTTCATTTAAAATTCATTTTGATTACCATTAAATAGCAGAATGAATGTAGTAATAAAAGACAATGACAATCTAAAATAATGAATGCTAATAAAAAATAAAAAAAAAGAAACAATGAAGTGGAAGAACAAAAAACACACACTACTTTTAAAGACGCATTGGCATGGAACATTTTAATGAAAACTAAATGGGCTGATTAAATGTTTATGACCCAATCAGCTATGGTCTAGGATTTTGAGGTTATATATGATAGTTCTCAACCCATTGAAATGTCTATGATCATCAGTTAACAATATATGCTACGCAGCCAAGGTTGTCAAAATATGCATCAGTGGATCTAGGATCAGACCTTTAGATCTTTCCTGAGCATGTGAGTGAGTAACTGGTTGGGTATGCTATGCCCTAATCTTTTTGCTGACTAGATAATTTTCAGGTTGGGAAGGAAACCTTAATTAAAAAAAGTATCTGTTTATTTACTGTGTTGAGGTCTTGCCTAAGCCTGTACACAAGGGCAAGAAAAGGTAGCCCAATCCCGGTAAGACTTGATCTAAATCATAGTTATTATGCTAGTAATAATCACATCACATACCAATATACAAAGTGAATATAATGGCCTAAAGCCTACCATACCCAATATTATAATGCTACCACACCATCTTTAAATACAATTTGGTATGTGATAGGAGGCAATCCTGATAGATCTTGGTGATAGAATGCATAAACCATGATAATTCAACGAGTTTAGTGTATTGGCAAAAAAAAACAGCACAAGGTTCAAGGAGTAATTTCGGCATATGTCAAGAGACCTAGATGATGATGATTCTACAATAACTTTTTCCCAAAAAGCACAATGAGTCAACAATCAGTTAACCACTTATACTTGTACTTGGACCTACAATAATTAGGAATAAGTAACACATTCATACATAAAATTTACTGGATCATATTTGTAGTGGAGCATGAACTATAAAAGCTAAGAACAAGGACAGTAAACAAAATACCTGGTAGGTAATAAATCCCTCAAGAGCCTTCTGTAGACCTATTAACCAGGGATGCATTTCAATTGAAACAAACTTCCTTGAGAAGTGCTTCTGACCGTACAATGGGAAGCTATCCAATACCTTTTGCAGTGGATACTCTGTTAACAAGGCACCATGTTTTTCCAACTCTTGCAAATAGTCATATTCAATAGGCTGCAGAAATAATAAAGAATCTCCCTTCTGGCCCAAACGAGCTGTTCTACCAACCCTGAATTTTTCAAAAAACAAGAGCCATAATGAGACGCCCCATCATTTTCAACATTAAACACATTGGTACACAGAACCAACACACTATCAAGCAGCAGAGACGAAACAATTGAATCAAATAAATAGTTGAGATACAATAGAACACACACAACTAGACCACAAACAATAACCTGTATTTAACATACAAGATTAGATACAAAGCAAGGACATACAATGCTTCTAAGTAAAAGAAGTTTTGTAAGCACTATATTGCATGACAAGATGCAGAAAAAGAGCATGTGAGAATAGCCACAGTGAGAAGCCTCATGTTACAAAAAGTGGAATATAAACAAGCAAACAATGCATAGATTACACACCTATGAACATATTCAGTGGCCTCTCCAGGAGGATCATATTGTATAATACATGTAATTTCAGGGACGTCCAATCCTCGAGCAATAACATCACTACATAAGAGTAGAGCAGATTTTTTTGCTTTAAAGGAAGAAACTGTAGTTTTTCGCTCATTGTTCTCCATGTTCCCATGCAAGTGGAAAATCTCCCAGTTCAAAAATAGCTTCTTCTCTTTGGTTTCTTTTGCAACATTCGGCGGCCACTGAAACTCCTTAAAAAGTTCGTAGTGGAAGTCCACAGCATCACAAGTCGAGAAGAAGACAACAACCTTCATTTTTATAGAAAAATTAATAAGCAGTTAGTAAAAAGGATTTAAGAGGCATATCTCAAATAATAAGTTGGGGGTGGGGAGGGAACAAGTCTGATACAGAGACAGCCCAGTAAGTAGCCACTTGAATGGAATTTTACATGTTAATACCAATATAGATGCACACTACATAGAAAAAAAAAATTAGTACAATGATAATTAAACAGTTTAATAGCAAATTGGAATAATTTTTCTTCACCTAAGCTCGATAAAGATACCTCAACAGTAAAGTGTAAAAGTTCCAAAAAAGACAAAGAATCCTTAGGTACTTGCATGACTTTGTTCTACTCTCTTTCTAACGTGTTTTGAAGATTGAAGGGAGATTCGACATTTCCAAAGTAAAAAGAGTAATTCAAGATAAACTATGAAAAGTGAAGAAATCTGGATACATAAAAAATGTAGGCAGTATAATTTACGAAGGGCAAGAAAAAGATCAACTTCAAGTCTAGAACTACAATGATTTCAGTAGAAAAGATAGATTAAAACCCAACCTTTTGGGTAGCTTGTCCTTCAATAAGATTCTTGAGAACAGAAAGAAGAACGGCAAGCCTTGAACCACATGGCACTGAGGAAAAACAAGGGTCACTTGATTTTTTGTGTTTAAGACCGATTATCACAAAAATTAACCTTGGATTCACAAGTACCTTTGACATATTTCTGCGTCAGTTGAGAAGGGAGGTTATAATCTTCATTGAAGTCTTTAAGTTTCTCACTGTGTTCTGCTTCATCCTCAGATTCTAAAGACACCAAATGCTTGGAAGACGAATTTTGATGGAGCTCCCTTTCATCAAGACCAATCATAACTGGATTTTCTAAACTAATATTAGCAAGATGATTGACCTTGTCATTTAAAGTAGCTGATAAGAGCAGATTCTGCCTTTGAAACTCAAATTTTCGAGAGTTCCCACTTTCTTTATCATTAGACTTGCTTTGCCTTGAGCCCAAATGATCAAGTATTTCTTCAATTTCTTTACCAAACCCCATTTCTAGTATCCTGAATAAACAGTGTAGTCAGACATGAGGTAAAGAACATGACAAAGTATTGCATGTTATGGGTTATCAAAGAGACCTCCATAATTACCTATCCGCTTCATCAAAAATTAACCAGCGCAAATTAGAATACAAAAACGATGATGTGTTCTTTAAGTGATCCAAAAGGCGGCCAGGAGTTGCAACAAGTATAGATATACCTGTAACCCCCACACATGAAATTAATAACAATAAAAAAATTACATCACAATCAAACATTCCTAGGTACGCAGAAAAGAACATAATTAAAAGTCAATCAGCATTTCATATGCAAACAAAAAAGTGACTCATGGACAAAGTTGATCGATTATTGTGGCTTAGCCATGCACTTGTGCCAAAATAATATATCAGCCACCATGTAAAGTACATCATAAAACACTAATTGAAGAAAGTAACTGCTAAGGGTGGACAGACAAAGCAGCTTGTGAATAGTATGGAATTGGCTAGGTCAAAATTCAATTCGAGCTTGCTCATTTGTTACAGAGCTAAGTTTGTGCTCGAATTATAGTTCAAATCTGAACAAGTCGATGCAAGACTCGATTATATCCAGCTTTGTGAGATTGTTTATTTAGAAATAAATAATAAATATTACATTAAATTTTTATAAAAAAGTTATATGTTCTTTCTATGAAGCACAGATACAAGGTGTACTCCACCAACTAGTCGTATCACATCCTCAATATGGCTCTCTAGGACGGGATGGTACAATTACTGCTTAAAATTCCTTAGACATCTCAAGAAACAGGGTGCAATTATGGCATAAAAGTCCTTGAACGTCTCAAGAACAGACTACGAATATAACCTCTATTTATGTAAGGGCTGCCCTAGACAATGGAGTTCTAGAGCTTAACCTTGACTCAAGTAATAGCTTAATACAGAAGAGTTGAAGACTTTCTTCAATTTAAATTTGGAGGAGTGAATTCAATTTTACAAAAAAAAAAAATAGTACTTGGTTATCTATGTTTTATAATTTTTATGACACGGTTGGAAATACAGAATCAGAATCTTATTGCCACAAACAATGCCATTTGGACACAGTAGCAAAACAATTTGTAATCCCCATCCGTCCTGTCCACTGTAGCATAGTAGCCTACTGAAAATCAACAGAACATGGAAATACTAGACCAGCTGCAGGAAGGTAAATAAATAAATTGATTATCCTATAATGCCCCTTGTTTCTCAGTGATACAAAATAAGCAACATATATGATCTAATTATCACAATTCACAGCATTTGAGAAGCTTAGTTCTCACCTTTTCGCAACCTGGCCTTTTCCTTTGACCTATTTTCACCTCCCATTAGGTATCCTGGAACGATCCAATGAAATCGGTGCAGAAGCTTTTGTAGACTTTCATATACCTGTGTACATAACTCATGCGTCGGTACGAGTACCAACGCTGTTGCCACATTATTAGTTATATTTATCATTTCGTCAATCCTATGGTACATACATTTGCACAATATGTTAATAGTGCTGGAGCATGCACCATCTGGTAGAGTAAGGATATACAAATATCACTACCAGCAACAACAGTTGAATAGAGCTCTGAACCCATTGATTGGCTTTTGGCAATAGTACTACACTCACAATTCATTCATGTGGCAACAAGAGGCACAAATTGGGAGTTTTTCTACCTTACCCCATCCCCTCGATCATAAGAAAAAAAATTCACTTAACCCTGTGCATGATTGGAGTAAAAAAAAAAATAAAAAAGATGCATTTATTTCATTGTTCAATGAAAAAGGCACATACATATATCCATGTCAAACACTTCACACCAATCCTTTGTTTCAAATAAAAATATATATACCCATGTCAAAATTCACCCGACACTACAAGTATTTTGAGCAACAAATTTGTAACGTGACAGACTAACAACACAAAATGTTAAGTAAAGAGATGAGAGAATTGTGATGAGTACCCTCATAGAAGGGCTTAAAATAATTTGATAAGAACTTGCAAACGAGTCAACATCAGATGTTTGTATATGTAACGGTAACGAAAAGCACATGCAGTCTTTGGAAATCCGAGATATGTTTCATGGATGCCATGACATATTGACATGCACCCATGTCCAATTTAAGCACAATGCCCTTGCATCTGGAAATTATAAGCCCTAACATGCTCGACACTTTGATAATTAGATACCGCCACTTTCCCAGTGCCTTTCTCCCATTCTCCATATTATAATTCTGACTATGTAGAGTACAGGTACACTACAATTTATATCAACAAACTGCACCACAATCAATTCGGACAGTGAAAACTCGCTTAATCAACTTCAACTCCTTAATCATCTTTACTAAGTTTGAATAGTTAACAGGTAGTGCTGTTTACACCTTCTGACCTCCCCTAGCCCACCAATATTGGAACAGCAGTCGAATTACATTACGATAAAAATCCTAATATAGTTTTGTTCAATCAAAAACTAGAGATCCCCAAGTCAAATTCAACACTTTAGAACAAAACCAACTAATTATAATTAAAATCACAACTCACAATTCTTACACAAACACAAGTATAACAAGCAATTAGCTTTAAAAAAGCAAAGATTCAAAAAAATTAACAACAGAATACTTACCAAAAGTACCATCAGCCCTCTGAATTCGAGGCTGGTACCCCTGCAAGTGATGAATAATTGGAGCCAAATACGCAATAGTCTTACCCGTTCCAGTTGCCGCATTAACAAGTCTACAAACAATCATACCCGTTATAGAAAATCAATAAATAAACACAACCCAATTCATCAAAACCTAAAAAAACTTCAATTAAAATTGGGAAATTCAATAATAACATACACATGGCGGCCAGATAATATAACAGGAATTGATTTAGCTTGAACTTGAGTAGGTTTTTCGAACCCCAACCTCTCTAATCAATGAAAAATTAACAAAACAATAATACAAATTAGGGAATGGCAAATTGAAATTGAAAATACGAGGAGATGGAAAATAAAAATCAAACCTTGGAGTTGCTCGCATAAAGAAGATTGGAGGCCAAGGCTGGAGAATGAACATGATGCGAAGATTTCGTCATTGGTTGTAGGTTGTTGTTGTTGTTGTTTCTGAGTTTTCTGGGTGATCTCCATTTTTGTGGTTTTAGGTTGTTGTTGCTTGGAAGTTTTCTGGGCAATCTCCATTTTTGTGGTTTTAGGTTGCTGTTGCTTCAAAATTTTCTGGGTAATCTTCATTGGTGTGGTTTTAGATTGTTGTTGGTTCGGAGTTTTCTGGGTAATCTTCATCTTCATTGTTGTGGTTTTAGGTTGTTGTTGCTTGGGAGTTTTGGTAGTCTTCATTTTTGTGTTTCAGAGGTTTTTGAGTGGGGGCTGAAATTGAATATTTGCGTATATACAGTGAAAGAGGGAAAGGGTTTATCGTTATGGTTTCCGGGGGTTAGTGAACTTAGCACTTTAAGGTCTGAAGTGAGTTGAAATAAATTATTTATGAGATAAAAGGAAATTTGAAGGTGAACTGAACTGAACTGAAGATGAAGATAACGGGTCATTACATAGTATTGGGGCAAATCGGGGTTTTAGAGCTTGGTTTCGAAAAGCTGAAATTAGTCGAGCGCTTTCCCTTAATAATGTTTTGCTAAATAATCTTACTACATTATTCCCGTGCAATGCACGGTTTTAACAAAAATATATATATATATTGTAAAACTCATATGTACAATGAATATTTTCGTTTTTTACACTGGTAAGAGATTTCTTGAAAGGGAAACATTTTGAATATTTCGAGAAATTTCTAACCGTTTGAATATTAGTGTTAAGGAATTGAAGAGAGGGAATAATAGATCTTTAAATCAAAATAAAGGAATACAGTTGCTAATCAATTTACTGTACTTCGGTTTTCTAGATTAAAGTTATTGAAGATTTCACTTAGATTGTTTACGAAGTATCCAAAAAAATGACATTATTAAAGGTTTTAGACAGGAAAAAATTTCATAATAAAGCAACATGTTATAATTTTGAGGAGAGATGATGTCAGCACTGTTTTGTTTTAGTAATATTTAATAGATTTCCAAATTACAATCCTTTTTTTGTCACTTAGGATACATGGACACTTCATCTAATTGTTGTGACAATGTCAGACACAAAATATTGTTGGAAACACGACAATACTCTCTTATCGTATCCCTCGACTTTTTGCACAAAAATAACAATACTTTACCACTATGCCACAACATTTTATTTGTAATTAGGAAAAATTAGAAAATAACACCCAAAAATTGTCACAATTTTGATAATAACACCACAAAAAAAAAGTTTTTATTATAACACCACAAAAAAAAACCAAAAATTTGCTTTCACCACCACTTAACTTTGCCATCCAAAAAAACCGTTAAGTGGGCCCCACACAATACACGTGTCAATCAACTATTGGATAAAAATTCAAAAAAAAATCAAAAAAAAATGAAAAACCCTATAATCCTAACCCAACCACCACCACCACCACCGGCGCCCATGGCCGGCACCCCAACCCAGCCCCTAACTTAACCCTACCATGGTCAGCACCCCAACCCAGCCCCTATCACTGCCTCCCAAACGTCGCCGAACCACCCAGACCCCAAACCAGCCAGCCCCCATCATCGTCTCACCGCGCCGTCGCCGAACCACCCAGACCCCAACCCAAACCAGCCCAGGCCCCATCATCGTCTCCCCGTCGTCGCCGAACCACCCAGACCCCAACCCAAACCAGCCCAGCCCCCATTATCGTCTCCCCGACCCGATCGCCAAACCACCCAAATCCAACCCTAACTAACCCAGCCACCGTACTCCTCTACCAAACCCAACCAAAAGTCGTCGCCAAACCGCCGAAACCCCGACCCACCCATACCCAAACCCACTAACCGCCCTACTCCTCTCACCCTCACCTTGAACCAAATCGGGGTTCGGGTTCTTTCGTGGGTACGTTTGGGCTGATTTCGGCAGTCAAGGGGTGGTCGGCTGGCTGGTTTTGTGGGTCGAGGGTGGTCGGTTGGGATTGGGTGACGGTGGTGGAGGCTGAGTTGGAGAACGGCGGAAGGAATGGTGGCTGGGTATTTTAAGGGTTTTCCTTTTTTTTTTTTGTTTTTTTTTGTTTTTTATTTATTTTAATCCAATGCACAATTGACACGTGTACAATGTGGGACCCTTAACGGTTTTTTGGATGAAAAAGTTAAGTGGTGTTGAAATCAAAATTTTTGGTTTTTTGGTGGTGTTATAATCTAAGTTTTTTTTTTGTGGTGTTATTATCAAAATCGTGACAATTTTTGGGTGTTATTTTCTAATTTTTCCTTGTAATTATTAAACATCATATTACTAATAATCAACAGCTCAAATATGCTTGAGGGGGACGGGCCCTTACCTGCCCTAACCAAGATTCGCCCCTAACCTCCATTACATATATGTGTATTTTTTGAATTTTTTTATGTCTCACAAATAATATCAAAAAATGCACATAATATGTAACTCTCACTTATGGGCAAAAAATAAATAAAATAAAATAAAAAATGACATTCTTTCTCTACCCACTTTTTCACTCCTCTTTATTACTTTTCCTCATGGACATTTTATTTTAATAACTCCGCACTATACACTCAATCCAGAAAACAAAACCATGCCACTATATCTCCTTCATTTTCTCTCTCATACACTATCTAGTTTTGTGAAACGCTAAACATCGCCCGCAATTTACCATATAAAGCCCACAAATATGTTATGATTTGACCATTATGCCCTTTTGCTAAAATTGAGATAATCTCGGTGTAAAAAATGTGGAGCCGTACTGGCTCGCCGGGGGAGACCGGATGGCAGGCCGGAGATGCGGGGGACGCCGGAGGTACGTCGTCGTCGACGGAAAACGAGGTAAGTGACCGCTAAAACTACAGAGTCGTGACGGTTGGGAAGTGATTGGTTACTCTAAATGGGGGTATCACAACCATGAGATGATAGTATATGAAGAGGGTCATCGACAACTGAGCGGCTTAAGTCCTGCTGCGAAACTAGTTGTGAAAGAAATGAGTGATGCTCAAGTGAAGCCTGCTAAAATATTAGCATCTGTGTTAGAGAAATTTCCAGAAGACCATCCAAACCGAAGACACATCTACAACGTCAGACAGCAACTCAGGTTTGAACGGTCAGAGGGAAGGAACCCTATACAACAGCTGCTACACCAGGCACAATCACGTGGTTACCTGTTCTGGTTTGATTCTGATGAAGATACAGCGGAGGTGACTCATCTTTTCCTTGTGCATCCTGATTGTGCTGATATGATCAAGTCTTGGCCATTTGTGATTTTGATCGACTCAACGTACAAGACAAACAAGTACAAGTTCCCTCTGGTTGAGATGGTTGGGATGGCTTCAACGAACCAGAACTTTCTGATTGGTCATGCAATCATCAGGGATGAGACGGCTCCAAGTTATTATTGGGTTTTGGAGAAGCTGAGAAACTACATCGGGCCTAATGTTCATCCAGCAGCCATCGTCAGCGACTGTGAGGGAGGTCTCTTTGCCCCCATAGCAGAGCTGTTTCCCGAATCGAACCACTTATTGTGCACATGGCACATCAACAACTGCGTGAAAGTGAAAGCCTACAACCTTTTCAAGAAGAATTTGGAAATGGCAGAGAGATTGGTGAATGGTAAGTGGCGGAAGATCCTACAAGCTACCACAGAGGAAGCGTATGAGCGAGCATTGGCTAACTTCAGGGATTCGTACCAGTGGTGTCCGGCACTGGTGGACTATGTGATGCATCAATGGGTCCCTCATAGGGAAAAGTTTGTCAAATATTGGACAAACCAGGTACTTCATTTTGGGAACACTACAACATGTAGAGTTGAGAGCGCTCATAGAGCTACCAAGGACTGGATTGATTCATCGACCGCTGCTTTGGATACACTGTTCGCTAGACTGAACAAGTCAATTGAAACTCAGAAGAACGACATCAGGAACTCTCTAGAGGACTCCAGACGACGACATGGTACGATGTATAGCCATTTTATATTTAAGATTCTCCATGGTCGTGTGTCGCACTACTCCTTGGGGTTGATTCTCACTGAGCTGAACAGGGTGAGGGACTTGGCTGACGAAGTGTATGCTCGGTGTGGGTGTACTATTTCAGTAACTCATGGATTACCTTGCGCATGCACCATTCATCGCGTTATTACAGAAGAAAGGGCGTCGTTACATGTTGATCAGGTCCATTCATTCTGGAGGACGCTTGTTATTGGTGAGCATGCAGACAATCAAACGGCCGACCGTGAACAGGAAGAGTTGGAGCAGTTCCGTTCGATGTACGACCGAGTGTCCTCCAGCCATCCTTCTATTATTCGTGACGCTACTCATGTGCTTCATGACATGTTCCACCCGTCTAACTTAGATTATGAGGAACCCGAAGGAGTTGACCGTCCTCGAGGTCGACAACGGCGGAACAGGAGTGCGTTTGAGTATATCCGTGGTCTTGGTCGTGGTCGTTCTCGTGGTCGGACATCGTCATCTAGTCGTAGTCAATCTTCATCGTCTGTGAATATGCCCCTGAGAACTGGTACGTTTTGGTTGTTTTTATTGCACATAGTTTTAAAGTGTTACTCCTGTCTTCTTAACTGTCTATAATTAATTATTTGGTGAATAGGAAGAAACGATGTTGATCAGTTTCCGTACAAGGAAAGGATACCTGCGATCATCATGTCGTACGTGGAAGGGTGGAATGATGTAATCGGAGATGGTAACTGCGGATTCCGGGTCGTGGCTGATGTTTTTCAAATGGGCGAAGACAACTACGGTTTGGTGCGTGAGTTGATGTACAACGAAATTGCCTCTAACCGAAATGTTTATCGTCATGTGTACCAGGATGACTTGGATGGCGCTCTCCGGCGTATCCGGTGGGGAGGTGGACCTTGCGGCGAAAATCATTATTTTGACGTGCCCCTAGATCTGTTTGCCGTTGCAAACATTTACAAATGCGCAGTCATGCATTTCGGCCTGGGAGTGCATAGTCAAGCTTATTATCCTTGTACCACGGTTCTCCCTTGGCGGTCGCGTGAGACTGTCACCACACCGGTCAGAGAGCTAGCTATTGCGTTTCTTAGGTCGTCATACAGACATTTCATCCGACTAGACATGTCAACCGATTTTCCGGTGCCACCGATTATACCTCGGTGGTACAACATTCGCACAGCGAGCGTAGAGGGTTGGGATGCGCTATATAATGACCGGATCCACGAATGGAACACCCTAGCTGCATTTTAGTTTTTCTTGTTTACATTCTTTATTTGTAATCTTATTTGTACGTTGCTCTTTTAATGAGAACATTAATATTTTATATTGTATTGCTTACTGCATTCTATATGTTGCATGGGTAAGTTGCGCGGATCCACGAACGGTTATATCAAAATTTAAAAACAGCACTGATAATATGTTTAAGTTGGAAGCTAAAAGAACAATCTAAAATGTTACAATTTTACAACATAATGTCCAACATAATGCTCTATAAATAAAATACAATAACCATCAGTAATCCCTCCTCGACGACGACTCCCACTGCGCAAGGGTCTGTTCCAGACTATCAACAACAGCTCTCCCTGTTGCACTCATGATGTCCTTCTCAAGAGAGAGTTTCTAAACGTCTTGCATTATCTTTCCCATCCACTGCATACAACAAAAAACAGAAGATGAAATACAATAACAACAAATAAAACTTAATTAAAAGACAACGATAAATATAATAAAAGACATACCGCTTCCGTGGCAGTAGGCGGTGGCACATAATCATCATTGCTGTGGTCGAGATCAGCGATCAACCTCGGGTGCGGATACCGGTTGAACCATTCCATGTAGTAATGGTCACACATGGGAGTAACCCCAGAGGGCGGCCGCTGCAACTCCGCTGTCCATAATCGAGCCACCATCGGAAACTGGTCCTACGTCCCGGTCATGATATCCGGCCATTCCACGACGTACTCCCTCGACGATGCAGGTCAGACCGCCTTCATCGGGCACGCCTGTACGATACAAATACGCCAACGTAGCCGATCCCCAGGAAAACTGGCCTACACTGTCGGGGTCACACGCCTCTACGATGTCGCGTGGCCTGAGCTTGTTTCCGCCGCTCTTATCCGGAAACAAGGTACATCCGAGGAGTAGAAAAACATAAGCACTCAGCTGTGCGTCGGGCGTCCTACGTGCACTCGGGTACAAACACCGCTGCAACACGGATGCGATCTTCACACCTCCGTGTTCCCAAACACCTAGCGCCTCCGTGTACAGTGCAGCCCTGTTCACCGCCAACAACTCCGCCAGCGAATCTGCCTGATCCGCATCAGCCACAGCACAAAGTCGTTTACCCTCAACACGAATCCCCAGAATGGCCTCGACGTCATGTAACATGATCGTCATCTCACCGAACGGAAGGTGAAAAGAGTTTGTATCCGGCTGCCATCGCTCAATGAAAGCCGTGATCAGCGTACTGTCAATCTTATCGTGCATGGTGGCAGGAACGTGCTTCACCCCAGTGCCCTCCAATCGCTCGAACATCTCGCTCTCCGCCGGCCAGGCCTCAGCCCATGTACGCAAAAAACTACAAGTCTTTTCCCGGGTATGACATTTCAACAACCCCGTAACTGAAGGCCTCTCCTGGTCCTCCCAAATACGGGCAGCTATGTGTCCTAGAAAGCTAGGAATCACACTCCCGTCAACAGGCCCACCGGGCACCTCACTCCTAACAACCCAAGAATCATTACCCGCCCTCGACCGTTTCCTGTTTGCCCCAGATACAGTGGACGCAGATGATGTGCCAGATCTACTAACAAACCTACCACCCCTACCCTTACGCACCTCCACCATATGCGTCTCGTACATGTCATCAACCCTCTGACTGAATGGACCGTAATCATCATACGGTCCACTGCCATCGTCCACATCCTCATCCTCATCTGCGCCCTCCTCCTGCTCCTCCTCCTGGTCACCCTCCTCAGCATCATCATCGTCATCGTCATCCTCATCCCGACGGTGGATCCGTTCTCTACGAACTGAGGCCGAAATACCACGGGATCTGACATGTCTATGCCCCGACCTCTCCACTGAATAACTTCTACTAAGAAGCTCTATATTCTTCCCCCCACCATGACGACCCTACACAAAATTTTAAAATATATAAACATACAAAAATTTATACGATAAATAATCATCATCGCAAATCAAATACACTAAAAACATACAAATAATAGTAAACAAAATATAAACGTAGAAAAAAATACAACGAAATTGAAAAAATTTATAAAAATAAACAACAAAATATAAAAACAATTCAAAATTATATTACAAAAAAAAAAAAAAAAATTAAAAACAATTTTTTAAAAAAATTAAAAAAAAAATAAAAAAAAAAAATGGGGGGGGGGGCGCCTTGGCTGGACGCCCAGCCGGCGGTGGTGGCGCCAGATGCAGACGCCGCCACCAGTTGGCTGGCGCCTGGGCTGGACGCCACAGCCACGACTCAGGCGCCTAGACTAAACGCCACAACCGTGGCGGTGGCGTCCAGCCCAGGCGCCAGCCAACTGGTGGCGGCGTCTGCATCTGGCGCCACCACCGCCGGCTGGGCGTCCAGCCAGGGCGCCCCACCGCGTTCACGGCGGTTTTCCCCCTTTTTTTTTTTTTTTAAACAAAATATACCTTTCCTCCTTGGGACATCCTTCCCTCCGCCGCCGCCGCCACTTCCTTGCCTTGCCGCCTCGACATTGCCGTTATTTTGAATTTTTTTTTTTAGAGAGGTTGAAAGAAGATGAGCAATGAGAGTGTGAGTGATGAGAGTGTGAGTGATGAGAGTGTGAGTGTTTTTTTTTTAAGTTCAAGGGCAATTTTGGGAAACCAAGTGAATTTTGTGGGCTTTATGTAGTAATTTGTGGGCGATGTTTAACAAATCCCCTAGTTTTCTGATTAAAGAACTAGGACTCAATTTATTTTTGCCATGCATTCGACAATCTCCTAATGGGCATTTTATATTGCTCATGAGTGAGATGCCATTTTTACCGTGATATTTTCCTTATGAGCATTTTTTTCCCATGAGTGAGAGTGCTCTAACTGAGGTAGTATGTACATTCTCTCATTGCATCGCTTTTGTCATTTTTGTCCTCATCACTCCTCAATCATCTCATTTACTCCTTATTAAAATACACTACCTAGTGCGAATCGAGGTAATTAATAAGCAAAAAAAGTTAATATAAAAATATAATTGTCCAATATTAAAAAAAAAAAAAAAAAAAAAGCATTACTCAATTTGAATACAAAAAGTATGTAAGATTAGGTGTAAGCAATTACATTACGTTTTCCCCTCTTTTTTCTCTTCCGCATTGAATATTATCCACTCTTCCGCTGATTTTTCTCCTCGATCTCATATCTCTTCCGCATTAAGTTTTCTCCTTTCATCTACAAGTTTTTTTTCATTTAGTTTCTCTCCTCTAAGTTTTCTTTTATTTCTTTCTGCTTTCTTTCCTCTCTTCTTTTTGCATAGATGGTTTAATATGAAAATTCATTAAATGATTTTTCGTCAAAAACTGCTACTTTAAATAGTGCACTTTACATACTTATTAAACTGTTTAAAAGGAAGTATAATGTTTTAAAAACAAAAGGCACTATATTCTTTCTCAATATGTCTGCTCAAAATTGAAACTTCACATAGCGATTTTTAGGTTTATAAACTTTCAAGCTTGTAAACAAGGCCGTCTTGAACTTTTTGGGGGCCTTGTGCTATTTAAAATATGAATCTGGTGTAAAAAAAAAAAATATTGAATTCCTATTTTTTTATTATCTCCATTCCATAATACTCGAGCAATTGACACGCTTAAACTTAACACACATGACAATATGTGAGTTTGACTTGTTATTAAGCATTATCTTTTTTTTTTTTTTTTTTTTTTTTTTGACGGGAACCTTCATATTAAAAGCTATGTACAAACATTGGTGCATGTGGGGAGAGTCGAACTCGAATCTACCGACCAAGGCTCTGAATCAATGAATAGCTACAAAAACCAACTCAACGACTTTGTTATAATTTGCATTTATTCATTGTATATCGTTTTTATACTTAAACTGATTATACAGATTTTGGGAGCCCAAGTAACATGAGACCCTATGCTCTTGGGCTGTTTGCACAGCCCAATAGCCGGCCCTGCTTGTAAATATGGGTAGCTCAGGTGTGTAGAGTGTACTCCTTAGTGCTGTCTTGCCTCGTAAATAGTAGATTGAGAACATATATATGAGGGACCGTATTTAGGAAGTAAGATAATTTATAGGGGTACGAGATTTTTCACCTTTAAGGGCCTATTCAGTTTAGTTCTTAATTTTCAATTCAGTTCTAAATTTTTTTCTTATAAAATATTCAGTTCAGCTCACTTCAGCAAATCTGAACATGCCCTAAGTACCACAATTAGAAACATTCAACCTTGTGACCTTAAGGTTGTAAGGTATATTGTTATGATTGTACTTATATATAAGGTTTCCCTTGTATATTGTTATGATTGTATTTTTCACCAATGACACCAAGTCTTGCTTGCTAATTAGTTTATCTGTATAATTTTGTCTAAAATTATGTTATATTGTTGGATTTTATTCATACTAATTTTGTTTTAATTAAAACCTAAAATTATTTGAAATAAATGTTGAGTAATATCTTAAATATTTAAATTAAATTTATTTCTAAAAAAATGTTGCCATAAAAGTTTTTCCATTAACAAATTTTCATTTACTTAAAAATCGGCAAGGGCGTGTTCGGCAAAATATAGTTGTGGAGGTAGCTGTCAGCCGTGAAGGTATCTGTCAATGGTGTAGGTAGCCTTTAGCTGTCAACAAGCTGTTAGCTGTGAAGATAGATAATTTAGGTATGAGTGTTCGGTAAAGTAGCGGTTGACTACATATTACATTTAAAAATCAATATTTTATATTTAATACTATACATTAAATTTTCAACAGTTACCTTTAAAGCACCTATAATTTCAAAAGCTAATATTTCTAACTTTTCATAAAAGCTACCTTCATCACTATAAGCTACCCTAACCACTACTTTGCTAAACACTTACATTTTTGTTAAGTAGTGGTTTAAACAAGTCAAACCATTAAAACCATTAAAAGCTACTTAAACACGAGCACCGAACGCACCCTTAGATTGTCCCATAGTTACCACATTAAAAACAAAATTTACTCATACTTATCAAATGACAAAACTGTAAATAAATCAACAAATATGATTCATAGATTGTTAAAAAAAAAAAAAAAAAAAAAACTTCATAAGTAATTTGAGTACATAACATTTCTCACTCCAATTCACATTCGATTCTATAATATTCTCTCTACTATTCCATAAACTCATCATCTTTCAACTCCAATTCTCATTCGATTTTTGCGCCAATTTTCTCACACCTAGGGTTTATCCCCAAATTCCCCTCCCCAAATCATGGAAACCAGAGACGAAGTAGGGGAAATCGAGAGCTTGGAGAAGGGATTAATATCTTCAGAAGCTACCGAAAATGGCGATTTTACAGCAGAAGAAGACGATTCAACGGTGATTTACACGGCGTCGTTTGATGAAATGGAAGAGAATTTCGTCAAGTATCAAACAGCTCAATGGGTGTTGTATTCTTTGGTGTTGATATTAGCTTGGGGAATTGGGTTATTGATGTTGTTGTATGTTCCTGTTCGAAGATTTATTTTGCGCAAAGATATTCGGTCTCGAAAACTTTATGTCACCCCTGATGCTATTGTTTATAAAGTAAGTCGCTTAATTTGTTGTCTTACTTGTGTTTTTCGGGAAATTGAGAGTCGCAAAGGGCATTGATGTAGACGAAATTTGATTAATTTTACGAGTTAATTAAGTTTTTACCCATGATGCTATTGTAACATTTTGTTTGTAAAGTAAGTCACTTGATTTGTCTTATTTCTTATGTTTTTTCGGGATGTTGAGAGTCCGCAAGGGTAGTGATGTAGACGGAATTTGATTAGATTTTACGAGTTAAGCTAGTTGGCATTCTCTTTTGATTGAGATTTTACCCTGATGCTATTGTTTGTAAAGTATGTTACTTTATTTGTTTTATTGCTTATGTTTTTCAGGATATTGGGAGTTGTGTAGGGTAGTGATGTTACTGATGTAGATGGAATTCGATTAGATGTTCGACTTAAGCTAGTTGATACCACTTTTGATTTAGACTTCAAATAATTGTTTGAGAACCATTGTTAATGTGTAACAATGCTGTTTAATCACTTCATTTGCAGGGTAGTGCATTGAGGTAAGAACTTGTACACAATTTTGTTGTTGTTGGGAGAACTAGAGATTGTTGCAAGTTCATGGATTCAACTATGTGATACTTAGATGTGGAATTTTACTTGTTACTCGTGTTATTTTGAGGAATTTGTTGCTTGGCGAGAGTTAAAACTTAAGCGCAGTCGCTAGAGTGGCTTCTAAGGGTTGGTTTACTAGTTTTTGGGGACGTGGAATGATAGGGTTCTAGGCAGTGACGTATCCAGAAATTCCGAACTGTGGGTTCGAAATTTTAAAAAAAATGATGATCATATATTAGCTAAATATTCAGGACATAAGTTCATTTTTTTTAATTACAAATGGATGGATTTTACAAAAAAAAAAAAAAAAAAAAAAAAACTACAAAAGCATTTTTCGAGTTTTCATAGTTTGAAAGCGTGCTAATACATTACTACTTATATAAATCTATATTTCAAATCTCAAGTCCCCAATAAACACAAATTTAACAATGTAAACTTCTTAAGGAGAAGGTTCAATGCTCTAACAATCACTCCCTTACCAATGTGCCAGGCTTTGACATTTGATTATTTAGGTCACATAAATTAGTTTTAACCCTTTTTTTTCTTTTTTTTTTTTAAAAAAAAATAATTAAAACTTATAATTTTTTTCCGAAAAATATGTGGGTTCAATGAACCCCCTTGAACCCCCCTAGATCCGCCCTTGGTTCTAGGGAGCTCTAGTTAGATTGTTGTGTGGGTGTAGGTGTGTTTCTTCCTCCAGTCTATATGTAAAATTGGTTAATCATAGAATGATAATTAAGACTGAGAAACTAGTATATTTGAGTTTTATGATTAGGATGTTTAGATTATTTTCTTTCTCAATATTATTTAGGCTATCAAAAATTCCTCTCTATATGATGTTATTGGAGTGAAGTTTATGGGTCACATCAAGCACGTAGGAAATACTACCGAGGGTTTTACGTCATTTTCAGAAGGCTTTTGGAAAGTCAAGTAGCTACTTATTGAGTTCATATACAGCCCTCCTTGGTCGAAGGGAAATAATTCAACGGAAACTCGTTGTTCAATACAAGTACATCAAAGTGATGTTGCTGTTTTTTTTTTTTTTTTTTTTTTTTTAATTTTAAAAAAAAGAATTTTTTTTTATTGAGATGGCAATTAAGATAGGTAGGGATAAGGGCCTTCCAGATATCTTGTGGTTGTAGGCTGAAGTATATCACCCTGCTATTAGAATAGTTTGCAAGAAGGCACTATATAGAGCATGTAGTAGGAAGAATTTGGTAATCTTTTTGAAGTATTTGGCAGTGTTGAGGTATGTATTTGAACTAGAAGCAAGGAGAGATTTGATGAGGTAGTAGAGAGATCTTAATTTCTGGTTACAATTAGGATTTTTGGAGACTTGTATCATGCTCAAATTGCTATATTTGGTGAAGAAAAGAATATTGTGTCTTGGGCTGTCATTTGAATCACTAATGTGTGCGCGTGTGTGTTTTTTCCTTCTATTTAAAGAAAGACTTAAAGTGTGTGTGTGTGTGTCAGAGAGAGAGAGATTGGTTAGGTATAAATTCCATTTAAGAACTGTCCAAAATGGAATATTTAACACTTATTGTATTTGTTGATGTCTATGAAATACCAATAATCTTGAAACCTGTATCTTCCAAAAAAATTATTTCTCAATTATTTACACTAGTTTGGCACTACCTTCATGATTTTCTGGTTTTGGTGAGGTCTTGTTTCTTTTAGTTCCCCTGTTTGTTACAGACGGCTTTGTATTTTTTGTCTGATTGCAATATAATAATCTCCTGTTGCTCCAACTTGTTTTTTTTGTCGTTCTATGTTTTGGCATGGCGTAAAGTAAACTGGGCATCTGGGCTTAAAGTCTGCTAGAAGTATGTTAGAAGTAGAGTGCTGAATTCAAAAACAAATTTCTCTTAATGAATTTGCAGTGAAGAGTCAGATTAGAAATTTATAATCAGTTTAACCATAGCTATCAGTTGGATAACATTCAATTTAGTATAAACTATAGGTCACATTTCACTTTCTAAAGACCATGTTGATATATTCCATTCTTAGTGCAGGTCACAAGGCCAGTGGCTTTCCCTTGTTTTGGTGTTTTACAAAAGGAAAAATATGTGTTGCTGCCCTCGGTAGCAGATATTGTAATTGAGCAAGGTACAAGTAGCTCTAATATAGTTTGATCTTTGAATATATTGATGGCAGTCGTGGCACTACTCACCCTCTCTATTAGATTGGTACAAGTAGCTCTAATGTAGTTTGATCTTTGATTATATTGATGGCAGTCGTGGCACTACTCACCCTCTCTATTAGATTTGCAATTGTCGTTTTCTCTTCTTTATGTGAAGATGAGGTGTTCTTAATTTGTGCTTTATATGACACATTTTAATTTCAGGCCTCTCAAAATATTAGATTAAGAAAAGGGAGGTGTCTAAACTCAAGTGTATGCTGAATTTTTACTTGCGAGGATGACTCATTCTATTAAGCTTGAGAGATTGGATGAGAGGGGGAAAGGGCATAGATTGATTTAAGACATATACCTGTTCTGTATTATACATATCGGGAAAAAGTTATTTGAGATCATTTTAATGCACCAGTTTTTGGGTAAAATGCACCAGTTTTTAGGTGAATTAGTGCCTGTAAAATCTTACTCAAGTTGAATGAAGTATGAACAAGCTTTTTAATTAATTTGTGGTTGGCAACATGAACCAAGATTTATCTCCTGTTGTCGTCAACCAAGTTCCTCTTCTTCCATGGCCCCTGCATGTGCTATATGCTCCTGTAAGCCAATTTTGTTTATCCCTCTATCCGAGCCCTCTTTGGTCTTCCTTTTCTTATTTTAAGATTTCTATGAATCAATTTTTCTGCTTTCCTTATTGGCGCATCTTCTGGTCTCCACACCTCATATGTCCAAATCAAAGTTATCCATTCTCCCTTATTTTATCATCAATTTATGCAATTTCAACTTTCCTCATACCATCTTCTCTCCTAATTCTATCCCTTAAGGTTTTCCCATACATCCATTCATCTCAACATACACTGATACATGTCTCTGCTAATAATCCAACCCATATGATCCTTCATAGAGCCCGGCATTCTAAGATTTCTAACCATATAGCATCGCTGGTCTAATAGTCATCCCATAGAAATTTCCCTTTATATTTGAAGGTATACTATAGTCATACAGTAGCCATCCTTTAAACTAAGCTTATATGACTGAAATTTGGATTGATTATTGTTAACCATGGGCCAGCTTAAAAAAATATATTGGTTTGCTCAATTAGTGTAACAGGCCCCTTTTCTTCTTCTTCTTTTTCTTCTTCACTTTTTTGTTTCTTTTTCTTTTTGTGTGTGGTTCTGCATTTATACAGTCTTGTCTTATCCAAAATTTTTCTTGATGCTACCAGGGTATTTGCAGTCCTTTTTTGGTGTTCACTCTGTTCGAATTGAAAATGCTGGTGTGAGAAGACCGCCTAGCGATGATCTTCAGATTCAAGGTATAACAAATCCAAGTGCCTTCCGAAAGGTAAATATTTTTCCATTTAAGATTGCACTTGGTAATAAGAAGCTCGATGATTTGATTTCCCTGTAGTCTAATTAATATCTCTTTTCCAGGCTGTTCTTACTCACCTCTCAATTGTGAGAACTGAGGCTTCCTCTGCACAAGTACCTGTAATTGAAGGTCCTCAAACTTTTATAGGTGGCCATCCACAAGTTGTTGGGGTATGCCAAATTATGTCTGAATTATGCTTGCTGGCTAAATGTCCGGTGTTCCATTGTTGTACCCAAAGATAGCATAATTATTATGATGAACTTTTAGGCTTCTTTAGATGATATTGTAATCGTTGAGTAAACTTGCTTCCTAACATTTCCTAATGTAGGAGTGTCTTGTCAGGAAAACTAGTTATTAAGCTAATAGAAGTACCATATTCAATTACTAAGTGCTGTTGTTTAGGTTGCTCTCACCATGGCCTGATTTGGCTTTGGCAAGGGTTGGCATGACCTCAAGGTTTTACGTATGGGAAAAGAGAGTTGAAGGGGAATGGTTGGGGGTGAAGACTGAGGGAGAAGGCCAATTTCTTACACTGCCCTATGCTATCCTCTTCCCAACTTAAAAGTTTTCACGTTCTACCTCTTATTGAATTTGGTTTGAACAATTTAAACCACCATTTCCAAAGTTTTATTTCAAATCAATGAAATTATCCTAAGAAATACTCTACTAATTTGGCCTGTAATGCTTGCACTAAACATTTTGGCATGTTCTAAACTACCTTTTAACTAGCTGAAGAAAATACATTCCAAGACGTAGTGTACCTTGACAAAATTCTATCTGACAATTGGATTGCCAATTTATGAGAAAGTAGTATGAGAATTTAGGATTTCTGGTCTTGCAGTTGTAAAAGGAGGCAGGTGTTGCTATCATGATATCTACAAGACAAGCTTGCTGCATAAAATGATAGAAACTTACTCCGTATTTACTTTTATTTGTTCTACCTATTTAAATTAGGGGAAGGTCAAATTAGGTGAAGCTTTTGTCTCTTATTGCTTAAGTTGGTACTTCAAGTGCTAGATTGCTGCAAACCCTAGCTTAATAATTGTCCATCTATTCAAAGTCTGTGGTGTAATGTTTCACTCTTCTAGTTTCTTTTGATTAGCTATGCCTAGCCTTGGGGATGAAGGGGTTCACCACTTCAGATTAAGGTTTTGAAATAATATGTTCGTTTTTGTTTATTAGTTTTAGCGTCATGTGTCAATATGTCTCTCTTCTAAACTCATTCGTGAATGTGTCCTTGTATATTAAGTTAATAATTTTCCTCACTAAATTCTTGGATCCATAATCGAGCTTGGTACCAAATCCAAGTATCACATAAGCACATAACCAAGCCCAACCATGGGCTAACTGGCTCCAACAAAGGGGTTCTTTGTTTGTTTGCTAGAAAGACTTCACCTTTGTTTACACAATTAGGTTTATTCAGCAATAGATAGATAGATAGATAGATAGATAGATAGATAGATAGATAGATAGATAGATAGATAGATAGATAGATAGATAGATAGATAGATAGGAAGTGGTTGCTCTCTGTATCATTCATGTTCTAGCTATTTCTGTTTTCTTTCTTCCTTCAGGGGATTTTTTTTTTCTTTCTTATGCGAAGATCAGTACTTTTATCCCGGGGGAAAACAAATGAGTGAGAAATTAGAGACGCTCTTCCTTTCATAATGTTCCCTGCCTAGCTACTTAATCTTCAAACCTTATCAACTCAGATAATTGTTTTTTTTTTTTTTTTTTTTTTTTTTTTTTCTTTTTTTCTTTTTTTTTTTTTTTAAATTTAGCTGCAAATGTTACCGTCAAAATGGTTTTGAGCTGTTCAAGTGTTGAGCTGCTTCCCTGTTTTCTTATAGTCCCCCTAGTGTTCAAAATCAAAATTCTGTATCTGGAACCTGGTTGCAGATGTCTCCTTCACAATCTAAACATGATGCTATTCCTCCTAATGAGCTGGGACTTCTACAAAAACTAGAGGAGGTTGGGACGTCTATCAAGGTAAGATATGCGAGGTCACTTTATGTTTCTGAGTTATACTTGTTGGCATGGTTTTAGTTGGGTTTTTCTGTTTGTTGTTTGGTCAGAGAGTTCATAATTTAATCGAGCAGCATTATTCTCAAGCAGAAACTTCAGATTGAGGTAAGACGACTTAAATCGGAAACTAGATCTGAGTACTACTATGTTCTTGAACTGAAGTAAGTGTTTTCGTTTTCAGAGATCCTTGGCATTACTTGTCTTCTATATTAAATTGCATGTTATCATTACTAGAAATTGACTACCTACTTGCTGAAGGATGGCTTCTGATTTCCTCTTCATAACTTGGGAGCAACTTGCGTACAGAATAGGGTGTAAATACAACCTTTGTCTCGATTCTAAATTGTCCTTTTAAACCTTTTTTTTTTTTTTTTTTTTTTTTTTTTTTTTTTTTTGGGGGGGGGGGGGGGAAGGGGAGTGTGAAGGGTAAAGGTGAAGAAAGGCAACAGTGTGATCATCCTGCTGATTATTTTATCTGTTTATTCTGACTTATTCTCTAGAATATTCTAAAATGATATGTACATTCTTCTTGCAAGAAATCCTCCAAGGTTCCTCTTTTGCTAACTATTGGTAATACAGATTCCTCAAAAAAACTATTGGTAGTACAGAAAGTTGCCGGTGAATATATTTAGTTTTAATTCTAGTGCTTATTTTTTCAAGTTATAGGGAGTTTGAAGATTATATGCTTTTGTAAGAGCGTTTCTGAATATATATAGTTTTGATTCTAGTGCTTAATATAACCAGTTATAGGAAGTTTGAAAATTACCTATGCTTTTGTAAGGGCATTTCTGTAAACTAGGAAAAAATACTTTAAAGAGAACCTGTGATGCTCAGACTCACCAGGTATCCTTATGGCTTAAGATGCCATAACAGGACCCATCTATGGACGTTGTATATGGTTCTGAATCGGGGGATAGAACTCATTGTTCGTCCCCTATTGAAGAATGAAATTATACTTCTTTCTTTGAAATAACAAACAGCCTCATCAGTCATCCATCTCTTTGCCACAGGCACCAGTACTGGCTCAGTGCCCCTACCTTTTCAAATTTAATTAGAGTTTACATTGAAAGTCCTAGTTTAGTAGGTAAGAACAAATGGAAGTTATCTTGTATTTTTTGCTGACAAATGAAAAGGACCTTGAGAGATGAGAAGCAGATTGAAGATGTAACACAAAAGAAATAGAATAGGGGCTATGTTGTGTGTGTTGTATTTGCCAAAGAAGTCAAGTGAGGAGAGGTTAAATAATCAAAGTATTACAGAGTAGTTCACCATTAGGTTTTCAACTCTTGTTGCTATTATGTATTTGCTAATTCATTCTGTCCCAATCCGTGGTCTATCTTTACCTGCTCCAGTCTGGTCCTTGATTCCCAGAAACTGTTTTATTTATTTTTATTTACTTTTATTTTATTTTATTTTTTTAATAAACCCTGAAACTGGATTTAATTGTTAGCTGTGTCTCTGGTATTGGTAGAATTGCTTCCAAGAAAATTAGCCACTTTCAAACAATCAGTACAGCTCTGCTCTTTAGGCTGAGTTGGTACTGATCTTCCTTTGAAAGCTAAATGTTTAATTGTCAGAATTCTATCTCTGAAGCCACCTGAATACCTGTGATATAAGTTATATGTGAAAGGCCTGATGCTCAAAGTCATCTGCAATACCTGAGTATGCTGAAGCCTCTAGGAAGCATCGTTGGTGCTAGTCACGAAAAGTAGCCATCAGTAGAACATTATTACATTGTGTTGGCAACATTCATCATATGATTATTCCAGATCATTGACGGAGCAAATTAATTGTCAAGGCTGGTAAGTTACCAAGCAAGGTAACAGGCCATTGCTCATATGAAGTACAGAGTATGTTATATAATATGCATCAGAATTGCGTTGGATGCTTGTATAACATCACCTTTGTTTTGAATAACAAGTACTACTATGGCAACGTGGCTTACATACTTCTAAAGTTCTAATGTGTAATGTTTACAAGTTTATTTCTTTGTTTGGACATAGTTTGAAAGGAGTTGCATTTGAATCTTGCTTAAGCACTGTACATTAACATATGGGTCTTGTTTGGCAAATGGCTGTTGGCGGTTGGCTGTTGGCTGGTTCACTTGGCTTGTTTGACCAGCTGGAATGTTTGGCTGTTTATAATGGCTTTTGAAATTGGCTGTTTAAGTTGGCTGTTTACAAAAGTGTTTGGTAAATTAATTGGTGGTTGGCTGTTTATTAGATAATTTGTGGGCCAACAAGCCAAAAGCCAACAAAAAAGCTACTCAAAGCAGCTTTTTCATTTTGGCTTAAAAGCCAGCTTTTTCGTTGACTAAAAAGCCAATTACCAAACACATTTTTTGGCTGTTTGACCACCTTAAAAAGCCAAAAGGTAACCAAAAAGCCATTAAAAAAGCCAATTACCAAACATGGCCATGGAGCCTGTAACATGGTTATTCGAACAAATAAAGCCAATACGTAGTATGAATGTTTAACCGAGCTTGCCGTGGTCTAGAGCTTGCCCTTTTCCATCCTGATGTAGTGATCCGTAAAATTAAGCTGCTGGGTGAGATACACTTACCCTCCCCCAATCCTGAAGGTACCTAACTGAGTAACTGGCTGAAGACACATTCGATGATTGGGTCTGTCCCAGGCCTAAGTCTGATTTCATCACCAAGCAAAAAAGATAATACAAATCACCTCTGCTTTGCAAGATTCAAATGCAAATCCCCCTCAAATTCCCTCTGTCGTTGTTGCTATGGTGCTGCCAGCCTGCCACTTTCTCCCTCCCGCGGCCTTCCCTGCCACCACTGCTCACGTCTCATCATTGCCACCAGTCCACCACCCCTCTTTTTTCCTCCATTACATCTACCTCTTCCGAACTCGCCTACCACCACCCCGATTGTAATTGATAAATAACATGTACACGTACAAAGTATTAAACCTTTGCCAAAAATAGCATGTGTTAGACAGTTCTAATTTGGTTATTTTGAGTTTAGTGTACGTAACTTTGAGGATTGATTTGCCTTTTGACACCATTCATACATTTAACATTGATGGACAATTGGACATACACAGACACACCGTGCATGTCTCAGATCTTTGTCTCACCTCATATACTATAGCATTCATTTTTTACGACCTAACTTTTTAATGATAGTAAATGATTACCGTCACAATGTGGCTTGTGGGAGCTCTTTGAAAAAGTTTGTGCAAATCTAAGCCTTGAATATCCTAGGACCTTCAAGAGTCATGTATTGTCTGTATAATCTATCAATTCATTCATATACCTATTATTTTTACTTTTTGAAAAAAAAAACCCTGTAATGATGTGTCCGGTATAATCTATCAATTCATTCATTGTGTTTTACATAAATGAGATACTCAATATGTCGAAATAGAGTTTGTTGTATACATCCGGGTATACATCCGGGTGTACGATGTACATAATACACTCTCGTCTTTGAAATAAAAGTGTGATTCATTTTTTGCACAAGTTTTTAGGATGGTGAATTAAAAAATTTTGCTGAGTTTCCTTTATGTTTTTTCCAAGTATGTTTTAATTAACCAACATTTGTGGGTTAATTGAACTTAATATAAGTGAAGTCCAAACAAAACCCCAAAACATTTTGGGACTAAATAGTCTTTGTTGTTGTTGTTGGTGGTGTATAAGTAAGCCCAAAATCAGGGTGTAGTAAACATTTTTCAACATTAATGGATCATTCACACCTTAAGTAAATTAACCGGAGAGATTGTTATATACACTCAAGTTTACCGTCACCCTTGGATATTTTGTACTCATTTTGATGATTGTATTTCATTTAATCATCAAATGAAGAGCAAAAACTAATTTTGGATTAGTTGGGTGTACGGTACACCAGGGTGTATATAACAAATTTTAAATTAACTGAAATAGTCAATGAGATTATGATAAATTTGTAAGTATAGATCAAACGACTCACGAGGGTGAGTGCGTCACTGGACTATGTTAGTGTGTTACAAGAGTTTGAGACTGAACATAACTCATCTATCTTTTGCACCCTGAAGATTAGATTTCTATAGTCACGAGTTGGTTTCGTTGTTTGAAGTCTCTACCCTATTAGTGTGTTACATTTGAGAATCACATCCACCTCCTGTGTGTGTATATATATATGGTAAGATCGATACGGGGTGTCCCTTCTATCACAGGAGGGGTGAGGGTGAGGATCGAACCCTGGTCACATTAGGGGGAGATGGAGGGACGGTTCGTCCCTTCACTTCTTGATCCTTGTAGCAATGAGAATTATTAGGCTTTTATGTCATTCATAGTAGTAATTTGTATCTCACAACTTTTAAAATTTAAAATCAGATTAAATAATCAGTTTTTTTTTAAAAAAAAAAAAAAAGTGGATAAAAGCATGTTATACGAATTAAATTGATATTGTTTATGATCAAAATTAATTAGAAGAAACTAATATCCTACAATAAGGAAACCTAATAAGGCTAAAACTCCTAATAAGATAAACTTAATATAAATACAATATTAACATAAATAAACCAAACCGGCTCTAATACTTTGCGTCAATTATAACTTGATTGTTTTGCGTGATATTGGATAAAATAAAATGATTGAGCAAAGAATTCACTTGCATATTTCTTATGCGTGATATTGGAAAAAATAATACTCCATATGGATTTTGTGAAAGTAGTCTTTTGATAAATATCCACAACTAATTGGACATAAATTCATAATCATATGTGACTATGATCTTATAAATTATTATAAAATCTACACTCATTTACTCTTAATTAATTAAGTTCTCCTTCATTTAAAAAATCACACATCCTCTTAATTGATACAAGTACTCTTTGACAATAACATGTCATTAGTGGTGTGGTGTGGAGTGTGGACAATAACATGTCATTAGTGCGTTCATGACCCAATGAATCTTAATTTGCCTCTTATTAATCCTTACCTTTTGTTTATCACAATCTTTTATACGCGGCATGTTGTATCGTGTGGAAGGGGTTTCTCAAGTTTATCGGTCATGGCCGGTCATGGGTTACTTGAGTTTCTCGATCAGGGGTTACTCGATCGGGATTACTGAAGTTACTCAGTCAAGGGTTACTTAAGTTACTCCTTACCAAGTAACCTATGACCGAGTAACCCCTCGATCAATCCATGACCTAACCCATGGAGTAACCTCTAACTGAGTAACCCTTGACTGAACCCTCAAGTAACCCGTAACCGAGTAACCCTTGACCGAATTACTCGAGTAACCCCTAACCGAACTCCTTAAATAACCCCTGACCGAGTAACTCGAGTAATCCATAACCGAGTAACCCCTCAAGTAGCCCCTAACCGAGTAACTCGAGTAACCCTTGATCGAGTAACTCGAGTAACCCTTGATCGAGTAACTCGAGTAACCCCTGATCAACTAACCCTTGACCGAGTGAACCCTTCGGATAACCCCTGTCCGAACCCTCAAGTAACCTGTGACCGAGTAACCCTTAACTGAATAACTCGGGTAACCTCTAACAAAAAATCTCGGGTATTCACTGACAGAAAAACTGGGGTAACCCCCCCCCCCCCCCCAAAAAAAAAAAAAAAAAAAAAAACTCGGGTAACCCCTGCCGCATGGTGTGACCCGCTGCACCAAAAAGTTGTTGTTTGTTTATATACACTCCAAAATTCAAATTAGTAACCTATCTTTATCAAATACGGGCTATACCCAGTTAATTCCTCATATTATCTGGGGGTATAATTGTGTTTTCAAGTACCAATGAAGGGGTATATGTGTCTTTTCATGTACTAGTTGAGGGGTACATATGTAATTTCCTCACTAAACAGTAAAAGCAAAAAGCAAACAGTAATTGAACAGCTCACCAAAAGTACTGAATAAATGACTCCGCTTTTTCAATATATTTACAAAAATGTCATCAGATTAACAAAAATTCGTTTATCTGACATATTAACTTGTATTTTCCTATCAAATACTCCCTCTGTCCCTAATATTTGCTCCATGACACGTCTTGAACGATTTTATTTTCATTTTATTTGTGTATAAATTATAAATACTAGATCATAATAAAATGCAGTATACTGTTCAACGAATTCAATAAGATCGTACATGACTACCAATGACTTGAACTCAATACAATGAAGAGTTGAAGACATCCGTAACCATCAATTGACTTGTAATTGCTATATGTATATATATATTTTTTTAACTTTGTTATTTAGTGATAAAGCATATGTCTTTACATTTTGGAATATGCGATCAATTTAATATCTGAGGTAATTAAATCAATCCAGAAATTTAATATTTTCATCATAAAATGACATCATCTTATGTTATTTGTGAATCATATTAACTGTTGTTGTTTTTAATTCATTAATTTCTTTTACTTATATGTTCTTGTTTCATATTTGAAAATTGAAATTAATAATATTTTGACATGATATTGGACACTTATAACAACGTGACAAAGGTTCGCTATCAATACTGTACAAGACATAAAACTCACTAATTAAGCTAGATACTTTGGCATTAATTTAAGTATAAAACAATTGGCTTCTATGAGTATATAATATACTACGTAATAAATACGAGTATATATAGTATATATCACACATATATTTTCCGATATTTCATATGTCTAATATTTGCATAAGAAATTTAGTCCAAATTAGTGAAACACAACTAAATTCCTGTTCTCAACCATATTTATGAGCAGCCCTAAATAACAATACTGTAGACAAAAAAGGTGGAGAGACTCAACTACAATCAGCTTCATGCATGCTAACTCAGCAACAAAACAACAAACTTACAACCACCTTCCATTTTACAAGGCTTCATTCACAACCACATGTTTTTATGTAAGTGTACGAAATATTACAATTAAACACATAGCTAATCAAACTCTAAAATGAATAGGTAAGGATAAGAATTATACTTCTTCGTCTCAAATTATTTGCATCATTTTTATAATATACTCTCTCAAATTACATAGCTTGTAATCTTATCTATCTATAAATGTCATAAATCCACATTTTTTTATTATCTTCATACTCATTGTGAGATCAATTTACTACTTTTACCAAACTATGGGTGTGTTTGTCAATAGTTTTTAATGGTTTGACTTATTCAAACTAATACTTAGGCCTATTCCAATTTACTGAAAACAACTGAATTGGACTGATTGGGGGTGAACTGAACTATATAAACTGAACTGAATAGAGCTGAAATGAATTGTTTATGAGAGAAGGAAATTAGGAACTGAACAAAACTGAAATTAAGCCGAACAAAATAGACCCTTAGTTTAAAAAAAAAAAAGTGTTTGACAATACAATAGTTTGGTAAATACAATATAATAGTGGGAGTAGAATTTAGTGATTGAAGTAGCTTGTGGGAAAAGTTAATTTTATTAGCTTTTGTGAAAAGACGGGTAACAATTGGAATTTTACTACTATATTTTTAAAATTTTTACATCTAATAGCTAGTCAACAGCAAATTTACCAAACATTCATACTTAATTATTTATTTTCACAGCTAACAGTTACCTCTACAGCTTTATTTTGTCAAACACGCCTTATATTGAAAAAAAAAAAACTCATTAATTAGAAAAGCATTTAAAGTGACTAAAATCATTTGCTGGTTAAAATGTTGTCGTAAATTTGAGACAAAGGGAGTAGACTTTAGTAAAATAGATCAATTAATAAGAAAATTAAAGTTATACTACAATTGTTTTTACTCTGTAATTCACAAAATACTCTTTATTACTTTTTGTTTTAGGTGCTAAACTTTCCCTAATACAGAATTTTAGAAAGTTAGTTTGAAATAATAGAGTAATCTATTACTATAGCAATTCAAAATTTTAATAACTTACATTGTCATAACCAATCAGCAAAATTTAATTAATTTATTTATTTTGGTGCTTAGAGAGCCACAAGGGCGAGGGTGAGAATCGATCCCAAGATCTCCTAGAATCGGAAGGGAAGCTCTAACCACTTGAGCTATTCTTTACTCCTAGTTTAATTCATTTATTAGTAAGAGCCTTAGGGCCTGTTCATATTTACTGAACTGAGCTGAAATGAACTGAACTGAACTGATTGGATCTGAACTGAACTGAACTGAAAAATTAAAATGCATAAAAATATATGAAAATGTTTATGAAAATTAATGATAATATATATATAGTGGATTGTGAAAAACATAAAAGTGTTTTAAAAATAACTCTGTATTTTAAATTATTATATTTTAAATTATTAAATTTTTGTTTATTATTGTAGGCGTCGTTCGAAGTGTGCCTACGTTAAAGCATGTGTGAATATGCTTGGCACTCATAGGAAGTGGGAATTGACATAATAAGATTAAGGACAAATAAAGTAGGGAGCCGCCAACAAGTTTTTAAGGAACTTGTAAACCGATCACGGATCATAAAAGGCAACCACGAATAAAGGGACAATGAAAGCAACAACGATTGACCCGTGAAGGTTACACCCCATTCATAATCCATGAGATTTATAACTCCATATGGTTCGGAACCACGAAAGGAGAATCGGGGATGATGGTACGAAGTGAGTCATGGAGTCACATTCGCCCGTATTGGCCTCTACTCGATTCTTATAATGAAAAGCAATCCTGTAATCTCAAAGGCATACAAACAAAAATTCAATTTGCTCCAAACTATTATTGTGCTAAATTGGTTTAATGTTAATGCAACACATTATTCTAAAATATTTGTGATCACTTGTATTAAGCAACAAGATTAAAAAGGAACCTAAACCGGTTGTCCAAATTATCTTATTAGGCGTGATTTTCAATTACATACATATTCCCTTTAAACATGCAATATGGTGATCAATAAATAATAATAGAATAACATCAATATTGGAAGCAATTTAACAATAATTCTAACAATACAAAATCGTTAGAAAAATAATAGAAATAAAAGGAACATAATTCTTACTTTGATTCTGTTTGTTTGCAACTACAAAATAATAAACGAGTTAGTAACTTCAAGGAAATTATAATAATAAAACAATAATTAAATTAAATTAAATAGAATTGATTTGGGGCCAAACCCTCAAACAGTTCTACCTTTCACGCCTTGGCTTAAGGACAAAACCACGAGTAAAGTATGGACTTCTTGGAGTACTTGAAGAAGGAATTTTGAAAGAAGAAGGGTAGGCTAGTGTTTAGGCTAAAGCATAGAAGAAAGAAAAAACTAGAGAATTACTTGATGCCCCGTACATCAGAAATGAGGGGGTATTTATAGAAAAAATGTGCTGAGGGAACACACGAACCCTAAAATGATAAAAACCCTAAAGGGAAATCCCACCGTCAGATGGGAAACATTCCAGTGACACGGTGTACTTTTGTGTGACGCGGGAAATATATGCTGAACGGGAAAGAAAACACGTTAAGGGTTTACGCGGAAAGGACACGGAAACCCCTGTGTCACGGCAGGTGTCCCGTGTCACGGGGAACCCCACCGTCAGACGGGAAAGTTTCCCGTGACACGGTGGACTGTTGCTGTGACGCGGGAGTTTTCAGTCTGCTTTTCCGTCTAAATTCATTTTTAACCCTAATTTCGTTCAACATTTTAAGTGTCGATTGATAATTTCGGGCCATTTTCTGATTTTATTATTATTTGGGCTAAAATGAATAAAATAAATAAAAAGTTTGGGCCAAGATAAATAATAAAAAAAAGGTTTGGGCTAAAATTAAATAATAAATTTGGGATAAAATTAAAATTATGCTTTGACCAAACATCAAGACTAATCCATGGACTATTCAAAAATTGAATTAAATATGATTTTTGTAAGCACTCTCGGGATTAAATACTGAACCCGACCAATAGTGGCGGTGAAAGGTTGTTCATCATCGGGTTTGGTTTTGGGGAGACATTTTTAGGTGTCTACAATTATATTTTAAATATATATATATAAATAAAAAGTATTCTTCAATATTTTACTGTAGTCAATCGTTGCTTGTTGTGCTCTACACAATTTTGTTCGTTTACATGAACTAGGGATTCCATTCACGCACCAAGTTGAAGTCATGGGACCAACAGAAGATCATACTATGTACGATATTAACATAAAAGCAGCTATATATGGATATTGTACGAAACCAAATAACTGATCAGATATGGGAGTCAATTCAGATGAATGTCGAGGTAATGGAGCAACTTAATGAAGAAGAAGAAGACGAAGAACTAACCGATTATGAAAGCTAGTAACTGTTGTGTAGTACTCTCATTTTGTCAATGAGTTCAACTATAAAAAAACATGTGACCATTTTGAACGACGAATATAATTTAAAATAATAATAATAATAATTATTATTATTATTATTATTTTTATTATTATTTTTATTATTATTATTATTATTATTATTATTATTATTATTATTATTATTATTATTATTATATCTCAAAAACAAAAGTCATACAACCTACAATAAATTAGTGGGAAGCCGAGATACAATCTGGGCCCCCACTCCTCTAGCTATAGCAAATCCTACCCTAGTGAAGATATGAGCTGCAGCACGAGCCCCAATGTCTTGCGTCGACGAGAACCTCTGAATCCGCTTCATTAACTCAACAGCCTCCTTCTCTAATTCCCCAAGCGAAGAAAAGGAGAAGGGAATGAAACCATATCCAATCGCCTGACATCGAGCTTCATACTTAACCCGCTTCCGATGAGCAGCATCAGCCACAACCCGCCCAGGAATAAAGTCAGATAGCCCTGACTGTGTCAAAGCAGAAGACCCTGTCAAATCAACACAGACATCGCGACCACGATCCCATGAATAAAGTAACACATCTGCAGGTCTGAGGGCCTCGTCGTTCCCTCCAGCCAACCCAATGTCAACTATTATTATTATTATTATTGTTGTTGTTGTTGTTGTTGTTGTTGTTGTTGTTGTTGTTGTTATTGTTATTATTATTATTATTATTGTCGTTGTTGTAATATGCTAAAACATCTAAAACAAAAAAATTAACAACTGAGCTGAACTGAACTGAACTGATTAGAGCTGAGCTGAACTGAACTAAACTGATTGGAGCTGAACTGAACTGAATTGAACTGAAAATAAGTAAATATGAACAGGCCCTTAACTTAATTCAAAGATATGAAGTTGGGGATCCCCTTCTTTTCTCTCTCAAAATCTAGTCTTCAAGATATTTTGTCAAGAGAATAAATATACTTCGTATGTGATAAGTGCATATAACTAAATTAGTGATAATTACACCTTAATTGATCTAAACCAAAACAAAGTAGTACATCATCCATAAGGGCTAATATGTTTAGATGAAACAACTTTAGGGCTAATTAGATAATAAAATAAGTGAAATACAAGTGTAAAGAATATGAAGTATAATATTATATGTTTACTGGTTAGAGAGAATTAAAAAGGAAATTCATCCCATTAATAGAACTATTGTACGTACCAAATAAATATAAATGGCTTTATAAGAGAAATATTTTGATAAAAAAAGAGATGTACACAACTCCACATCACTCAGAAAAAAATAAATAAAGAGAAACGATCTCCACTTGTGTGAACTTCAATTTGAATAAATGGATGTTCCAACAATCTCCTAAATGCATTGAAGAATTTCTAGCAAAATTTCTTCAATTTGAATAAATGGATGTTCCAACTAACAATCTCCTAAATGCATTGAAGAATTTCTAGCAAAATTATACATTATATATAGCTAGTACAAGTAGGCAAATAATAAACAAGATTTAAGTTGAAATTATAGTTGGAAAAAGTTGACGGCGAACATAAGAACACAACAAATCTAAGAAAAGATGACTCATATGAGAAAATGGTCAAGATTAGGTTAATTCTAACCTATTGATTTAATATATAGTGGATCAGAAATGAATAATCGAATTTATCATATATATACTTCCTAGTTCCTACTATAGTGCCTTTGAGTTAGTTACTCCTTTTGTTTAATGTTTGCACACATTGAAAATTTTGAAAAAAAATAAATAAAATAAGTACAGAAAATTATAAATAAAGTAAAATTAATTTTAATTATAAATAATAATTTCTAATAAAATAAAACAATTTTTGATGAGTTCAAATAATATTACATAAGTTCATAAAAAATAAATTTTTTAAAAAAATTAGATGAATCAAATATAGTCCAAGTAAATATAGTCTAAGTAAACGTAGAGAGGATATAACTGGGACATATGTGGACCTATAAGTGATAGTAAATAAATAGAGTATTTCCAAGTTAGAGCAATTGAGAGAGATACAAATAGAGTATTTACAATTTACTATGTAGTTATATACAGAGTATATATGCATGCGGTTTCAAAAAAAAATATATATATGCATGTTTGTAGTTGTTGGATTTTTAATCTTCAATCCCTTTCATTTTGAAGAAGATGTGATGCATGTTTGGCTTGCTTCATTTTCATTGTCGTTTTGAAACCCTTTGTCTTCATCGAGTCATCGAGTATTTGAAGAAGATGTGTGGTCTTGGTCGATTCCGCTAGTGGAGGTGTACTCTTATTATTTTTAGGAGTGACATAGCTTTCTTAAAAGGATAAATTGGCCACATATAGATGAGGGCATAAAATGACACCACCTATTCGTTAGATATCCTATAGCACCACCTATTGTCTTTGGTGCGTAAAATGACATTATTGACACCGGAGGCCGAAAATTCCATCGGAAAGTATAATGTTGCTTATTTTATTATTATAATTTTTATATTTCTCTCATTTTATTTTTCTTAAATTCATTTACACTACACGTAACTTTGATTATTCCTAATTTATTTCATTATACCCCACCTGAGCTCAAACTCTCAATTTAACCTTTTCACCCTCTACTATTCATCTAATCATCTTTAATTGTGACGATTCACCGTTGTTAACGTAGATGAAATCAAGAATTTCACCCAAATTTGCATTTTTACGGCCTTTGTTGCATGGTTGCATAATTTTCATGGTTTAAAGGTGGAGTTAAGTACAATTGTAGGGTCTAAGTTTTTCATTTTTTCACCTTTTGGGACCTAAGTTTTTTTTTTCACCGTTTAGGGCCTCAAGTGCACTTTCCGGTGTACTTTTAACTTTGTTGGGTTAAATAACTTAGTCCCTTAGTTAAACCTTAGTCAGTTAGAAAGTTGGTAAATTAAAAAACATAGACCCCTATAATAACTTAGACCCCTAAAAGAATTTGTCAGGTCGATTGGATTGGCGGCCTTCCAAATAAGGACACGTGGTTGCGTGGGTATTGGAAGCGTATGTGGGAAGCTTTTTATGAGGCAGGAGAGAGAGTGAGAGCTTATTCCTGCCCTTTCTTTTCTCACTCTATTCTTCTTCGAACAAACCCTTATTCTCCTGAATTTTCTTTGCAATCTGACTTGATCAAAGCCATAATTCTCACTCGATTCTTCAACAAAACTGAGATAACTATCTTTAACTTACATTGTGGTTGTTTTTTCGATGATTTTGTTTGAATTTTGAAGTGTTGATAATTAGGTTTTAGGGTTTGATATTTTTTTTTTTTTTTTCAGAATTATGGTTTGATTGTTTGGATGTGGTTGTTTAATGTGTGTTTTTATGTCTGGATGATGTTTATTTGATTTGTACTTGGTTCGTTTTAGTGTTTTTGTTTCAAATGGTGTTGTTGGTTAGGGTTTTGACACAAAAACAGAGTGTGAGTGTAAGACCCTAAAAATTGTATGTGTTTGGTGTTTGTAGGAGAAAATGGACAGTCTTGAGGATGTTCACCCTGTGTTGTCATTGGAGGATGTTATGAGTGTCACTGTTTTTTCAAGACTTAGTCCTGAAGATAGATTTTTGGCAGCTAATGTGTGTAGGGGATGGAGGGGAATGATACGGTTCGGGCTGCGGGAAACCCACCCTGTGTTGAACATGGAGGAGATAATGGTGCTCTGTGTGTTCTCTAAACTGAACTGGAAGGAGTCATTAAGAGCATCTGTGGTCTGTCAAAATTGGAGAAGGATGATTGTAGAGTGTGCATTTATCCCTTTTCATCATTACAACAGAACACACAGCTACGAGACATGGGTGATGGATGACATTGGGGACAATGATGGGAAGGATTTATGGGCTTATACTAGTAACAATTGGTCTGTTTATTGTGATGGATTCTCTATGTTGTTTGGGGAGAAGTAAGTTGTAAGTTGGATACGGTTGTTTTTTGGGGTTGTGAAGATGTAGGGTAGTATGTATATTTTGGGGTTGATTTGGATGTATTTAATGCTGACATTGTGGGTTGTATCAGTTTTTGCTTATAGCCCTTAAGTGCTAATGTTGTTGTCAAAGGATAGGGTGACATTGTGACGTTGTCTTTTGTAACACTTTGTCACATCCTTGACAACTTAGTTTAGGATACTAATGTAGTGGTAGGGAATGATTGTAACCATGAAGTTTCTTTTGGAAATGTGGATTATTTTGAATGAAATTGTGTTGATTAGTTTTTTGTTACTTTACTTTCCTTGATTTTCTTAAGCATGATGTACATTGTAGTGAATGTTGTTGTTTTTTTGCTCTTTGTTAGGTATGGATATGGAAATTTCACCATGCATAATACTACATCATGGTGGAAAGTGGATTAATGAGGAACAAAATCTAACATATGCTGGTGGGCAAGTGAAGGTGTTCAATGATTTGGGAGGTGATTTTGATGGTACATTTATAAAGTCATTAATCAACTCTTTAGGATATTCTAATGTAATAAAGCTTCATTATTGTGATCCTTTAAAGAATGTGGTTAATGGTGTAAGGTTCTTATCTTATGATGATTGCACTTTTACTAAATTCAAAAGTCTGTTGTTTGAGTATAAGATCATTGATGTGTTTACTGAGCATGATGAGTATGTTAGAGGGTTTAATATAGGTTCTGGTAGGGGTCCTATTTGTAGGAATAAGGAAACTGTTGTGGATGAAGATGTAATGGACCTAGGAGACCAGGGGGAGGGTGTAAGTGTGTCAGATTTCTATGATCCTATTCAACAAACTTACTTGAACTTAGAGGATGATATTGATTGGGATGAGGATGGCAGTGATGATGATGATGCAGAGGTTAAAGATGCAAGGGAAAGAATTAGGGATGATGCAAAGAATGAGTTCCAGTTCAGTCAAGAACTAGAGTCACTTGATAGGCTTGCAGTAAGGTCAGATCAACTTCACTTAGACCTCAGTAGTGATGATGGTGAGGAATCAAACTCTGACTTAGATTCACCCTCACAATCTGATGATGATGCAGATTGTGGCTTTCTTGTACCCAAGCCTAAGAAGTAAAAAATAGTGAAACCTAAGTGGAATTTAAATGAACCACTAAGAGGCAACACAGAAGTGCAATCTCCTTTCTACTTGGGTCAGGAATTTGAGGATGTTGTAGAGCTTAGGTCAGCTATAACTTCTTATTGTGTGAGCATAGGGAGATATGTGCAATACACTAAAAATGACAAAAAAAAAAAAAAAAAAAAAAAAAAAAATTAAGGTTAGGTGCAAAGGGAAAGACTGTAAGTGGTACTTGTGGGCATCACTTGAAGGTGGGAATGGGACCTTGACTGTAAAGACTCTTGTGCCACATCATAACTGTGGTAGGTTAGCTAAGGTTGGCAAAATAAGGTCTGCTTGGATTGCCAAAAAGTATCACAGCAAGTTCAATGTGAACCCTTACTTAAAGTGTCAAGAGATTGTAGACATTGTTTGGAGTGAATGGGGTATAAAAATCACACTTTGGATGGCTTTAAAAGCCAGGAGACAAGCTCAGAAATTGATTTTGGGGGAATACAAGGAGCAATACTCACTGTTGCATAGGTATGCTCAAGAGATACTAAGATCCAACCCTGAAAATACTATAAAATTCAAATTGAACAATAATGTGTTTGAAAATGTGTATATCTGCTTTGCTGCTCTGAAAAAAGGCTTCTTAGCTGGTTGTAGGCCTTTCTTTGGCTTAAATGGTTGTTTTTTGAAAGGTCCATTTGGTGGACAGCTTCTTGTGGCTGTGGGGAGGGATGGAAACAACCAGATGTTTCCAGTTGCCTGGGCTTGTGTTGAGGTTGAGTGCACTGAGACTTGGAGTTGGTTTTTTCAACTCTTGGTTGATGACTTGGGGACAGTTGACGGTCAAGGGTACACTATAATGTCAGATCAACAGAAAGGGTTGTTGAGAGTTGTGTCTGATATTTGGCCATCTGCTGAGACTAGAGTGTGTGCTAGGCATGTGTATTGTAACTTTAGGCAAGTGTTTGGAGGAAGTTTACAGTACAGAAAAGGGTTTTGGAGAATCGCAAAATCCACAACTGAAAGCAGGTTCAACACAAACATGGAGTTGTTTTCTAAAATTTTTGTAGCTGCAGGAAAGGACCTCATGAAGAGAAACTATAAGAAGTGGGTCAGGGCATATTTCACACCACAGTCCTCATGTGATAGCATTGACAACAACATGAATGAGGTTTTCAATGCATATATCCTGTCCAGTAGGCATAAGCCTATAATAACAATGTTGGAGGATATTAGGGAAAGCCTAATGGAGAGACTACACAAAAAAAGAGACTACATAGCCAAGAAAGAGATCAACATCTGTCCAAGGATCCAAGTGAGATTAGAAAGGTCCAAAATTGATGCAAGGGGTTGATCAGCTTTCTGGGATGGTCATTTCACTTATGGGGTAAGAGAGGGTGCTACACAAATAAGGTATGTTTTCAGCCTTCTTGACAGAACTTGTAGTTGTAATGCATGGCAGTTAAGTGGTGTGCCATGTAATCATGCTGTAGCAGCAATCTGGAAGGCAGTGGAGCATCCTGAACACTATGTGTCTGATTGGTTCAGCAAAGACACATACCTAAAGGCTTATGAACTTCCCTTGGAGCCTTTAAATGGACCTCAACAGTAGCCACATTCACCATATGCTCCAATCCAAGCACCCCAAGTGAAAAAATACAACACAGGCCTGCTACAAAAAGGAGGCCATCAGTTGGTGAGGTTGAAGGGATAAAGAAATCTAGAAAAGGACAGCCACAGAAGTGCAGCAACTGTGGGCAACAGGGGCATAACAAAGTAAAATGTCCAATGCCATTGAAAGATCCTCCCCCCCCCAAAAAAAAAAAAAAAATCAGCTAATCCTACTGCTCAAAAAGGACAAGGTTCTGGTCAAGGCACAAAGAAGAGGAAACAACAACTGAACCAGCAGGAACAGGCCACTCCTAGCACCCAACAAAGTCAAGTTAATGTTCCAATGCATAATAGGGGTGTAGGAGTATACACTTACCCAAATGGCTACAAAAGACAGGCTATGGTAAGCATTTGGATTTCAATATAACTCATTTCATTCACTCATAATAAATAAACTTTTAAATTAACTCAGTTTTTCTTTAATTTGTGCAGCCAATGAATACATCTCAAGATAGTCAGTCACATTCCAACATTGGATCAAGTAATACAACTGTATGGTGGTACTAAGGAGGTTAGAAGTGAATGCAAATCTTGCTTTACTTGAACAAATACATAAAACCAATCTGCAGCATCTCATTCTTTTGTATCATTTTGATCATTTCACATTTCACCTCCCTCACTGTTGCCATTTTTTTCGCAGGATCAGCTTCATCTTTTGGTGCTAACAATGGAGACTTCAAGTTTGCCTATTCCTGTATTTATACACCTTGTATTCTCCAACGCCTAGTTTTTTTTTGGATGTTCAAATTCTGTTCGTTGAAAAAAAATATAGTGAATTGCTTTGACAGAAATTATGAAGGGTCTATGTTTTTTTGTTTGGAAATATTTAATGAAGGGATTATGTTTTTATCAATGAATTCTGCTTTTTACACGTTATTTAATGCAAAGGGACTAAGTTTTTGCTCAAGTGAGTTAAAGATGAGTTAAGTTGCCGGATTCTTAACTCTAGGTCCCAAAAGGTGAAAAAAAAAACTTAGGTCCCAAAAGGTGAAAAAATGAAAAACTTAGACCCCACAATTGTACTTAACTCTTTAAAGGTGGGGTACAAAGTATAATGAAATAAAGTATAATTTTCATTTTTACATTCTTTGTTGTGTTTTTATACTTTATTGTCATGTTGGCCAATTTTTCCTTCTTAAAAAGCTTTGGCTTCCTCGAGAAGTGTTGTTATGTATTCTCTTATGTATTTTATTTTGGAAATTTTGACTTTTACCACCAAAAAATTTGGATAAATTGTTTTTTACCACCTACTATTTTAAAAGTTGTATTTTACCACCAAATAATGTTCTAAAAATTATTTTTCACCACCTACCGTTAAGAAAACCGTTAAATCTAACGGTGTTAAAATACATTCTTCAATTTTCGTGCCCGAAATATGTTTTTTATAGGTAAAGGGGGGCATTTTGGCCCTATGGGTCCAATTTGAGGTCAAAATTGATAAAAAAAAAATGATTGAAAATACCTCATTTTACGTGTTCACGCAATTCGATGTATTTTTAAACACGCAAAATGAGGTATTTTCGATCATTTTTATCAATTTTGACCTCAAAATGGAACCATAGGGCCATAATGCCCCCCTAAACCCATGAAGAACATATTTTGGGCACAAAATCGAAGAATTTAAAAAAATTCTGTTAGATTTAAAGGTTTTCTAAACGGTAGGCGGTGAAAAACAATTTTTAGAACATTATTTGGTGGTAAAATACAACTTTTAAAATAGTAGGTGGTAAAAAACAATTTGTCCAAATTTTTTGGTGGTAAAAGTCAAAATTTCCTTTTATTTTTTATATTTTGTACTTTTCTTTTTATTTAATGCATAATTTCGGTTATTGGTCTTTTTGTCTTCTTATGTCACTTGTCATATATATTCTTATTTGTCCATAATTTTTAAGAACCTTTACATTTAAAAATTTCTTTCTTTTTTATGAGGGGGTATGATAATTTTCTATCATTTTTATTATTTAATGGTTCTATAATTTAATTTGTATATTGTTTAATTCATTTAATTTTTTCATGAAGGGTTGCATAAGTCTTTTTTTATTTTTTCCTTTCCAATTTCCCATTTTCATTAACTATTCAAATCATAATGCATTTTAAATTAACTGATAGTATTACATTAATTTTCTTTATTGAAACATGAAATATATAATTTATAGTTTTATTTATTAATAAAATAAAAAAGGATATCAAATTACAATATGTATTTTAGCAAATATTATATATAATTATTAATAAAATAAAAAAGGATATCAAATTACAATATGTATTTTAGCAAATATTATATATATCGGGTAAATTCTAGTTCTTTATGATAAGAAAACAATTGTACCTTTCTTCTTGTAATAAAAATAAAATAATAATGCAAACTAAATTTCTTGTAGGTAGGAAAAGGGTAAAAATGTAAAAGTTCATTACCACGGTAGAGATAAGCTACCCCGAGAATAGTGGAAAATTAAAGCATAACCAACTCAAGTAATGAGTGATACTATAAAGGAATTTGAAAAATTGATAACACTTATTAGACCATGTTCACTTCACCTTATTTTAACTGAACTGAAATTAAGTTTACTAAACTAAAATAATTTATGTTGGCTTAAATTAATTTAAGTAAATAGAAATTAATTAAACTGACATTAATTTATTTTTGTTGAATAGAAATTATTTTTATTGATCCTTTATTATATTTCTTCTATTAAATTACTATTTTTTTTACTAAATATTAATTATTTTTACCGAATATTATTTTTATAAGATGAAGTGAACTGGGACCTATAGTGATTTGCGTGTCATTTTGTTATTTGCCAAATTTATTTCATTTTAGGAAGTCTATTGATGCCTATATATGTAGTTTATCATTTTGTTATTTTCTAAATTTATACGATTTTTTAGTGTATATTTAATGCTTATATGTAGCCCTAAGGGAGTAAGGACTATGTATAACATTTTTTTTAACTTAAGTGCGGTATTTAGACGACTATTACGCTTGTCAATGCATAATTGTGAATATTAGTATTTTACAATTCCCATTAATACGGAGTAAAAATTATAACTATAGTAATTTGAAAGTATATACCAAGACAATTTTAACAAGTCTCCACATAAATGTTTCCTTACTTAAAAACCACAAATGATGGTCAAAGGGAATTAAAGTATATAGGGGATCCTAAGATTTAGGGCCTGTTCACATTTACTGAACTGAACTGATTAGAGCTGAACTGAACTGATTGGAGCTGAACTGAGCTGAAATGAATATTTTATGAGAGAGGGAAATTAGGAGCTGAACTGAACTGATTGGAGTTGAACTGAACTGAACTGAACTGAAATTAAGTAAATGTGAACAAGCCCTTACTCTTATTATTTATCCTTATGGCTCTATAAACGGGAAAAAAAAAGTTACAATTGCACTTAAAAAAATATGGAGGAAGACTTTTATTGTATATTTAAACAAATAAAAAAAATGGCTTTGAATAATCTAAACTATTGTCCATGTGTGCAAAATAATACTTTGTACGACATAAGGAATTTGTTTATGGCATCACCATTTATTCAAGAATAAGTGTGAAATAGTAAGTTGAGACCAAAATATGAATCTTAGGGTATATTTTGTTCAAATTTATTATTTTAATAATTTATATAAAAAAAATGATGCACCGGTTTGTGTGCATCATTTTTTTAGCCACAAAAATTGTTCGTTTACGATTCTGAGGTTGAAATTGGGAAGGAAAAAAAAACCAAAAAACCTTTGGTTTTGTGTGCAAGGAATTGTCTTAGCTTGAATGTTTCGTGTTGGAATCGCAAAAATAGTTCGATTAAGGTTTTGGGGCTATTTTATTTCATACGTAACAAATTTACGGTCGAAATTGGCTTTTGTATGTGTGTGTGTGTGAATTTTGACTTTAAACTTAACCCTTAAGTACTAAAAAGACTCCCAAAACCTAAACTGGACAATTTTCTAGGTTTTAAAATGAAGCAAGCAAACCAAGGTGTTTCTTTACATGCAAATCGAGGCGTTTTATTTAGTCATTTTCTTGTGACCTTTTATTTTACTCTTAAGGATCAAAACAACAACCAAACCGATCAATTTCAGATGCTCAGAAACGAAGCATGTAAATCGAAGCATTTTCTAGCACGCAAAAAGAAACTTTTTTAATGTAATTTGTACAAAATAAAATAGATTTGAACAAAATATGCTTTACTAGCTATTTCCTTTCCAATGCCAACGTCCTGTTTTGGACAAATACTTGAAGTGTGATGATTGGTGAGGCCTGAAGCAAATACCTTTGGTCATATTATTTTGCACAAATACTTGAATATGTGGTGAGACTCAAAGCAAATACCTTAGGGTGTTAAATTGATATTAATATGTAATGCGTATTTTTATAATATCATTTTTATTTTACTTCTTACTATTATACATTTTCATACATTAATGGTCAAACTTTTACATTGATATATATGTGTGTGCTTGATCAAAATGTATCACTTATTCTGTAACGGATGGAACATATGATAATTTGAAGTGGTTAAATAAGTCTATTTTCAGAATAAGCTCGTTAAATCAAACAAGTCATGATAAGAGTTTTTTTTTTATTTTATTTTTTAATTTTATCTAACTCTGCATGCATTATTTTTTAATACAGGGTTACAATAAGGCTTTTGATCTAACTTTACACATTTCTTCTTGACATGAACCTACAACCTCTTGTTTTACAATTTGTAGTACTCCCTCCGTTTTTTTTTTTGTTTTTTTTAATTTTTTTTTATTTGCATCACTTTCCTGTAGACACCCATTTGTGTCTCCCCAAAACCAAACCCAGTGATGAGTACCTTTCGCGTCGAATCATAATCGAATGAAGCGAAAGTGTGGAAAATCTAGTGTTGCGGATAGTTTTAATTTCTTTTCTCTTCTCTCTGTTTTTGAAAACCTATTTTAAGAAAACAGCCAATTCAGTTTGGTTGGTCCATGATATGGGTCCAATAATAGTGTAGTTGGATGGGGCTTGCAAAGACCTTTCCAACGATATATTATAAGCCCAATTCCGATGAATATTGAGGAAGTTATGACCAATTTACTCAAATGGGTCCGTTTTGAGCCTTATATGCGGCCCAATGATCTAGGGGATGACCTAAAATGATTTATCATTCGTAATGCAATTAGGAATGGTTTTAGTCTTCTAGATTCTTCTAGAAAGTTATTTTCATTCCTAATTCAATTAGCATTGATAAATTGACTTTTGTTGACTTTTCAGAGTTTTAATTATAATCAAAAAGCATTTTCGAGGAAAAGATACGACTTTATCCTCCAGTACGGCAAACTTATCTGATTTTCAAAAACAGGTCTGGCGCCTGGAACCAGGCCTGGCGCTAGCCATTGGCGCCTGGCGCCAATAAGCAGGTGCTGGCGCCAGCTCTGTTTTGCGTGCACCAATCTCGTTTTGCGTGCGCCAAATGCTCTGTTTTGATATTTTATCTTTTTGGATGATTTCTCTATAAATACGTATTAAAAACTCCGTTTTAATTCACTAATTCTCATCAACAATCAGTTTTAATTAATATTCAACTACAATCAGTTTTCATTGAATTAATTCTCTCATTCTCTAATTCTCTTCTTTAATCATTCATCTATCTCTCTTTCTCTTTTCTAAACTTGCTTTTTTAATACAAAATTCCGCATTCATTAGACCTAGAAACACCTAGCCATATTCGAAGTTGCCTTCGCCCTAGACGTGAAAGGTTTTAATTTCTGAGGGTTTGGTCCCAAATCTCTATTTCAATTATTTAATTTAATTGTTTGTTTATTATTTTCCTTGAAGTTACTAACGTGTGAATTTTGTTATTAGAAAGAGGTACGAGACATCAAAGTAAGTGCTTTAATTGATTTTTATTGATATTATAATGTAGAAATCATGTTTAAATTGTTATTATGATATTCCTAGTATCATGTCTAGGGTAACTTTGATATTAAATATGATTGTTACGATGCTTCTATGTTCTTCCTAATATTTATGATTGTTAGTATCATGTTAGGGCTAAAGATTTGATTTTTATTGCTTAGTGACATGCTAGGATTTATTATTAATCTTGTTAGTATCGTGCCTAGGATCTTGCTATTATTATGCTTTAATATTAACATGAACACGATTATGATTATAATTATAATTGTTATAATTCATGATGATTATGAATATTATTATTATTATTATTTTGATGATGATTATTTTATTTATGATGATATTATTATTATTGTGGTTATTATGATGATTATTTATTTTGATTATTTATTATGTTGCTTGATTTTTATTGTTATTGCTTGATCACACCTTTTATGCATATTTAAAGGGAATTTATACTTGTAATCACGCTTAATAAGATAATTAATAATCTTGTTTAGGGTTAATGTGATTATAATTTCAAGTAATCGCCAATAATAGTTTATTTGTGCATTAATATTCAACCAACATAGATAAACAAGTTTAGGGTTAATCCTATTAATTGCATGTTAATCAGGAAGCGCACATGAATACGATTAGAATAAAGTAGAGGCCTATTATTAGGGTAGATTCAATCTCTTTTAGGTTGGATTTGTACCTTCATCCCCGAACCCTTATTTGGTTGTAGACCTTATGGAGTTGACGATCTCTTGGATCGTTAAGGGGTGTAACCTTCACCTCGTGAATGGTTTACAAGTTCCTAAAAAAACTTGTTGGCGACTCTTTTGCTCTATCTTCTTCCCTTTTGGACGCCACCGTACTTTAGTATATGATCACAGTGGGGTTCAAGCTAGGGGTTAACGCTTGAATTTATTCCCTACATTTCCTTTTTGGAATGTTTTTTTTAAATGTATCACTTCTATATTTGGTAACTTTATACTCCCTCTGTTTTTAAATACTTGCTCCACTTTCCTTTTTCGGCCATTTTTAAATACTTGCTCCATTCTCTTATTTGGAAAGCTTTTACAATATTTAATTAATTTTATCTCACTTGGTGGACCTAACATATATTCTCTCTCCTCCAATTCTCTTCACTACTTTTGTCTTTTACAATTTTTTATTCTTCCACCAACACCAATACCTCCATATTTTATTACTTTATCCAATTTTTTCTAAAACTCCGCGCATGGAGAAATGGAGCAAATATTTAAAAACGGAGGGAATACTATATTTTATCATTTCTCTGTCTTATTTTAAACCCCACTCAATTTATTTTATTATTTCTCTCTCTTCCATGGTACCCACTAAAATAATGAAAATATGTTTTTTCTCTCACATACTTTTTCTTTGATGGTCCCCATCTTACTTTTACTACGGAGTATAATAATTTATCCACCCGCTCACAATTTTATATTACTCTATTAAACTTTGTGCAATCCAAAGTGATGCAAAAAAAAAAAAAAAAAAAACAGAGGGTGTACTAGAAAGTAGAAATTAGAGATGTCAAAACTTGACTTGACCAACCCGATCCAAAAAAAATATCCGATTTATATTTCGATTCACAGGACATTGTAAATTTGTAATTTTTTTTTTAAATTGTTGTAAATTTGTAATATAGCGTGACTCAAGTTTGAAATTAGACCCGACTTGACCTAACCTCACTTAACTTGACTCAGACATTTGAATTGACACATCAATTAGAATTATCATGCAAGGTAAATTATAATTAGCGCTTTTTCACGAAATATCCCTGAATTATTACGTAATTCATTATATTCCTATCGAAATTTTAAATTTCACCATACATACATTAGTTTAATGAACATGTCACCTAATGTCCTTAACGACTAACTTCGTTAACTTTTTTTTTTTTTTTTAAGTCATTAAGGTATAGCATGGCAACCTCTAATTGGTCTTATTCAAATTGAATTGAACTAGTTTAAATATATTACGGGCCTGTTCTAATAGATTGAAACTAGCTGAACTGAACTGAAATGTACTGAATTGAACTGAACTGAGCTGAGTTGAACTGAACTGAACTGAAAATAAACGTATGAAAACATGTTCTTCTTATTTTACTCTAAATTTCCTTGAAAAATAGTCAATTACGAGTACATAAATGTAAGTAAAATTATTACTCCTTAAATAATTTCATTGGTCAGTCGAAATACGGAGTAATAATTAAAAATAAAGGAAAAAAAACCAAGGATTGCCATTTGGCATTTGCCAAGAATTAGAAACGAACTGAGAGAGCATTGTTAATATCGTAATATAAAATCATCATATCATAATCTATCAAAATTTCTGGTACACATAGCACTGTCAAAAACCGAACCGAACTGGTGAAACCGAACCGTTTCAACCGATCCGAATGAGAACCGAACCGATTAAAAACCGATTTTATGAAACCGAAAACCGACCCGAACCGCATGTTAGTAAAACCGAAACCGAACCGATCCGAGTAAACGTTAAACCGTTTAAGAACCGAACCAAATCTAAACCGAAACCGTTTAAACTGGCATAAAAACCGTTTACACCGAATCGTTAACAAACTGCAACCCGTTTGCACCGAACCGTTTATAAACCGAACTAATTATAAACCAAACCGCTTATAAACCGAACCGTTTATGAACCGAATCGCTTATAATTCGAACCGTTTACAAACCACTTCCTACTAGGAGTATTTTGAACGACTCGATAAAAATCCGATTTTTTAAATAAAAAACAGACCCGAACCGTAATTTAGTAAACCTAAAATAAAACTGATCCAAATAATGTTAAATCGTAGAAGAATCGAACTCGTTAACAAACCAAACCAGTTATAAATCGAACTAAAATAAAACTGAACTAAAAAAAAACCGAACCGTTTCTAACCGGAAGAAAAACCATTAACAAACCGCAACCCGTCTGCATCGAACCGTTTACTACCCGGACCGTTTACAACCCGAACCGAACTTAAACCGGGATAAAAACCGTTTACACCGAACCGTTAACAAGCCCAACCCGTTTGCACCGAACCGTTTACTACCCGAACCGAATTTAAACCGTTCAAGAATAAACCGAAACCGAATCGAACCGATAATTATTTAAACCGAACTGAAACCGACCCGTAAGACATTTGAACCGATTTCAAACCGACCCGATTTCAAACCGAACCGAAACCCAACTGTCAAACCGTTTTGACATTACTAGGTACACATATCCTTTTGCTTATAATTTTATTTTTTATATTACAAAGTTTGTAATAATATAACAACAAAAATAATATAAACAATAAAATTGTCAGATATTTAGGGTTCTCACAAATCACAGGACACTTGGCTCCTCTTGTTCTTTTCTGGGTTTCTTCATTTTCTTCTCTCTCCAATTGCTCTCTCCAGAAAAACATAACCATTTTAATTCCACCCAAAAAAAAAAACATTTTATTTTAATATCGATCAAATTCAAATACCCTCAAAAATTAAAATAAAAGGGTAAAAAAATAAATAAATTTTTTAGAGTGTGATTTTTTCAACTTCCATTATCTTCCGCAGATTGAATCTAGTCACAACCACCCTTTTTCTCTCTCTTCAATGCTCTCATTTATTTCTCAAAAACCCCACAATTTTTAGCTTTCTGGGTATTTCTTTAATTTCGATAATCACAATATAATTTCTCAAAAAAATAAATTTCCACTACTAAGTAAGAGAGAGAAAAAAACAAGAAAAAAGCTTCATTTTTCGTTTTCATGGCGGTGTACACGGTGGGGACACCACTGTGCACGTGGCTGGTGGCGGCGTGCATGTCCGTTGGTTGCGGCGGTGGTGGTGGAAGAGATGTTGGTGCATCTTCTCTCTCCTCAAGAAGTCGCAAGAAAAGAGCAATGGAGTTTAAATGCAATGCTAAGATGTTAAAGGCATTTGAACCTTGTGATGAATACTATAATAATGGTAGTTTTTATAATCTTGGTAATAATAATGGTGATTTTCGTGGGTTTTCTTCGATTTTTGGATCCAATTTTGGGTATATGAATAGAAGGCAAAGGCGGAGTAATCGAGCTCTACATTCAGGTATATCAATGGAGTTTATTGGGAATTTTTTTGATTATTTTTTCAAGTAATTTTAATGGGTTTTATTGGATTTGAGTTTATATTGATATTTCCAATGTGGGTATTTTTATTTTTGATTATTTTATTTGAATGATTTTGATCATATTTGATTATTTATGATTTTGTTGATGATCTTATTTGTTGTGACTTGTTTATGTAATCATAGGATTTTTCATTAGATTCTTGAATAATTGAAGATCAAGTATCTGTGTTTGTTGAGTGTAGGGGCGTTTAATACGAGGCAATATTATAATTGACATCAAGGATGACATGTTTTTGTCCCTTGTAAAAATTAGTGAAGTGTGACTATGTCAAACCTGTTCATGCAATTTGTGTGAGGGAGTTTTGTACTTTTGGATGATGTTGCTGTTATCTGTTAGTATGGAGTGAGAATCTTATTGTGCATGAGATGGGATAAATGTATCTACTCTGCTTCCTTTTTGCCTGGCATTTCGCCGTCTTTTGCCGAATTTGAGGATGGTTGGTAGGATCAGTTGATTCTTGCTAGGTTTCGGAGGGACGATGTTAGCAAGTGTGAAGGCTCATTTAAGTCATTCAACTTTGGTTATAGTTTCTCAGACGTGACTACCTAGGGTGGAGATTGTTCTATGAAAGTTGCATAGTTTATGATATACGTTTAGGATTGGTAAGCTGGCCTAGTTGCTTGGCCTTGGATTTAATTTATTCGTCTTTCATGAGTGTTAATCCTTGAGGATGTCATTTGATGTGGGTATGTTTATTTGATATTATAGGGATTTTTTTCCCTTGAATTCTTCAATTGTTTTGCAAGAATTGGCTTTGGAGCATGATATTGATGCACATTTATCTAGTAGGGGATGAATTAATTACAGAATAGAAGTATAGAAATATTTGTCTGACTAAATGCACAGCCCCTATAGAGAATTGCATCTAGCTGATCCTCACTACATCTCGGCACCCTCCCTAGAGTCCCTACCCCTCAAATATCTACCCGTCCACCCACGCCCAATAGTTTGAGCCTTGTCAAGTGAGTTTATGTGTGGTTTAAATTTATGGTTCTTTCACTTGAGCCTGGTTGTTTTATACTATTGGAAATCAAGCTGAGTTGAGTAGCTTCTTTGAGCCTGAGAAGAGGGGTAAAACAGAAATGTGAGTGAGTGAAGCAAAATAGTAATGCTGTCGATTGTAGGGTTTCACAGTCTAGCATACTTAAAACCATCATAAGTATGACCAATAAATGACCCCTTGCAATACTCCTAAATTACAGACTGATCTGTTATTATTCAGTTGCATGTTTTTGCCTTTTAGGGCTTTACATCCCACATTTCTAAATATATGATGTGCTTTAAACGTGAAAATCTTTAAAATTGACTGAAGTATATAAATAAATCATATATGCATGCTTTCACATGTGGAAATAGGTACGTAGTATATAATAATTACCATATATTTTTAGCGTAATTATTGGTCAAAGTTCAATTTTAAAAGCAATAAGATTTTATTTTTGAAGCGTAGAAAGAATAGCTGTCATCCTAAGTTTTAATACCCTGAGTAGTCTGAGCTGATTGCATATGAACTTGAGCTGAGTGCTAGTGAACTTGAGCTGTGGCTTAGTGAGGCCTGCAATTCAAATAAATACTAGCTTGAGCCCTTGGTTCTGGAGCTACTAATAGTATTGTTTAGTCACAATAGTATCTATGCTATGATGAAGGAGTGTGCAGATATAATTGTAGAACAACACTAAAAAGACCTTTCGTTACCAGGAGATGCGTTTCTATATTGAGAGGGGTGATTGGGCTTATGGGCCTTGTTTTTTAAAATCTACTTTATAGGATGTGATTGGGTTGTTTATCTTTTTTGGGTTTTGAAGGCTTCCCAATATACAATAGTTATATATTCTGTGGTGGTATCTGACTGAATGATCGTGTAACTTTGCTAAGTTTCTATAGCTGTTTGATCTTCCTGCTATGTGGCTCAATATTATGAAAAAGGAGCAAAATTCTTATTACTTGTCTATTAATAGTCTTTTTCTGTGTTTCAGGAAGAGCCATGGCTGTGGCAGTTGAGCCTTCAATGGAAGTTACATCTAATAAGAAGCCTGTTACAAAACAGAGGCGAGTAGTTGTGACAGGGATGGGAGTGGTTTCCCCGTTAGGACATGAAATAGATGTCTTCTACAATAACTTGCTCGAGGGTGTCAGCGGCATAAGTGAGATAGAGACTTTTGATTGTGCCAGTTTTCCTACAGTATGTCTATTGCCTTCCTTCGCATCGCACGTGTTGAATTCTTCTGCTGAAAACTTGTATTTACAATTTATTTTACTTTATTTTATTTATTTATTTAGTTATTTTGTTTGTAGAGAATTGCTGGAGAAATCAAGTCTTTTTCTACTGAAGGTTGGGTTGCACCTAAGCTTTCGAAGAGAATGGACAAGTTCATGCTGTATATGCTTACTGCTGGAAAGAAAGCCTTGGTGGATGCTGGACTTACAGAGGAAATTATGAATGATATAAACAAAACAAAATGTGGTGTTCTGATTGGTTCTGCAATGGGTGGCATGAAGGTACAATATTTTGTTTAAGCATGTAATCATTCACCATGAGAGTGATTAATATTGGGCCCAGGGCCGCCCAAAAACTTGTTCTAAACCTACAATGTCTTGAGCCACTGTTGAGGGCTTGAGGCGTGTGGTTAACCTCTAAGTCTGTCACTGCTCCTTAACGAGGTTAATGCTGCTGTCTAAAGCTGGAAGCTAGTTTTACTTTAATGTTTATTAGGGAATGTAAGAAAATATTCAGTTAAGTTGAGCTTGTGTCACCATGATATTTACATGAGGGCTATATTCACATTACCTACCTAATGTCCTAATGCGATAGAGATTGTTTCTAATGCTGTCATGCCACTGTTGCTTAATACTTCCTTGACATTGGTCTGTGTTTGAACTTGAGCAGGTTTTTAATGATGCAATAGAAGCTCTCCGTATTTCATACAAGAAGATGAATCCGTTTTGTGTGCCATTTGCAACAACAAATATGGGATCTGCCATGTTGGCAATGGACTTGGTCAGTTGTTCTTTACAGCTATTGAAAAAACTTGTTCTGACTCTGTAATGTTCTCTTGATGATTGCTGATTGTTATTTTAAACCACAGGGGTGGATGGGCCCAAATTATTCAATCTCTACTGCTTGTGCAACTAGCAACTTTTGTATACTTAGTGCAGCAAACCATATTATTAGAGGGGAAGCTGTAAGTATTCCTGTATACTGACTTTTTGGAATCTAGTTTCTGTTTATTTTCATATATTCATATTGAACTTTTCCTGATAATTTATTGAGAGAATGTAGGATTTGATGCTCTGTGGTGGCTCAGATGCAGCAATAATACCAATTGGTATGTGTGTGTTGACCTTTATGATCTTTCATTAGTTTTTTCTGATTTATTTTGTATACTTACCTATCTATATAATTTTAAATTTTCCAATAGGCTTGGGAGGATTTGTAGCTTGCAAAGCACTTTCACAGAGGAACAATGATCCTACCAAAGCATCGCGCCCTTGGGATATGGTATGATCTTTTTCTTTTGTCCTTGGCTGATCATGTGTAATTGGATCATATTGTTCTTGCTGAATAAACTTGCAACCTTGGAATTTGTGGCCTGTAACTGTTAATTTTTTTCTTCTTCTTCATGTGTGCAAGACCCAGTCTGAAAGATAAATTCTGGCATATTAGTGCATACAGAAGGATGTTTAACTTTACCTTAATTGGATTTTGTGTCTTCAGAATCGTGATGGGTTTGTTATGGGGGAAGGCGCTGGTGTTTTGCTTCTGGAAGAATTAGAACATGCTCTGGTATAGTAGCTCTTGACAATTGCTTGATGAATTTTAATCACTCGGGATTAGTTGTTTTTGCATGCTGACAGGATTGCATTCTTATTTTGCAGGCAAGAGGTGCTGAAATCTATGCCGAATTTTTGGGTGGTAGTTTCACTTGTGATGCCTATCATGTGACTGAGCCTCACCCAGAAGGTAACTTATGCAAGGGTTTAGGGTGTGGTTTTTTTTATTTACAATGGACCAAAAGTACCAATCAAACACACTATGTTCTGTTTTCATCTGTAATTGTCTTCTTTTATCATCACTCTTCAGTACTTGGATTTCTTGGGTGCTTGACTATGTGTCACGGTCCGGGAGTTTGGACCCCGAAACGTGCGGCGCGCTCTAGCCTTTTGGTGGCAAGAACGCTAGCCATGAGCGGAAGAGGGGCTTGTGAGCACAAAGCAACACAAGCGAGTAATAGAATCTCAGGAGCACTCACGTCTATCTGGGCGACGGAGTGCGGGTGGTCGGGGCTTGTGACGGCCGGTACTTCAAAGCGGGCACAAGCGGGTCCGAACCACGAGTCCTTAGCGCATCAAGTTGGGTTGGAGGGGAGCTAATATGCAAGTAAGACACAATATCTATAAAGGTCTAACAACAAACAAGCATAAAAGCAAGGCAACACTTGGTAGAAGGCTTTAAGATTTCATTAATCATTCGCCCTCTAAAGAGCTTTAAATGACATACAAGGAGAATCCCTAGTGAACACTGATCTGACAGTAACACAATAATGGGACCTCAAGCTAAGAAAACATAACCTAAACTCTAGGAAAGCACTTAAATGGAATCTAATACATCAAAAGGAGTTGGATTCTAACATCCTCCCTCACTTAAGCTGTCGACGACCTCGTCGACTTACAAAAGTTACAATCAAAATTAGAAAACCCTAAACTATCTCAAGTTTCGGATGCGCCGTTGGTGCGGCTATCTTCTGGAATCTTATCTGACTCTTGAGCTGGATCTTCTTTGTTGACGAGGAGCTTGTCTCTGGAGTCGCTCGGCTCGAACATCTTGTTGAGAGCTTCATCTCTAAATTTCCTCCTGGGAGTGGAATCTGTTGAATTAAGGGGGACAGCTGCTTCCACCATCATCTGTTGGGGAGCTGCTTCCTTGAGACTGTGGTGGAGAGCTTCAAGTTGTGGTTGGTGCCTCTTGGGTGACCATTTTCTTTGTAATTCCTTGCACGCGCCCTGCGTTGTTTGCTCAACCACTGTTTTTCCTCCCTCTTGGGAGGTTCTTCTTTGGTGTCTCTTTGGTGTCTCTGGGCTCGTCGCTCTTTGCTTCGAACCTTGTGACTGATTCTGGTTTTGGCGGGTGTGTATCTGGGATGTTGCCAACTCCATGGGCTTCATCTCCCGCTTCTCTGGGTTTCTGGTGCGAGCTTGTTTCTTCGATGTTGCCTTCTTCTCAGGCTCCATCACTCGCATTGCCGAAAGATATCGGACTTCTGGTTCTTCTTGAGGTGCTATCATTCTCATAGCACTCAGGCGTCGTATGGAACCCATCCTATATGTGGGCTCCTCATCGCTGCTAGTCTCTTTTGTGGCTTCCTGAACGGACATGGATGACAATCTCTTTTGGATCTTGTCAAGTTCTTCTTTATGCTCGCAATCCCACCATTTGTGTGGACCTCGACAAAATATGCAGTTTATTTCCCTTGTGTTTTCCGAGGATGCGCCGGCCCTCGAGTTTCCTGAGTTGTGGGAGGGGGTAGATGTTTGTCTCTAGGCATCACCTCCTCCACTTCTTCTATGATATGTATTAATGGTGTTGGACGATACTCGTGAGCCGTTCTCTGTACCCTTTGGAGAGCTTGGAGACGGACTGTTAGAGCGTGTTGACGTCCCACTTGAATCCTTCTCGGATTGACGACCCTTCCCGACTGAGTAGTCCATCAATCTCTCAGCAGCACACATAGCAGCAGCGAGGGTATCAATATTCTGCCTCAAAATCTCTCGCTGCGCCCATTCCTTTAACCCGTTGACAAAGTTGAACACACGATCTTTCTCATTCATGTCTGTGATGTTCAACATTATCGCCGAGTATTCCTTAACATAGTTGCGAAGAGAACCCTTCTGGCGGCACTCTTGCAACTTCATCCGAGCAACAAACGTTGTGTTGACGGGGTAGAATTGTTCTTTGAGTTCCTCTTTGAACTCCGCCCATGTATCAATCTTGATCCTTCCTGCTTCGATGTCTGCGTGCTTGGTGCGCCACCACAGCTTAGCATCTTCGGACAAGTACATGATGACAGTATCCACCTTCTGATCGTCACTTAGTTGACATATTCGGAAGTACTGCTCCATGTCGAAGAGGAAGTTATCAACTTCTTTCGCATCTCTAGCGCCACTGTAGTCGCGAGGTTTGGGCGGCTTTATCTTCGCCGCACCAACACCCAGTGCGTCTCTGCCCACAGCGCGCGTTAAGGTAGCACATTTCTCAAGTGCTTCGTCGGCTTTTCTTTGAACAAATTGCAATTGTTCGCGGAGGGCATCTCTGTCAGCCATCAATTTCACAATTTGCTCGGCTTGCTCGTGTACAATGACTTGGAGCTCGGCCCATTTGTCCGCCTTCTCCTCGAGCCAAGCGAGCCTTTCTTCTACGAATTCCATCTTCGTGTAGCCCTCCTTGGTGCCTACACGGGTTGCTTGCGACGAGGTTTGAGCCTCGGCTCTGATACCAACTGTCACGGTCCGGGAGTTTGGACCCCGAAACGTGCGGCGCGCTCTAGCCTTTTGGCGGCAAGAATGCTAGCCTTGAGCGGAAGAGGGGCTTGTGAGCACAAAGCAACACAAGCAAGCAATAGAATCTCAGGAGCACTAACGTCTATCTGGGCGACGGAGTGCGGGTGGTCGGGGCTTGTGACGGCCGGTACTTCAAAGCGGGCACAAGCGGGTCCGAACCACGAGTCCTTAGCGCATCAAGTTGGGTTGGAGGGGAGCTAATATGCAAGTAAGACACAATATCTATAAAGGTCTAACAACAAACAAGCATAAAAGCAAGGCAACACTTGGTAGAAGGCTTTAAGATTTCATTAATCATTCGCCCTCTAAAGAGCTTTAAATGACATACAAGGAGAATCCCTAGTGAACACTGATCTGACAGTAACACAATAATGGGACCTCAAGCTAAGAAAACATTACCTAAACTCTAGGAAAGCACTTAAATGGAATCTAATACATCAAAAGGAATTGGATTCTAACACTATGCCACCTCATCCACTTTTGCCTGTCGTTGATTTCATTTGGAAATTGTAAAGCAGAGGCTCCTTTTAAGAGGAGAGGTTTTATGTGAATGCTAACTTTTTGTAGGATAAGTAAGACTTCATTATAAATTGCATCAGTATTTGGTTGCTTTTTCATACCAATGATTATCACGATCATACACCTTCCTTCATTGTTAGGCGGGTAAACATTTTAAGATGACAATTTTCATGTTGTGTCAGGATCCAGGAGTTTTGGGTTTGCCCCTTTCCACTGCAGAGTTTTTGCTTGTGTGATTTATGGGGGTTTGTGTGAGCCAATTAGCCATTTTGGTATAAATAAATTTACCCTTTTGCCAGTTTGACAAGAAAAAAGGTGACATTTTGGTATTAAAAAAGAATGAAAAAATTGCTGATGTTTTGGCCTATTTCTCGCTGGGCTTTATTTTATTGAGAGAGGTTAATTTATTTTAATCTTATTTCTGCGACTATTTTTATTTTATCTCACAACTACAATTGAGTAATTTATTTATTACTCCCCCCGTTCCCAAATGATGGTTACTTGTGATTTTACGTGGCTGTTAAATAAAAGAAGATAATGTAAAGCAATGATTAGATGTCACACATATAAAGTATTAAGGCATTAAATTAACGTTGGATAATAGGAATATTTTCTTTGGGAGTAGGTAAGTAAGAGTAGTTACTTTGGGAGTAGGTAAATATCTTGGTGAATTGGAATAGTTGCTTTGGAAGTATGTATATATATATGAGGGAAAATGTGTAAAAGAATCTATATTGGAAATAGAAAGAGTTGGAATGTATCTAACGAAGGGGAACACCAGATGGCAAATGTAACCATTATTTAGAATGGAAGGAGTAGTTAGCTATTGGTAGGTGTTTAAGTTTTGTCTCATCTTCCACTCTGGTATACTGAGGTATAGATAGTTTTAGAATCTAAATCTAAATTGGAGGAAACATACCTTGATTAATTTTTTTTTCAGTGGTTTGATTTCCTGTTGAAGCTTTCAAAGAAGTAACATTATAGTTAATTGCTTGAAATGGGTTATTTTTAACATAAAAGCTTTTAACGATTTTAACAGGAAATCAACCCACACACCCACACACACACACACACAAAAGTTAATGTAAAATTGTTTGAAATGGAGGTAAGAGGTAAGAATGTTTAATAGAAATTAAGAAAAGTTGCAGAAATAATGTAAAAAAAAAATAAGTACACATCACTTGACTGAAAAAGTGGTAATAAAAAAAAAAAAAAAAGAAGAAAGGCAAATAAATTCTTATCTAGCTTTTTATGGGCTACAGTGCTTGGAGCTTTTACAGTTTTAGGTGCTACATTATTTGGAGATTCAAAGGGACTGGGTTTCTTTGTAAATTTTGTTACTTTGACCTTCAAGGACATCAAGTGCTTTGTTTACTACTCTTAAACTTCATGTCCTGTTTATACTCTCTTTCCTATCAAACCAAAAATAAATAAATAAATAAATAACCATAAATAAGTGTAAATGGTGGCTCCATAATTTGTACGAGGGACTTGATATCCTTAATTATGCTGCATTATGGTTTCCGCAAACATCCTCATTTGAAAAAGTAGTTATTTAAAAAGCTGATATGTCTTGCCTGCTCACTTGCTCTATTAGTTATGAGGACACAAACTTTGTATGACTTCTGCCTGTTCATGGTGCTTTATGTTGCTTTTGATGGTCCCCTACTTTCTCCTGCATCTTCAATGTATTTTTTTAGCTGGAGATTGATAGTTGATGTGTTTTTTTTACCCTATTTTTATTATATATATATATATATATATTTTTTTTTTTTTTTTCTGTACAAAGGGGTTGGAGTTACGCTCTGCATTAAGAAAGCCTTAGCTGAAGCTGGTCTTGCCAAGGAAGATATCAATTATATAAATGCACATGCTACATCAACTCCGAATGGTGATCTTAAGGAATACCAAGCCTTGGTTCGCTGTTTTGGTGATAATCCTGAGGTAAATTAATTTTTTATATCCTCTTTTGCAGTGATTAATTATTTATTAAGCTTTAATAAGCTTTTTTTTTTTTTTTTTCCCCATACACAGGTGAGAATAAACTCTTCAAAGTCCATGACTGGCCACCTACTTGGAGCAGCTGGTGGTATTGAAGCTGTTGCAACTGTACAGGTATTGTTGGACTAGTAATCCCATGATATCAAATTAGCAACATGGCTTGTTCTTGACCTTCAGTGTTAAAAAAAAAGTCCCCCTCCCCCCCCCACCCTCCCCTCGCACGGGGAGAGAAACCTGACTCTATTTGATTGGGTTTTGGCTAATAATGCAACTTAATTGGAGTTATAAAACGATGGGCATTGTTTTTTCCGCTTGATATTTGTCAGCTAAAACGAAGACAATCACTTGATTCTTTTTTGGTTGACATAACGGAGTTAAAATTTTCTAAGAATTGGAAGATTGTGGTTTTGTTTGGCTGGCTAATACATGAGAAGTTACTTATCCTAGGAAGTCCCACTTTCCACAAAATGGAGGAAGTTGCTTTCCTAAATCCTCGTAGATAAGTGGAACTGAGAAGTTCTACTTCTCATGTGGTGGCCATGTTTATCCAAAAAACATTTCTTACTTCCTAGGAAAACCTTCTTCCTTGGATATTTTACCTCTTATATCAAACCAGACGGCCATTTGATAGAAAGGAAAAATGTTCTTTGGTTGAATACGGGAAATAGATTTTCCCATAGAAAGTTTGACTTCAATTTTTGTGGGAAGTGAAACTACATAAGTTTGACTTCCCATGTTTTATCAACCAAACAAGCACCCTTTTTATTTATTTATTTATTTATTTTTATGGGCTATTAGCATCATCTGTATTTTGTCTGGTCTTCTAACAGAAAATAGTTTACCAGTATCCACGTTATAGTTTCTCAAAGTAGAAAAATATATTTTAGATTTGTTTTCCTGGGTTGTATTGATGAAGAGTGTCACTGTTTTTCTAGAGGTGCTTTGTAGTAATTACAAACAAATGATTTTCGAAACTCGATTGCTTGGTCATATTAATTCATACCTTCATGTTCCTCTTTTACAATCATTTAACACATATCTCCTTATCTTTTGGTCACCCAACCAAGTGATTGGAAAAAAGTCTTCCATTTGAACCTATCTGGCTAAGTGCTTTTTAACTAATGCATATGTGTGCTGTAACAGGCAATACGGACAGGATGGCTACATCCAAATGTCAACCTTGAAAATCCAGATGAAGGCGTGGTATTTTTTTTATTATTTTTTTAATAGCTGCTATATCTTTGAAATTCAGTGACTTGTATTTTGTCTTATAAGCTGTTGCCTGCATTTTTCTTTAAATTCTGCATTTTTTTTAATCACCAAGCTAAAAAAACGAGTTGTGCTAGAATGTGATGGCTGTGAAGTATGAATAATGATTTGTCTGTCATAAATACTTATTTATCTTCATTGTTGCTTTAATGATCTCTTGTGCCAATCCAACTGCACTTGACTGCTTGAGCATACTCAGACTGAATTTATCTGTTCTGCCATTAATGTTGTTTTTTTAGACTTAATGAGTATTAGTTGGTATGAGGTGTAAATTTGTTACTATGCTTTGTACCATTGTATCATCTAACTTGAAGGTGCTCGAACCAGGACACTAAGTTGCTCGTTGGTCCAGAGAAAGAAAGAATGGACATCAAAGCAGCTTTGTCCAATTCGTTTGGGTTTGGTGGACAGAATTCTTCAATCGTATTTGCTCCTTACAAGTAGATCATTTTTGCTACCGTAGCCACACTTAATAATGGTGCTGATTATATCAGGTTTGCTGCTTCTCTAAGTGCATTATAACTGTATATAGAACCGTAGGTTTTTTGGGTTAGAAACTTCTGTCTAAAAATGTGGAGAGATAGACATGTGAATCTTGTTTGGTTTGCAACTGAAAACTTTGGAAACATGTGAATTGGATGGCATTAGTTCTTCTAAATTAATTGCTGTTTATAGGATGTACATGAGAACTTTATGTTATTCCATATACTGTCATAAAATCGATGTGGAATCTTAATTAACTTAATGAAACATACTGTCGTAAAATCGATGTGGAATCTTTATTAACTTAATGCAGTTAAACAAATCATGTTGTTATTATTCACAAATGTATTTGATGAGTGATGTGTTGCATTTTTACTACTCCCTCCGTGTTTTTTTTAAGTGATACATATTGACCGGCACATAGTTTTAGGCAATTTAATTGACTTAAATAAAATAAGAGGTAAGTGGGGTAGTGGAGTATTAAAAAATTGTTAAAGAAAGATAGTGGGGTTAATAGTTTATTGAAAAGTAATGAATGTGAGAGGAAAGATATAATAAAAAAGTAGTGGGTTTGGGTGGGGGCCATGAGAGGAGAGAGATATAATATTTTAATGTATTGTTTTGCCAAAAAAGGAAATGTATCACTTAAAAAAACACGGCCGGAAATGGAAAATGTATCACTTAAAAAAACACGGAGGGAGTAATATTGCATTCATGCTGGAAAATATTTATTTTCATTCTGTTGGAAATGCACTTAGTTTACAATCCTGAAAGAGATTCAAGAGGTTTCCAATTGTACGTGAAAACATATAATATCTGACAATCATGTTCATGCTTCTCTACAGGGGTGCGAATTGATGGTTTGTTACAACTTGATAAAAAAAAAAGTGCAGATTGCTAATATCTAACCTTGCATTCCTAGAAGGCATATAGATGGCAGAAGTGCGTAAGGTGATGCTTTTACATAAAGGCATGCTCAATATGAGGGAAAGTTAAATGCAGCCTGCTGGCGACAAGAGGACTTGCTTCTGGAGCAGATTTATTGTCACTCTCACTATACTTGGCACTTTATACCGCTCCACAAGATATGAATATCCGCTACTTAAAACTGCTGTTGGTTTGTTGGTGTACAAGTGTAATTGAATGGGTTTTGATATTCATAGCGAGTTTTAGAATAGAATTTTACATTCCAGTTAGTTACTGATGAATGTTGAGACTTTTCTGTCTTTGATGCTCAACACTCATGTGCGCTCTCTCAATCATTACTTGACGGGAAGGTGTTGGAGAGGTGCTGCACTTATTTGATGCATCTGCTGTTGGGTAGATTTAGATTCAATAGTGGTGTCAAATAGTGTAATTTTTTTTTTCTCATCTGAATTGATAACTGAAACAAAGGTGTATGCCATTTATTGATGCTATATCTACAACTCCTACAAGCAAGTTAAACATTGATACACTATTTGTTGATACTTGTAATTTGAGTTGTTAAGCCACATTGAACGCTCCTGCTACCATGAACTACAAAGTGAGGTTTCAATCATTCCCTTCACCTGATTTTCTGTATCAAAAGTTTTTAAAGTGAATTCTAGCTGTTCGTATTTATAATAGCAGTGATCAGACCAACATCTAATCTTCGTTTGCAAATAATAAAACAGAATTTTTTTTTTTTAAAAAAAAAATAATAATAACACCTTAACCTACAAACTACAAAAAAATAAAGTTCATTATTTTTTTTTTTTAATTTTTTTTTTTATTTATAGATTTTTTTTTTTTTTTTTTTTTTTTGAAACCAGAAGTTCAAATTTTTTTTGTTCATCTGATTTCTAAATCAAGATCAAAGCTGATAATTTCAATATAAATATTTGAGATTCAAAGTAATGTGAGAAATAATCTAAGCTAGAAGCTTGACATTATTTTGTATGAGATGGTATCACATTATTTTGCTGTCAAGGTTGGTTCTGTTTTGTGGGTTTGCTGCTTTGTGAGATTGGAGCCGTTTCTTATTAGTAGCTTAGTCTTTCGGGTTGGGAGTTTAGGCTGCATTTAAAGTTTGGAGTTTATTGTACGTTTTGAATCCGTCTATATCTAAAGTTAGGATTATATTGTGCTCTTTGTCTAATTAATTCTTGATTAGGCATGATTGAGATGGTATGCAGTTCTGCACTTATGCACCTTGCTTTTTCTAATTTGTCTAAAAAAATCAAATTGCTTAGCATGTACGTTTCAAGTATATTGCATTCTAAAGGAGTACCATGAAATTTGAACTTAGTGAAGAAATCGAAAGTTTCATATTGTATTTCACTATTTTGATAAGGCACTTTAAAAAGGTAATGACGTAATGTCACTTAACGGATTACATGCTTTACAGCTGAATTGAGTAGTAACTTGGTCTTGGATCACAAAATACAGTAGCACAATCAGTGCAGTGCATTTGTGCTCCCATGAAAACATAAAACTTTGCCCGCGATGTCAATAATTAATTAATTATACTGCAAAAACTAAAAACAATAAACTAAAATTGAGGGAAAAATTCATTCATTAATTAATTTATGATGCATCATTACAAAAAAAATTATGAATTTACATGACGTCAAAATTAGACTGCACTTCATTGAAGACTCGTAACATGTGTAAAGGGAGAAAAATAAAATAAAATTAGTTTTTTTCGATATTCCTATTTTTTCTATATATAACACGAAAAATTATCAAAATTCACCAACAGAATATTGAGCATTCTACGCTATCTTTCATTTCTTATGAGCCTTTTTTACCTTGCTCTTCATGGAAAGTGCACTTGCAACACTCTTCCCTTCGAGCTTTTTCGTCAACTTAACAACACTATGCATACCCCTTCTAGCAGCAGCCCGTTGCTCAGGTCTACGGCTGAGCATCTTACGGTCTAGTGGCCAGTATGCATACGGCTCAAATTTGCCCTTCTTTTTCACATCTCCACGAGCCTTCTTACTAGCATACTCATTTCCAGTATAGGCCCATCCTGACTCAGATATTTTTCTGCGCTTCTGGTTAGCCTTTTTTGATTTAGAAGAAACATAACTTCGAATATCAGTTTTATCTTCATCATACTCAGGCTCATCTTCTGAATCGAGCTTCCTTTTCAGATTTCTACCAGAACGAAGAGCTAGCCTTGTTTTACGCTGGTCCAAAAGATCAAGTGGTTCATCTTCTAGGTCAAGTGAGTCTTCTAATAAGCTCCTTCCAGACCTCGTTTTCCTTAACCTAAGGAGAAATTTATTAAATTAAGGTACAACGGTTCATAAAAAGAATCTCTCTTAAGTTACGAATTATTTAAATACTTTACAGATCCTTCATTTTATTGGACCTGAATAAATCAAGAGAAACCCCAGTCCTCCATCCTCAGAGGTGGAAAACAGGTTGCAGTCATGTACACATGTCTGGCTATATTCGAGTCTATTGAATATTAGGTATTATAGAATAAATCGATTTTGGCTGAGTCTTTCCAAGTCTGGCTATATTCGAGTCTATGGAATACTTCTATTAGGTATTATAGAACAAATCAATTTTTGGCTGGGTCATTCTAAGTCAGGTAATTAGGGTATTGTTGTTTGTCAGGTCAGTGGACCCAAATGAAAGAGAAACCAATTCAGTGCAGGCCAATAGAAAAAGTAAACAGTGCATACTTCAGTACCTCAAACATAAAAGATGAATAGACTAATAAAATGCAAGATACCTTGATGAAGGCGCTTTTGATTTTAACTTGGAAGATAATCTGCTCCGTCGACCAACAGATGTCCCAGCATCCATATCATCCGCAGTCACACTCGTTAATCACAAGACAAGTTGGTATAGACCAACAGCGTCAAATAAAAAGTTGAGCAATCATTACAATTTCTATTAAAGGAAAGAATGGTTAAGTTGTCAACTATAACCATCATGCAATAACATCTACTCTACACTCGTATCACTCTAGCTAGTATTCATGTTAGACATGGATATGTCTCGGTATCAAATTCAGCCATTTATAATTTCCATACGTTTGGCCCAAAATGAAGTATGAATTACTGAATTGTCCATGCACAATAACATCTGCTATTATTTGTTATTCAAGTAAGATCTCGTGTTACTGTGTTAGACATGAGTATCTGTCAAAGTAAAATATTCAGCCATTTTCAAATTTCCATGTTTTTGGTGAAAGTCTTTAGGATGTGAGGTGAAATGAAGCATTTCCCACATAAATTTTAATAATTTGCTTCGAGCTAGAGTTATGTTACACATGCAATTTACAGAGAAGGATAAAAATATAGCAATTGAAAATTCCCAAATGTTGACAAGACATGTCATTGTAAATTTCAACCCGTAAGCATGCTAGCAATATGAAGAAAACAAAGGTGGAAAAACTTAAACCTGGAAGTAGTTGCTTTTGACAGGTAGGAACTTGTCTCAGAATTGGCTGTCAACTTCCTTTCTTTCCGCTCTTTTATCTGGAGAGAACCAACAAGTAAGCAAGCACAAACAAAAGAACTAACATCAGATAATACAAAGCAACTAAAAGAAAAGATTAAAAATTATATTCAACTTCGCACCTTGCGGATATTAGTAAGAAGTTTCATATGATCTTCTGGCACTACAGCCTTAATAGCATCAAGGCCACATTTCTTGACAAGCATCTCCAACAAGTGTTTAACCTAGCAATAGATGTGAAACCAAACTTATGAAGAGATGTTGATACAAGCTACTACAGTAATTCCTTTGATTTTGCAAGATCAATGACAATACAATTCTCATTCGAAATATAAATGCTTTAGAAATAAGAAAATCCATTGAAACAGAAAAAATGAAGAAATACAGTACATGGCCTGAAAGCCTAGCTAGATCCTCACTCCTAAAGGGACCCAAGGGGCCAAGGGTACAGTTCTTAGATACACAATTTCAGCAAGGGTGAAGGGGAGGGCAGGTGGCATATTTTGGTAGCTTACGTGTACATATGAAGATGAAACTAGAGGAAAAGAGCTGGAAAGGATCCTAACAGCACTATCTATCATAAATTCGAATGTACAGATCCAATATTTGACCCAATTACACTACCAATTTAACACAGCCAGGGTTAGGATAAAGAAGGATAAGTTCAGTGTCTTTTCTGGTGAAACCCAAGGACATATACCAAAAATGAAAGTAAAAGAAAAAAGAAAACAGAGTAATAGTGCCAAGAACACGAGCACATGACCCACATGCGCTAAAAAAGGGTAAAAGGAAATAAAAGTCTCATAACAGTAGGCCACAAACCTTAGCTTTGAAATGCTTCATGGAATCATCCCGACGTACTAAAATACCATCAACCATGCCTTTCAAGAAAATTTGCAGAATCTCAGATGGTGATTTTGCAACCAAAACCTTAAGTAGACCCAAATTAGCCTGAAACAACACCATCATTCAAAATAAATATCCCTACGAATAAATTTTATTTTAGTTTGTAATTTAAAAAAAAAAAAAAAACACCAATGGTCAGTTAAACAGGACATACTTTAATGATCTCTTTGTCCTCCCTCTCAAGAAGTAGAAGTGAGGAGGAAAACAGATCGCATGCACTAGAAAGACAATCGGAAAATTCATAAGCCAAGCGAGCCAACCCTTTCACAGTCGCACTGATCATATGCGAACAATCGCTGGCAAGGCCTACAGCTACCTGTTCAAATGAAAGAGCCCTAAAATCATTTCCAAGTTAAATAGGATAACAAGTCTATTTTTTAGTCAGATACATGTCACAAAGTGTTCTTTTTTTATGAAAAAATGTAACTTTCATTTACCACACAACTCTCCCTTTTTCACGATGTAGGGAGTATGAGATACTAACTACTCAATTTTTTTTTCTACTTTTGCTGCATGGTTATTATCTTAATTTCATTTATTTATTTATTTTTGTAATTTGTTTCAAAGTTAAATCATGATTTTTTTATTTTTTATTTTTTTTTTTGTTTAAAAAAGATAAAAAATAAAAAAAAGAATCAAGCCAAGCCCCGTCGGTTCCACGACCGGTTCAATATATTTAACCAGATTAGACCGTTTCCGAGACTGGTACAAAATTTTTGGACCCGATCCTGACTGGTTACCCCAAGTAAATACTTCCATAGAGCAGATCATAAGATGAAACTAGCCATATGATGAGTATAAAACAAAACAAACAAAATGAGGTACTCCAAAAAATGATAAAAGTAGCAGCGAAACTACATACGCTCTCAAAGAGTTGGAGTAAGTTCTTCTTTTTCCCTCCCTGCTCCTTTTTCCCTCCCTTCTCCTCATCACAAGCATGACCAATTTGGACTAGAATATCATAAGCCCGATTTCTGGTTTTCTTATTAACCTGCAAATAATTTAAAAATTGGCATTCAAGTGATTCAACCTATGAATTCTACTTAAGAAAATGACGGTACAAAAGTGAAAAGATACTAGCAAGATATGCCATCAGGAAAAAGTAAAAATTATACTCCCCCTGTATTTTTTTAAGTGAAGTGTTTTTCATGTGCACGCATGCCAATGAAAAAATTTAATTAAAAATATCTGTAATAATCAATAATTATATGTCAAGAAGGGACATATATGTTTCATTATTTTGTCTTGAAGGACCTTATATGTTTAAAGTGGTCTAAAAAGACCTTATAAGTTAATTTTGTTGTTTGGGGGACCTTCAGGTCGGAATCCGGGAATAATTTACTTTTCTCCAATGTTGACCTCTTTTGTAACCTTAAAAAATGACTCATTTTCTTAGTTTCCATGATTTCCCTCAAATTTTCTTATTTTGATTTGTGCCATTTGGGGATTAGAAGAGAGAGAAGGAGGAATCGGAGGGAAATCGTGGAAAAAAAAAAAACGGGGTCATTTTTTAAGGTCACGTGAAAGGTCAACGTCGAAGAAAAAAGTCAATTATTGCCGGATTCCGACCTCAAGGTGCCCCTAAACAATAAAATAAACTTATAAGGTCCTTTTAAACCACTTTAAACATATAAGATCCTTCCAAACAAAATAGTGAATATATATGTCCCTTCCAGACAAATGTTCCTATAAATAATCTATTCATTGAGATGATAACCACAAGACTATTTTTTCTTATGTATAAATCACTAACATTAGTCAAAGTAGATTAGGTGAACCGTGCAAAAAGTCAAAACGTTTCACTTAAAAAATACGGAGGAAGTATATATAGAGTCCACCAAAGCCAATAATCAGTGCAATCAAAATTGGCATTCATCCTATGAATTCGATTCAGAAAATGACAGAACAAGGGCAAAGATACTAGGAAGATATGCCATCACTCCATTAGGAAAAAGAAAAAAACTACTCCGTACATAAAAAAAAAATGAGAAAGGTTTTGTGGGACGGATGGAAATTATTATAGTACATATAAAAAAAATAAAAAATAAAAATCAGAAAGGAGTAAAGACCATAAAAAAATTGTAATTCCCAAAAATGCGATTTCAAAAAAAAATACCTCTTTCAGCGCTAGTACAATTTCAACCATGAAAGGACTGATTTTATCCCATCCTGCTTCATCCTATTGAATAAAAAAAAAAGAGATAAATTATTTGATTAATATAATTACCCCATCCATCTCCAAAGTTTCTTCACATGTGGGTTCAGCATGGAAAATAACTGGAAAAATTAAAGTACCAGAAGTGATTAGAAAGGGGAAAAAATGTAAAGTCAAAGTAGTGAGAAGGAAAGAGAAAAAGGATTTATGTGATGGAGAGAATACATATGAAGTATTATGGGATTGTCATCTTCAACCCAAATTATAGTATTATAGAATTTGGACAGCCGATCAAGGAAAATGTGAAGTAAATCGAGGATGGAGGGAATACATATAGCTAGCATTTAGAGTTTAAGGAAAACAAATCAAACCTTGATCACATGGACAATAACAGAATACAAACAGTCAAGCCTATGACGTTTGGCTGAGAAATGGCATTTAGACTGCACTTCACTCAGGCATTTAGACTGCACTTCACTCAGGCATTTAGACCGCACTTCACTCATCAACTTGAGAATTTCTTCAATCTTCCTTGAAATAGACCCATCCGAATTCTACCAGCAAACCCAAGTCAAATGAACAGTTAAAAAACTGACTAGAAAAAGATCTTTATATCGCGCAAAAGAATTGAACTTTCATTTTAAACCATTAGAAACTCTGCTTACTTCAACCATAACAATGGTAAATAGAAGTAGAAATAAATTATATCCCTATTAATCAGAAACAAATGCTAAAAAGCATCATCTACCTCCTAGCCAATGATAAACCCACTTCAAAACGCTTATTATTGGGCACTTTTCATTTTTTAAGCATAAATCCTCAATGTTGCTGTGGCGGATTAAATAAATTAAAATCTGTAAAGAGGTTAAATTCACCTTGAGAATCATTGAAAGAACCTTGTACGCCTTCTTTTGGATCAAGCCATCAACATCCTGCAGCTCATTATATCAAAGATGCATCAGACATACCTCACAACCAAAGCTCAAAGAAAACTACAGTGAATAAATGAGATGATTATATATATTGGTGAATCACAAACCTCCAGTGATGGAATTATGGCAGAAAACATGATATCAGTATCCTGAGGACCAAAACCAGGCAAAAGAGAAACAGCCAGATCAAAATGCTGAGCTCTGCCATATTAAAAGAAGAAATGAGGAGTTATCATTATAAACATAGAAGAAACCGTGAACATAACACATTGGTAGGAGTAAACATGGGAATTCACCTTTTGGCTTTAACACAAAAGACATACTACTAACAGAAAAGACAAATAACACACTTCTTGCAAGAAAATGAATTATCACCAGATGAAGAGTCAATCTCCATTGAATCTCTTTCATTACCATCCTCAGTGACCTTCAAAAGTTGTTTCATTTCTTTCCTAAGTAATTTTGACACAGTGTCTTCACCCGCTATTGATGCAAATTCACATATTGTAGACTAGAATCAAACCAGAGCGGATGTAAGTTTCGAGAAGCATAAAAAAATTATAAGCAAACAATGAAAGAGCAACGCATACTTGCATAAATCATTTGGTATACCAAGACTGGGCTATAGTTTGTACCACAAATCAACTATTACTGGTCAAAGAAAGAAATTCTAACTTCAAGAAGAGGATTCTAGGTTCCAATTACTTCAAAAGAAAGCATCACTATCCTTAGAAAGCATATGAACCCATGAGGAGAATAGCAACAGTATAAAGCAGATTAACTTGTTTTTCTTTACAAGTTAAAATTATAATAAGTGAACTATCACTCATCAGTTTAGCCACCGGCCGAGTCAAGTGAAGCAGCCAGCAACCATAGGGCCATAGCAGACAGTTAATTTGACAAGGAAAGTCAGGAAAAATTAATCCAATACCCCATAATTTCCCACTTCCCAACATTTATACCAACTTTTATTATATTTATCCCCATACTGATGAAAACATCTAGGATCTGCATTCTAAGTTTGCTTACAACATCAAAGTTGTCACTGTTTTAACACAACACTGAAATGCAAGTCAGTATACCTCAATATTAACAATGTGTTCGCCCTGTTCGGGACCCAATTTAATGGGAAAATAGAGAAGTAAACCTATGGAAATCTGTGCAATTACAACCAGAAAGAATACATGGAAATCCTCAATGTTAACTTGTTTGGTTTGTTATTTTGGAAAACTGTGGAAAATTGAGTATCCTTCAGCTATGGTATTGATTTGCTTAGCTTTCCATAGTTATTCCAACACTTTTGAAAGAAAAGCCATTCAAAAAAAAAAAGGGCAACTAAAAGATTTTCCCACATTGGCTTAGATTTACACCTCCATACCTTCCCACAACCAAACAATGTATAACTAAAAAATTCTCAGAAACATAAACATTCACTCAGATTTCCTCCTTAAAGCTTGATCCCCTAAAACACTGGCATGGAGTCAGTCATTGAGGCATAACGAATTTTTCAAGCAGGGAAGGGGAATGGAGAGGAGAGAGATAAATAAGCCCTAAGGGAGACAGAAAATGTCTTCAAGTATCTCAAATCCACAAAAAAAAGGGATCAAATGAAATTCTAATAGATGCTTTACATACATAAAGGTTCAACAACTCTTTTACTGAACATCACAGAAACACATATTCACTAGTGCGTGAGGCAGGACACCCTCTTAATACAGTTCCAAAGCATAACAATTTCTGCTACATTATTTAGCAGACAATATATAAAAAGGCATGCCTAAGCGCTAGGGGTCAAACACCTTTTTTCTCTAGGACAAGTGATTTTAATGAAGCTCACCTAGGCGCACAACTTTTTTTTGCCACCGAATATTTTATTTCTATCAAGTACGCTTCAACTCAATGGGGTACAAAAAGGCACAACATGATCCCTATTGCCTCAGTGCACATTTGAGTTATTTTTATAGATTGTTAAGGACATCAAGGGTATTGACTAGGGGTAGTGGAATCTAAAATAAGAGGTGGTGATTGAAGGAGAAAGTGATGGGAAATTACACACTCATTTTGGTAAAGATACAAAGGTATTAAGCCTGGGGCTCACTGTGCTCACATAGCCCATCATACCTAATCATGGCTGAGCATTGAATTATAATTGAAACAAAATCAGTCAATCTATTGAAATAAAATCAATCAATCTATGTAGACCAACAACTTGACAGTACAGAACTTTTTTTGTCTAGATAGCCTGACAATGCAAAAAATAATAAATAAATAAACTGGAGCAAGAAAAAATAAATCATAAACATATACCTGCAACATTCAACAGGGTTGATATTGAATAAAGAAAAATAATCGACATGAGTTATGACAAACAAAAATGAAGTCACTCTACCCGAATATGCAAGCAGACACGGCTAACACTATATAACAGATAGAAACTTAAAACTGTAGCACGAAAAAGAACATAGAAATGTACCAGCAAGCTTCCACCAGGATCATTTGTGGAGTTTAGGAAAGCACTGAACAAAACTAACAAGAAATTACGAGCAGAAGATCTCAGCACTCCCAAATTAGCGGAAGCCACCTCTTGATTGTAAAAACCAATAGCTCTCTCAGTGGGAGCATTTAGTTTATTGATGGGTACATAATTGTTTCCTTCTAGAATACACTTATTCTGTTGAATGAGGATTTGCAAACTGGAGCAAATAATTCCTTGAAGTTCAGGCTCTTTATACAAAGCATTACATAAAACTTCCTCAAGAAGTTTGAAGCTTTCAGCAGTGTCCAAAGGGTAATTGCAAAATGAGGGCAATAAGGTCCACACTTGGTATACAATCCTGTCTGCATATCTTGATGCCTGGACTTGCCCCTCTAACTTAAGCTGGTAAAGTACTTTCGTTTATCAATGATACTAGAAAAAATGTATAAAATATTGATGAAAATTATGAGTATTTATGAAGGCTAAGTAGCAAAACTAAAAGTACCTTTTTGGATTTATGCTTGAGGTTTTCAACCGTACCCAGCAATGACTCAACATAGAACCTAAAACGTGCACCAACTGTATACTGTTTTAGAATTGGAAAAAGGCAACCATTGATATCAGACAGAGTGTCAGCTTCCAAATTCAGAGGCAAAATGCGTAAAAAGACTTCAGGTCCCACTGCCCCAAGTGCTGATCCAATGCAATCTTGCAGCTGTACATGAGAACAAGCATCACAAGTCAAAGAGGTAGATTGAAGGTAAGAAAACATTAAATAGAAGGGGAATGGGAAAGGAAAGGGGAAAGTATTGCTATGACACAGTTTCCATAAATCATTAGTTGCATATGTCATATATCAATCATTAGAATCTGAAAAAGGATATATAGTCTGAGTAATTGTGTACACTACAGCACAAACTATCAAACCATATACTACAATTTGTTGGGAAAACCAGGCAATCTTGGGAGAGATGGCAGAGGTAAACCCAGGCACATTTTGGGTTCAAAGAACTTCTTACCCAGTTGAATTTCAGTTCCGACCACGTGTAAGACAAGACTGGTAACAATCAAATCATGAAAGTTCAAAAAAACTCTTCTTTGCATGAGGAACTTTTCTTGATAAGAGGGGAACCGCTAACATAGGAAAAAAAAAAATGCAATCACTTTCTAACTATGCGGTGAAGTCAGCAGGCCTTACTAGGACACTTAGCAGATAAAACTGGATTTTAATAATAAGAATATAAGATATGATAGCAAATGTTTTGGGTAAGAACCATTGATAGCTTGCAAAATAGTGAAGTATGTAACAACATTTGCCTGAGATTTCATGACGATACAAAAATTTTCTCAGCTTTCTATTCTGATCAATGAGGATATTGTGAACAACGATGATCCTGACAGTAAATATATGACATCCCTCTTTACACCTTGTTTAACGGAAAGCTTCAGCAGAACAGAATACAATATGAAAGTGACTAAAATGGAATCACCAACTTTCATGGGGATTGAGCTATAAAGTGAAAAGGCAACCTGTTTCCTCTCCGGGAAATCCTCCTCGCTTTCCTTTTCAATGCTTGCCAAGCTCTCCAGGCTGCCTCTTAAGAGGACAGCAGAGAAAGTACCTAAAAACAGTAACCCAAAAATAAATACACCCTACATGAGATAGAATGTAGGTAAGGAAAGCAGCTTCTGAAAGTCTAAAATAAGCACATCTTTATGATTACCTAGTTTGTCAAACATCAAAGAGACAATCTGGAAGGCCATGTCCCACTCGCTACGATATCTGTTGTCGAGCAAACTTCCAATAGTAGCACAAATTTTCTCAATAGTAGACGGTGCAGACTTTCTGTTGTTGAAGTCTAAATTGCTGTTTACTCGGTCAACACCTTTCTTTATTAGGTCTTCATCAACACAAGCTTGTATCAGATTCTTCAATGACTCAGTCGCAGCAAATTTAGCTTCCTCGAACCCAGATCCAAAAATATCTGCCAAGTAGGCCAGTAGAATGCCAAGAAACAGAATGGTAAGATATCACTGAAATAATTTTGCTTGTCATGCAGAAATATGGAAAAGGAGAAAAAACAACCTTGCAAAGCATTTAGTACAAGTGGAAGCTTATCAATGCAGATCTGCCGGTTGAGATTGTAAACTTTCCTCATTCCGACATCCAACAGACGAGCAGTAAAATTCATGCCATCAGCTGACGTTTCATTCACTGGTACTGAAGTAGCCAAAGTGCTTAGAAGGTCCACCAAATCTTCGGGTTTAACCTCCACACTAGGCCATGGCAAAGCCAAAGTAAGAGTGTAAGATTATGTGTCACATGTAAGAAAATTTACTGATTGTACAAGATATTTGGCCGTTAAAAAGAAAGTCATATTATGATTTATGACACACATACTACCTTTAAGATTTAATTTTCAAGCTTCCTAAAAGAAAAAGGCTATTTGGTTACACTATACTAAATCCTATGCAAATTTTGAAGCTCCTCAACATCAAGACATTGGCAGCAATTGCAGCAATCCAGTTATTAAAACCTTCACCTCACCCCCAAACTAATTTTCGGATACGACAAAGACACTGCTGCACTGCACAGAGATTGCAGCAATCCAGTCTAACTTTCTCCTCCTTCCAATGATAATTTTTTTACGTATCTTTTTGTTCCGAGACAGTAAACAGTTACGACTTACGAGCAATCAAACGACACACTCAATAAATTTATCAATGCCGGAAATTTAACATAGTACAAGCACATGATTAATAAACTCATCAACCAAACCACACACACTAATTAAGCATATTTTAAGAGCTTAAACATTATAAAAGCAGTATCTTTCAACACCATTTGATGTCAAAATTCCTCATTCAACAGAACACATAAAAAACTAATTAATTGATCAAAATTAACAACATATAAATTCGCAAATTTGGTACCTTACTATCCGAATGAGTGACGAAACCAAGAAGAAATCCATAATACAGACTAACATCAGACCAATTTAAAGAATCCCTAATAACCAGCAACCCAGAAACACAGCTCAACCCAGCCACAACACCATCAGTCGACAAACAACTACCGCCTCGTAAAACCCTAATCAACAAACCCAACAACAACACCTTCCTCTTCCTAAGACTCCCAACAGGAATCCTCGGCATAATCAAACTCATCAAAGTAAGAAGTGCCTCAACATTGTGGTCGGGTGACGTGGAGGAAGAATGAGAGGAGACACAAAGTCGATCAAGGGAAGAAACAATGGAGCCAAAGTAAGCAGCAGGTAAGAGAGGAACGTTGTTGTCTTTGAGACCTTGCGACATTGTTCCGATAACATTGCAGAGATTGAGGTGTTGTTCGTTGGTGGATTTGCCGAATTGAGAGATGATTGAGGTGCAGAAATCTTCATGTTGTTCTTCAATTGGGTCGAATTCTTCAAGGTCTAAACCTTCAATTTCCATATCCATGGCGGATGAAATTCGGGAAGAAGACGGTGTTAAACCCTGGAATTGAGGGGAGATGATGAATGCAAGGGTTTTGGAGGGTTTTAGGTGGCAGGGGCGTATGGCCGTATGGGTACACATATACAGTTGTACCCACGCTTTAGAGATGATCATTGAGCGGGTCGGACCGAAGCGAAAACATTAAGCTCAATTCCCGGGTCGGGTTGGACCAAGCTTTTGGCTAAAATTTTCGTGCCCAAATTCGCTCAAATAGTCGAACCGGGCCTAAAAATCAACTAAATATGCATAAAAACGCATTTTCAAACTCGCCCAAAAAAATTAAATTTTTGGGCCGAAAAATTCTACCCAAAATCGGGTTGGGCTAACTTTGATCACCTCCACCACATTTCCAAAAAGAATAAAAAAAACTTTTTAATAAAGAGACCGGTTGTCATCTACTCTCCCCGTCCCTAAATTTTTGCCCCATTTGACATTTTGCCATCTCCAAAATGCATCTTATTACGGTTTTATTTTAATTTTTATAAGTGTAAAAATTATAAAAGTTAGATATTAATAAAATATGCAATGAGACAAATCCAAAAAGGTCCCACATGATTAGATTATTTATTATAGATTAAGAGTATTTTACGGTCAAAGATTATAAAGTTTGACCTAAATTTCTGCAATGGGGCAAAAATACAAGGACTTAAAATTTTGGAAGAAGGTAGTGTTAAATGGAAGAGGGTCGTATGCATTTAGCAATATCATCAAAAATAGACTTTAAATTTAAATTCATTCAAACCCTGAAATTAGTGGATCAAAATCTACTCGTTACTCATTCCCACTTAACCAATTATCAGTCTCTGATTAATCAATCAATTAAACAAATCTTTAATCCCATAAGTGGGGTCGATTACATAAACCAAATTTGATTATTTTGTGTGGTCATCCACAAAACTCTTCCTCCTCCATTCCTAAGTATTCAATGTTTCATCCTCATAACTAGTTTTTGGGCCCGGGCGATGTCCCGGGTTATTACATGAAACTAACTGATCATTAATATACATTGTAATTTATGATTTTATTTTCTTGTAATTAAATTTGTTATTCATATTGTCATTTGCTACATATTAACATTTTGTATCTAAAAGATTACATAAAGAATCACATAGCTTGGTGGTAAGACATTTACTTCTTGAATTGGAAGTTGGGAGTTCAAATCTTGTGGAGAATTATTTTTTTAAAAAACTATTATGAGTGCATGACATGAAATGAAAATCAATGGAAGAGAGAGTCATGTGGCGTTATGAGTACTTGAATGGATGACGTGGCGTAGTGAGGGGAGATTATGTGACACGTGAACGTTGTTAGAAACGCATTTTAATAGATTAGTATAGATTCGTTTCCCATACTCTATCTAATTTGTCTTGGTCTAATTCGCACCACTTAATAAATGAATGCCTCATTTGTGCTTTTCAAATGAATTTAAAAATATGGTACTGTAAGTTTGTAATTAACTAAAATTGCAAGTCAATTCCCCCTAATGTAAGACTTTTTTTAATTCCTATCACCATTGAGGAAATCCTTTTTTTCTCAAAATCATTTAATGTACACTTGACAATCAACCATGCATCATTTGTAACTACCTTTGGTAGAAAGCAATACATAGGTAATCAACAAGAGTATACTCATCATATATATGATGCATTTACAACCAATCAAAGCATACATTGTATTGATACACAAACTCTTTTTCCTCTTACTTTAAAGGCCCCAAGGAGTGATGCTACACATACAATGGTTGTATGTAGTAGTCCACATACAATTGTTGTATGTGGTAGCCATTGTATGTATATCATGTCAAAAGAGAAGAAAATAATAAGAGGGAAAAAGTAAGGAAAACAAAATTAGGGAAGTGGACCCTAAAATGCAAACTAATCAAATGCTGCGAACAGTAATTGTATGTAGACCATCACATACAACCATTGTATGTGTAGCCTTTCGCGGCCCTAAGCCCCCCCCCCCTCTTTTTTTCTTTTTTCTTTTTGAAAATCAATACACTGGTAACAAACTTTACCTAAAAATAGATACTCATTCTATTTCATAACACAATGCTAGTTTTTAAATATTTGACACACTATTAAAATAAAATGAGACCATTAATATATATTTTTTTCTTCAACTTATGTGACCCACTTATTAACCTTTTTAAATGCAAAGTAAAATTTAACTTACCCCATCTCTCACCCTTACTATGCCCACTATTCAATTTAAAACTTTCAAATATTATCCCGTCCACTTCACTTTAACATTATTCAATATAATAAGCTCAATATACATTCATACCTTTTCTTAAACTTTATAACATGAGATCGAAAGCTTCTCAGGTGTTGCAATACATAAAGAGGGAGTAACTAATTTTAACTATGGAGTACGAGTACATGCAAAAGAACATTAAGTTTAATTCTTTCTAGAGATTTAGGAGTTAAAGTGGAGCAATTAGAAAAGTAATGAAGTTAACAATCTAAAAAATTAAAATAAAATAGAGAGGAGGTAAATAACCAATAATAGTTAGAAGCAATTGAATGAAGAGTACGCAACTGGGGAAAAATAACGAACAAAATTTTGGAATAATACAACTCCATTGTCATTAGGAATTCTAACAACTCAACCAGACAACATTCAAGTGAAATTAAACCATAACAAAATGAGTAAATTTAATCATTGATTAATATACATGTACAATTACAAATGCTAGAGTAATAATTAAAAAAAAAAAAAGTACTAGTAGCATTACTTTAGTAGGAAGAATTATTTGAATTGGTTAAAAGTTAATCAATGATTAACCTACCAACATTATAATCCATTAATCCTTCAACTTCACGTTAGCACCAATGTCGAAACTCGAACCATAGGACGACTCTACGAGAGATCGACAGCTCCATCTACCCATCGGATAAACTACCCAGTACCCACCTCTAATTCACGATCAAAGAATATTTAACAGTTTCGGGCTAGTAAAATCCCGACAGCTTATTAAAAACTATTAGAGGTGGATAATTTACGCGATGAATAGACCCGTTTTCGACAACTCCTAGGAGAAGCACAACCAATTTCACCCTCCTCACCCCATAATCTAACCACACTACCATCAATCACTTTCCTATTTTGGTAACTATACCATCCTAAATCACCTCCTCTCATCTCGACCGTCAATTCGGAAGACGAACCCCATCGTTTAATCATCACCCATTCATTATTCTTCATCTCATCAACTTCTTCATCATCGTCATCGTTATAATCTCCACCGTCCATTTCACCGTCGTCATTTTTACCCTCGTCATTTTCTCTCTCCTCGTAAAAAACAGTAAAAAACTTTTTACTGTTTCCCCTCGTCAACACCCCCTCTTCTTCATCTTCATCTTCATCTTCAGTTTCTCTCTCCTTTTCCTCGACACCGCCTTTTCTAACAAACGGCGTCGTTTTGGGAACCGTAGGAGCTGGTTCTAGAATGTGGGACGACGTCGTTTTGACGGATGAGTTACGAAGGCGCCAGAAGCTAACAGCGGCGGTGACAACGGCGAGCCATGCCCAGATATTGTTAAGTACGGCGGATAATAGAGGGCCAAGATTAACTGGGATGAAGGCTAATGACTCTAAGGGTGAATCAAGGCCGTTCATTTTTTTTTTTGTTTTAATTTAATTTGTTGTTGTGAAAAAATAAAATTGATTAGATGGACAATGTGGTGGTTATGGTAGGAAGGAAGAGTGTGTTGAGGAGGAGAGAGAGAAAGGGTGTATTTAAAGGGAGAGGAAAATTTGGAGAGAGAAAATAATATGCTGAGAATCGAAGGATCAAAGATGCCAAAATGCCGTTTATTTTTTTATTTTTTGGATGGAATTATTGAAATATTCATTTTTGTACTAAGGGAAAGGGATATTATTTCACCACTCGTGCGAAAGTAGTGGCCTATAACGGCTTATATGCGGGGTAGATTCTGTTATAAATTCGGGTGTATCTTATTTTAATGTTAGTAATATTCGTAATTTGTATTTTTACATTCCTGATTAAAAACTATAGTTGGTAGTGTATAGATACTCTGTACATCCTAAAATTAAGTGTTTCTTGCATAGTATTATTTTTTAAATGGTCTTAAAAACATGTTTTTTAATTACACATCAACATAATTTATAAATAAGTTGATACTACTCCGTATAAAACTACACATTGTGTTGTACTATGATATCTTGGATTATTATAGATTATTTTATTGATATAATAATGAGAAATTGTGTTTTTTAATTACACATTAACAAAATTTATAAATAAGTTGATACTATAAAACTAGACATTGGATTATGCTACGATATTTTGGATTGTTATGGATTATTTTATTGATATAATAATGAGAATTTGTGGTCAAAGTTTTTAAAGTGTCATAAAAATATACTAGTAAATACTTATAATTTTGGGACTAATGTAAAAGGTTTAGCTATCAAGTGAATATTACTAGTGAAGATAGGTAATTAAATTATGAAAATTTTGCAGTATGAAGTTGTAGTTAATTGACGGTTTAAATGTGAATAATTGAATATATATTTGGTTTAAACTAAAGATGTAGATAATAATGTATCAACTACTAAGTTTATCTATCACAACTTCACAAGCTACATAGAACTATTTTAACTTTTACTAATAAAAACTACTTGCACCACTAATCACTATCAACTACTACCTTGTTAAAAAAAACCATTTTTTTTACAATTGAGTTGTATCTTAATTGATCTGGTGAAAACACTAAAAATTATTTAAAAGTTATTACCAAACACGACCTTTATATACTTAAATTTTCAACTATCCACCCATTTTAATTGAACAATCTCAATTGATAGTCTTAGAATGGCACTTGGATGCACAATAGAAATCACAGTAGGGTCCGATTATTTAATCTATTGGCTGATTTTTTAAGGATATCTAGCATTAGTTGGATCACTTGGATGTATGATGTTTATATTTTTGTCTGAATAGGGCTAAAATTGGCTGGCCAATAGAATTAAGAGTCAAAGAAATTTTGGGATTATGTTATTGTTGAGACTGATACTTGTAACTGACCAATCAGAAAGGAAGGATGGGCGGAATTTGTGGCTCATGAGATCACCTGGAAATGAGGCTGCTACTCTTTTTAGTAAGAATTAGGAGAGGATATTCCCCTTTGCTACTTATATTTGTACATTTTTCTACTGTCTTCAATTATCAACTTGCATGCAACTGGCCCAAAATAATTAAAAAAAATAAATATATCTATACGTATCATATGGTTCAAATTATAGCGATCTTTGTATGTATAGAATCGTAAAGATAATGATGTAAGCGGGAATAAATTAGATTTTTTTTTTTTTTCAGTTTTCATATTTAGTAGAAGAATCACAATATAAGAGGCTATAAATAAATAAAGAAGAATTGAATGAGTTAGACTTTTGTATGGAGAGCCTCAAATGTATATAATGATGTGGGCAAAATGAGTTAGATATTTGACATATATGCATGGAGTTTTGTGTGTTATAGTTCAAACTAAAGAATATCACAAACTTAGTATATTTTTAAGGTTAGCCTTTTACCTTATTAAGAAGTAGATATGCAAACAATAGCTATCTAACAAGACGTATACGGATAAACTTATAACTTTCTCTTCGATTCATATGAAAAATGAATTGTATTGATTAAAAAGAATAGAGTACCATTTTTTGTTAGGAATAATCGGTTCAATTCAATCCCACTAATTATGATTTGTTTGCAATAAGCCAATAAGTGTCACATACAATTTTAAATTGGTGCATTCCACATCACAAATTACAATGTTAGGTTCAAAACAAGACATAAATGATGTTGAAGTACTCTAATTACTCCATATTAATTTGTGTTGTCAAGTGTACCCACTGAAAATTATGCTACAGTTTGTACCAAACCCATAATTAGTGTCATTAAGGCCAATAACCAGTACGTGAAAAAACGCATTTGGCACCGGTTCAAACTCGGCCTAAGGCACCGGTTTGAACCCGTGCCTATGTGGGGGTTGCCAAATACCCCTCTTTTTGGCACCGGTTCAAAACCGGTGCCATAAACCGGTTTTGGCACCGGTTAACTGGTGCCTTAACTAATTCCGCGAAATAAATTTTTTTGGTGGAAGCTCTTTTAGGCACCGGTTAACCGGTGCCTTTTTGGTATTATTATTATTATTATTATTATTATTATTATTATTATTTTTAACTTTTTTCTTGCAATAATAATAAAAATAATATACAAACAAGTTAACAAAGATCATAAATACGAACCAAACAAAATGGTAAAATACGAAGTCTTGATCGAAATTGTTATAACATCAAAACAATTGTAAATCACATTATATTCAAGTAAATTGTTATTGTACAATACAAAAAAAATAAAAAATAAAAAGTTACAATAAATTATAATGAAATTCTAACTCAGAAATTGAAATTGTAAAACAATAAAATAAAATAAAAAAAAAACAAAAAAATTACAACATCAAAACAATATTCCAAAAAAAAAGTCTTGAATCCTTGAATTGTAGCATGAATTAACACCTGCATCAATAATAACCCAGAAATTATTAAAACTCAAAAAAAAAAAAACAAGAAATATAGAAAACCCAGAAAACTCATGCATGCAAGATAAAGAGAAAGAGAAAATCAATATAGAAAACCCAGAAAACCGCACAAATATTGAATTAACCCCAAAACTTTCGAAAATCAATTAACCCCAAAACTTTCGAAAATCAATTAATCCAGAAACTTTCGAAAATCAATTAACCAAAAACAACAATTAACCCAAAACTTTCAAAAATCAATTAATCCCAGAAATTTCGAAAAATCAATTAAGTGCAAATTTACAACAATCAAACCCAAAAAAATTAAGACAATGAATTATAATTACACCAATAAATTTTGAACAATATTACAACAATCAAAGCCAAAAAAATTAAGGCATATAACATAAATAATTAAACCCGGAAATCCTTACCAATTAAACCAAGAAACATGCACTAACCTCAAATTTGACCAGAAAATAAGTTGTATCAGTGGCGGCGGTGGTTAGTGGCGTCGGTGGTGGTGGGCAGAAGACAGAAGAGAGGTGGGAGATCTAGAAAGAAGAGGACATAGAAGGGAGAGAGGACAGAGAAGAGAGGTCGGAGAGAGAAGGAGGGGAGGAGAGGAACGCCGGCGATCTAGCTTAGATCAGAGGAGGAAGAAGATAAGGGGATCGTGATTAGAGGAGAGAGAAGGAGAAGTGCCGTGGGAATGAGGAGAGAGAAGGAGGTAGCTAGGTTAGGTTATATTAGAGTGTATTTATATAAAGGAAAGGCCGGGGTTTTTTTTTTTTTGGAGCAACGGTTCAGTGGCACCGGTTCAAACCGCTGGCCATTTTATTTTTGGCACCGGTTTGAGCTGAACCAGTGCCATTGTTCTCGGTCTAATTCCCAGCCCAATTGTAGGCCGGTTTTTGGCACCGGTTTGGCTTGAACCGGTGCCAATTGGGGGTTGCCTTTTTGTATTTTTCTACTAGTGAACAACAATTCTCATAGATTTATGTCCTATCATATGAGCCGTTTCTTCTATACTTCATTTTTTTTAATAGTTGCAACAGTTTGACTTTTACACTATTTAAGTACTCTACTTTGACATGTTTATTATTTTTATATATTCACAATTAAAAATATTAATGATTGAAATAATATATTGGTAAGCATGAAAAACAAAAAGTGTTGTAAGTATAAAAAAAAAAACACAAATTATATAACATAGGGACCTTATCAAAAAACACTATTTTGAAATTAGTTTACAGCTACTACTCCGTGCTATATTGTACGAGTATTATAAAAATGTGTTTAGTTTTATTGATTATGATGGAGGTGTTTAATGAATGAAGGCAATTCTCTTAGTTTGCGCCTCTAAATTAGTTGTCAATCAAAGGCTTCAATAGTTAAATTCATCATCACATACACTAATGTAATGTCCACTTATTATTTTGATGGTATATAGAATAAAGTTACATGTTTGGATTTTGTACATTTGTATTTCCACCTTAGCTTTTTAGTACAACAGTAAGTTTGCTAACATATCTACATTCATATAGGGGCGGATCTATTAAGGTGCACAGTGAGTCACGTGACTCACCAGCACAAAAAAAAAAAAAAAAAAAAAAAAAAAAAAAAAAAAAAAAAATCTAAGAGACCGCCTATCTGTAATAGGCGGTCTCTTTGTTGCTTCTGATTAGCCCACTGTCAGTTTTTAAATATCAAATAGACCGCATATTAAAATATCAGATAGGTGGTCTCTTTGTTGCTGCTAGTGCCACCATGTCATTAGAGACCTGTTCTCTAGAAAACATGTCTCTTTTTGTCAGCCTGAATTAGAATAATTTTTTGTGCTGCTTTCATATTTCGTTAAAGAGACCTGTTATATTTAATAACAGGACTTTTAAGTTATCTTACTTTTTTTTAAAAAAAAATTCTTGTTTTTAAGTAAAAAATCATAAAGTTAGTTTAATGTAATAGTTTTATAGTATGTTTTTTTATATCCTATTTTTGGATTGAAATCATTTTGGTAAAATAATTTTTTTTTTTATTTTTATTTTTTATATGATTTTTGGATTGAAACAAGTGATCAATTATTGATGGTGACTCATAAGTTCGAAAATCCTAAATCCGCCACTGCATTCATATGGCCTTGTTTGGCAATTGGGTTTTGGCGGTTGGCTGGTTCACTTGGCTTGGTTGTCCTGCTGGTATGTTTGGCTGTTTATAATGGCTTTTGAAATTGGCTGTTAAAGCTGACTGTTTATAAAAGTGTTTGGTAAATTAATTGTTGGTAGTTGGCTGTTTATTAGATAATTTGTGGGCCAACAAGCCAAAAGCCAACCAAAAAGCTATTCAAAGCAACTTTTTCATTTTGGCTTAAAAGCCAGCTTTTTCACTGGCTAAAAAGCCAATTACCAAACACATTTTTTGGCTGTTTGACCTCATAAAAAAACCAAAAGCCAAAAGCTAACCAAAAAGTCACCAAAAATCCATTTACCAAACATAGCCTAATGTCATAATGTGCGACAATTCAAACCAACACAGCTAGGGGTGTACATAAACAGGACCGGACCTGAAAACCGACCTGAACCGGACCTGTTGGGACCGGACCTGATCCGGACCTGTAGATTCAGGTCCGGTCCCGGTCCTTGAAATTCAAGGTTTCCGGTTCCGGTCCGGATCAGGTCCAAAACCGGGGTTTTCAGGTCCGGACCTGAAACCCGGATTTTTTATATAATATATATATAAAAAAAATATAAAAGCCTAAAAAACCTAATACTTCAACTGCAACGCCTCTTCTCCTCTCACCTTTTCTCTTATCCTTTCTGATTCTCAGTATCCCCTCTTCCTCTCTAATTCTCAATCTCCCCTCTTCCTCTCTGATTCTCAATCTCACCCTTTCTTTCTGGTTCTCAACGACTCCTCTTCCTCTCCTCTTCTCTCTTCCTGGCTCCAGCATCGTGGGATTGGAGCACCGTCGTCCAACATCGAGGCCCCGTCGTCCACCATCTGCCGTCACCAGAGTATGTTTATACTTTAGTTTTAGTTGAATATAGGTTAGTATGTAGATCTAGTTTTATTTTTCACATAATTTACGATTATAATTATCTTTTTTAATGAAATTGTAATGTAAAATTATAAATTTTGTAATTTAAGTTTGTAGATCTATTTTTTCGAAATTTCTGTATTTTTTTTCTCGGATTTTCTGACAATTTATGTATAATTTGTTTTTTGCGATTTTTTTGTTCGTTTTTTTGTTTTTTGTTCGGATGTTGGATGTATGTGTGGAATCGATTTGGGTTTTTTTCTTTTTCTTTTGTTTTTCTGGGTTGTGGGTGCGGTGGATGCCTGACGGTGGTGGGTTTTTTTTTTCAATTTTTTCGTTTTTCTGGGTTATGGGTGGGTATCAATGGGTCTGGGTTGTTGGGGTTATGGTGTCTGGGTTAAGGGGGTAATTTTTTCGTTTTTCTGGGTTATGGGTGGGTATCAATGGGTCTGGGTTGTTGGGGTTATGGTGTCTGGGTTAAGGGGGTTAAGGTGGTTAAGGGGTGAGTTGGGGTAGGTGGTAGAAGGAAAGAAGCTTGTGGTGGTGGGCTGTGCGTAGGGGTGTATGTATTAGTGGTGGTGGGTTGTTCGTAGGAGGTTGTTGATGATAGTTTTTAGTCAAAACTTTGGCTTGAATAAAGAAAAAAAAAAAGGGAAAATACAAATTCAGGTCTGTTCAGGTCTAAACCCGGACCGAACCTGAATTTTCAGGTCTGACCCGAAACCGGACCTGTTGATTCAGGTCCGGTCTCCGGTCCTCAAAATTCTCTAATTCAGGTCCCCGGTCCAAACAGGTCCGGTCCAGGTCCGGTCCGGTTTTGGACCGGTGTACACCCCTAAACACAGCAACACTAATTACAGCACTAGCTTGATTTCATGCTAATTCTAGTAATGTTGGTGATCAACCTAGCCTACCATTTAACACCTACTACTCTACTAGTAACTAAAAGAGTAATCACCTTAAAATAATCATATGACAATAATGGAGTTTCTAAACTTGTGTGATCAACTATTTGTATTCTTTTATCAATGTAAGGCCCTGTTCTCTTCACCTTAATTTTGTTGAACTGAAATTATTTTTACTGAACTGAAATTATTTTTGCTGAACTTAAATTATTTTTACTGAACTTAAATAAATTTTCCTAAACTGGAATTATTTTTGCTGAACTCAAATTATTTTTACTGATTTTCTATTATAATTCTTTTTTTAAGAAAACTGAATTTTACTAAACTGAACTTATTTTTACTGAACTGAAATTATTTTTACTGAACCGAAATATTTTTACTTAATATTTTTTTTTAAAGTGAATAGAACAGGGCCTAAGACACACACATGATATGTGTTGTTTAAGAAGAAACTCACATATTTCCTTTTACATGCGAGGGTTTTTTTTTATTTAAATTTTTTTTTATTTATTTTTTAATTTTTATTTTTATTATGAATCTATGACTAACATTAGTTACATGGATTGTAAATGATTTCGAAACTTCTCCTCACAAGTTATTTTGGCTTGCAATAATATTTAAGGACTAAGGCCTTGTTCTCTTCACCTTAATTTTGCTGAAGTGAAATTATTTTTACTGAACTTAAATTATTTTTACTGAACTGAAATTAATTTTACTGAACTTAAATTATTTTTACAGAACTGAAATTATTTTTACTTAATATTATTTTGTTAAGGTAAATAGAACAGGGCATAACTCTTTTATACCATCGCACTTGTTTGGAGTTGTATAGCAATTGTTGTGGCTTGTATGTGATATTTCACAGGGATTAGAGCACGCTTTTCACATTAGGTCTTAAGGATTTTATCTAGGGTGTTACTAAATGCCACAAGGAAATTACTTAGGGCGCGGTATTAAATGACTCATCTACCCTTATAAATTTTATGTTTGACATTATTCAATTTTTCTCACCAATTATACTCCTTCCACCACCATCACCCTAAACACCATCACCACCACCACCCATCACCGAAATCACCATCACCGTACACACCATCACCACCACCACCCAAAGGTCGCCGAAATCATCCAATTTCTCACTATCTATCACACCAAATCAACCACTTATCATACCAAATCAACCGGAAAAAGGAAGGGGCTGACAACAATGGAATCGCGGCGTGGGAAGGGGGTTCATTTGCCGGGAAACGCGGGGAAAACGCCGGCCAATTCGTCGGTAATTTTTTTTTATTTTCGCATAAAATCGCATAGTCGCGTGCTATATGCGACTCCACCACGGTACAATCGCATATAGCGTGCGACTATACCACGGTACAATCGCATATAGCGTGCGACTGTACCACGGTACAATCGCATGCTATATGCGACTATGCCGTGTTGGAGTCGCTTATAGCACGCGACTATGTTTTTTTTTTTTTGAATTTAAATTTCCAATTATGATTGTAATTTGTTTTTCTTTTTAAATTTCTAATTATCATCCGTAAATTAATTTTGAATTGGTGATAAAATTAGTAATGTAATTTGAGTTATGGTAATATTATTATTATTTTTTTTAAAAAAAAATCGAATTAATATTTTTTTTAATTACGGTATTTTTTTTGAATTCGAATTAATATTTTATTTGATAATAAAATTTAAATATTAATCATGTTTTACTTGATCCATGTGAAAATATATCTTTTTTATTTAAAGTTAATTTCAAATTAGTCATAAATTTTTTGAAAAGTATATTGTTTTAAAAAAATGATTGTTATTGTTTAATCAACTGAAAACCAACTGAAACTAAAAACCAATTGAAAATATAAATTTTTGAATAGTATATTGTTTAATCAACTGAAAACCAACTTAAATATGTTATTTAAAAAAATGATTTGAACAGTATATTGTTTAATAGTAAAATTATTAGTAATAATACTTGAAATAATAATAATCATTGTTAGAATTATGAATATAATAATTTGAAATTTTATTATTATATTAAATAGCGACAAGGTGGAAAATCAATTGTGGTGAATGATGTGTTGACTAGCTCGGGGCCGCGACACACTCGAGCCCGAAACATCGATGCCTCTGTTAGGAGAGAAAGGGATGCTGCACGATTGGGAAAGTCTGTTGTTGATGGTGCTTCTGATGATGTATCTGTTCCTTTTGACGACGAGCCTGATCACGGACGAGCTAGTGAGTTCGAGGAGATGGAGGAGTTTGAGGGTAATTTTGATCAGAGTGGTGAGCATGATGATACGTCAGGTATAGTGGTTGGTAGAAGGGCTAGAGATGGTAAGTTTGTCGCTTCTGACACCGGTAGCACCACTAGTAGACGACGTACTAATAAACGTCAAAGACAAGTTGATGATGATTCTTGGATAGTGAAGGAGGACATGTCCGGTGGGCCCCTTGATGGTAGTGTTATTCCTAGTTTCGGAGGCCATGTTGCTTTCCTGAAAATTTTTCCTTGATCTTTATTATTCGTTATTTTCTTAACTCTATGCTCTATATCTTTGTTAATATGACATGTGCATAGTAAATGAGCAGTGTCAGGAAATATTTCCCGAATAGGCGACATCAAACCCAACTCACAATCGGTTATAATAGCCGTAGGCGATACATCACTACCAACCAGCAACTTTAACTTATCTATCACCCATGCATAGCTCACAGCGCTCTCATCCTTCATAAAAGCATACCCGATCAAGAAATTCATGTTGCAAGGAGTAACACCAACGAGCTCCAAAAAAGGCATTTTGTATTTGTTTGTCTTGTAAGTTGAATCAATGCCAATGACCCACGGATACGTGCGTAAGAGCGCTAGAGACGTAGGATGTGCCATAAATACATGAGTCAAAACATTCGTATCCGGGTCAACCAAGCTCCAATGTGTATACTGCGACTCGATACTAAGTTCAAGGAAATATGTAACAGCAGCTCGACCATCAGCATCTTCAAGTCTCAACCGATCCCTAAAGTTGTAAATATGTCTACGATTGGGATGATCATCAGGAAACTGATTCCGTACAGCCGCTAAGATATTTTGTGGCTTCACTTTTGCATCGGTCAGGTCACGAACAAGTTGCTTCGCACCCGGACTAAGCTTGCTCATTTGTCGATTGCCTTCTTCATAGACAATTAGCTCATGGTTGTGTTTTCCATATGCATCGGGACCCAAGACAATCTGCCATCCTTCATCATCAGAAACTTTATAACCCTTGATCAAAAACTTGCAACCGCAATGTTGAGTTTTTGTCTTTGGTCGTTGAGCAACACTAAGATCTCTATTTTTCCCCCTATCTCTTGCACCACGATTGCATCTCAAATACAACCATCCGTTATGGTTGTAAGAAATCACAAGTTGAAATTTGAGTGTTAGTGCAATGTCTTTCGCCCATTGTGACAACTCTCGATACGTTGGAAATAATTGATCGGTCTGAAAATGTGGGTAATAATTTACCCCATCACCGCCAAAATCTTCAATTGGATCCTATAAGAAAGAAAAATACTAAGTTAATTAAAATTAAATTTAACTACAAATTAAATTAAATTCAATTGAAAACAAATATAATATTTTTTTTTTTTGCAAATTTAAACTACTAATTTTTTTTATTAAGCCATAAATTTACTAATTAAATTAAGTGTATTTTTTTATTTTTAATAATTATCAAAAATTAATAAATATAAATTACGCGGATTGCTTAAAATTTTTTTTTAAAAAAAATATATATATATAAAGGTTCCCGGTCGCATGTTATATGAGACTATACCACGGTGTAGTCGCATATAGCATGCGACTGGGCACATCGGAAATTGAAAAAAAAATGTCCGACATATACCTGACTCGACGGCGTCGACGGTTCATCGTCCCCGCCAAGTGCCTCCGATATGAACGCCGACCGTCGTCGACTCATTTTATATCTCGTGGGTGGTCAAGGTAAAGTCGTGGTGTATGATGGTCAAGGTGGAGTCGTGGTGGTGGACCAGTTAAGGTGGAGTCGTGGTGGTGGACCAGTCAAGGTGAGTGATAGCATGGGTGGTGGAGCTAATGGTGAAGGTGGAGCAAAGGCAAAGTTAGTAATGGTTGGATTGTTATGTAATTTTTAAAATTATAAGGGGCATGAAAGTCATTTAATACTATAACTTGAGTAATTTTATTGTGGCAAATAGCAATTCACTTTATCTAAGCTAGGTTATCTTCTCAAGTACGTTTGATACTTGGGAAAAAAAAACTTATAGCGTAAACACACTAATGTTGCCCAGCTCTTAGCAAGTTGACAATTGCCAAACTCACTCCTATTATTCTATAAGGTGTCCATGAAGGAGTGGCCAAGAATCATCCTCCATTTCTTACCGCGGTTCTTATCTCGATCTTGACTCGATTAAAATGTAAATTTAGACAAATATGCCACATATTCAACTACGCAACCCAAGGAGTATTTTCCTTCCGGTTTCAGGAAATCTTAGGATCGATTCTCACCCCGCCTTTGTGGCTCTCTTAACACACAAAAAAAAAAGGCCAGTAACATACTTCCTCCGTTTGTTTAATTGACATTATTTGACTTTTACATTATTCACACACTTCACTTTGACTATCCCATTACATTATATTTTATGTGGCAACCTTAAATCAACATTATGAAATTAAAGGATTGCGACATCTCATAACTACACAATCGAAGAATGCAAACCCAAACATCAATCAAAATTAAACTTTATGACCCATGCCCTTAATCCAAATGGACTCTATTACGTGCATCTCTTGGACACCCTTAAACCAATTATGTATGGTATCTTAAAACTCTTAAATCGTATTCACTGATTATTCAATTATGTACCTAAATTATACGGGCATCCACATAATATTTCATCGAAAAGGCACCCACCCCCTTTGAAAAACCAAGTTAACGCTCTCCATATATGACAATATGCGGACAAATAATCGGATCAAAATCAACTAATAGGTTGGTATTGAATATTGATTGATCTTGAGAGATGGTGACTTCAACAGAAATAGTGAAAAAGCTCAATTTGCAAGCTCATGTTGAAGGTGGATTCTTTCATGAAAATTTCAGAGATCATTCTGTTTCTGTCTCCAAATCCCAACTACCCCCACAGTGTAATTTCTTTCTCTATTTTTCCCCTTCAATAATCTGTTATTTGATGATCTTGTTATATTATATTGGAAATTATCTTCTGGGTATTTGATTATTACTTTTGTATTTGGTTTATATACTGTTTGATTGATAAAATAGTGGAGCAACAATTAATCAATTCATAAAACAATCAAATGATCATTTTGAATCTTTTTACAGCTCAAAGATCTATTGGGAATTAGTTTTGATTTTGGGCAGATAAGGAAATTACCCTGTAGTTTGATCAGAGAGTGAGAGTTGGGATTGATTTTCCCTTGATTAATGCTGAGAAAGCATTAGTTAAAACCCGATAACGATTAGTCGCACACACATGAACTGTATGTAAGAACAAGGCTACATGTTTATGAAACTATAAGGAGATTTTAAAAAACTAATAAAAAACACCCTGCATCAGCTTACTTAATTTGGTGATCTTAGAATTTTTCGCCAAATCAATTTTAGGCTGTAATTTTACTAGACAAATGACGGGTTTGATGTTATAAGTGGAACCAGTGTTTTATAAAATATGCACTGATACTTTTGAAATGCTGGTTTACTGCAGACAAGGTTGATCGCCCTGTAAGTACAGCAATCTATTTCTTGCTGCCTTCCGGTAGTGTGTCGAAACTCCACCGGATTCCATGTGCAGAAACCTGGCACTTCTATTTGGGAGAGCCCTTAACGGTAAAAGCTCATAATCTGTAAATTATGTGATAGTGTTAATTGATTTGCTGTGTGTTTTCTGTAACCCTACTGATTTCATGACTACTTTCTTCCAGCTGTTTGGTTTGAGTAATTCAGAAAAGTAGGGTGGGGGTTAAGTTGCAAGAATTATATGTTCGACATTGAATGTCATAACTCATAAGGCTGTGGCAAATCTAACATTAATTCTCTCTGTGGGCTCGTTGTCGTACAGGCTAACTGTAATCCCAGTCTAACGTGAACATTTGACATTGCAGATACTGGAGCTTAATGAGAAGGATGGAAGTATCAAGTTAACTTGTCTTGGTCCAGATTTGATGGATAATCAGCAACCCCAGTACACTGTGCCTCCTAATGTCTGGTTTGGTTCCTTCCCAACAAAGGATATCAGCGTTTCTCCAGATGGTGTGGCAACCAAAGCTGCCCCCAGGGACAATGAGAACCACTACTCCCTTGTCGGATGTACTTGTGCACCTGCTTTCCAGTTCCAGGACTTCGAGTTGGCAAAGCGAAGTGAGCTCATTTCGTATTTTCCGAAATATGAGTCTCTTATTTCTCTCCTTACTTCTGCTGACTGAATTTTCCCATTACTTGTTAGTGACCGGTTTTATAAGCTACTCCTACGAAGTTGCCCCCTGCCCTATATACTACCTTTAGATTTTGTATGTTGTCTTGTGTTGGAATTGGTTAATAAACCCTCTATCAGACATTTAGAGCTTGGTAGATTCATCAAGAATTCTCTTTTTGAGGAAATCTTCCTAATGTTTTCTTTTTTCCGACTTTATTAATAAAGCTTGGTTAACTTTTGCAAAAACTTGTATCTTTAGCATTCAAAGCATTCATAAAAGGCTTTGCTTAATTGAGTCACTGAAAATATGATTGAAACAGGAACATAAACTAATGAAAAGACAATTGCAAATTAAAAGCACAATCTACAGTATCTTTGTTGTTACAATAAACAGGTTAGTAGTGGAGCCATAACAAAAAACATGGCTATACATCAATAACCAAAAATTGTAACAGCATTGAGTTGTAATTGAGGTACAGGAAATAAAGCCGCACAATCACAATTCAGACAGTAATCAGTTATGAATCGAGCGACAAACATTGCACTAACCATATCCAGGTGCAACTGAGCACATAGTATCTGTAAACTGATCAATGTGATCATTCTTTTCTGATGAGTCCAAAATAACCTCAACGAAAAGAAAAAAAGAAGGGGTACAGGTCTAGAGGCCAAAGAAAGCTAAGAAGAAAAGGGAAAGGAGAGACAGGTTATGGGGTCGAGCATCCCATTTAATTACTCTACCTTTAAAGGATATCCGCTTTAATATTTGCGGAGGAAGGGGAAATTGACTTAAGAATGGTAGATAACAAAGTCTTAAGGAGGCATGGAGCTCAACGTTCAATCAAAATCTAAAAACTCCATCTGCTTTCTTATCATTCCTTTCAGATCACTAGCTTCTTTTTCTGCCTTTCGAGCCTACAAAACCAAACATAGATCAGCATCCACATTACACTACCAGTATTTTGAAAAAGGAAAGCATTTTGGAGTACTAGACAACTTCTTAACCAAAGGAGGGAAGAAGTGTAACAATATTTTTTTTTCTACCTGTTTAATTTCTGCTTCTGAGACGCATGTCATATGTGGCGGAAGCTCTTCCTCACCTACAGCCTAACCATCAACAGAAAAATATTAAGCCAACTCTATTATCTCCTTAGTCCTTAATATGTCTATGACAGGATTAAAATCTTGGGCAGTGAGACAACCCCAATCCTAAATAGACCATGTTATCCTACTGTTATCCTACTTGTTATCCTACTGGCATAGTCTTGAACACTGATGACTGATCAAAATCTTTATAACCTCAAAAAAATTAATTTAACAATAGATATAAAATTTACCAGTTCTCCAATCAATACTACATTCTCTCCCCTGACAATATACAAACCCAACGGGATGTCACAGTAAAGATCACCAACAATCACTCTATCACAGGCACTTTCAAGAACTACATTTGCTGCAGGAAGAAAGGGAGACGGTTAAGCAGAGAGGAGCAATGAAGAATGGACAACAAATAAACAATACTTTAGAAGTAGTACCAAACTGATCAAAGGACCTTAATATCCCTAGGAGCTTTCTACCATCCCTTAACAAAACAAGAAGCTTTCCTGCACAATATATACACGTTTAGCGAGTTAAAATTAAAACAAGGAATAATCTTAGTTAAATGCAGGTCAGATTGTGTATGAAACCAGAAGAGAAGTAAACTTATCAGATATACAGAGTACTTGAAACAGTATGGTCAGCCCAGGGAAGTGGGGAAGAGAGAGAGAGGGAGAGAGAGGGGGGGGGGGGATATTTTTGCAGCAAAGGCTTTTTAAAGAGAATTCGATAATAAGATATCTACTTCGCATAACATTGCATTATGTGCAGACAAATGACGTACACTGGATAAGAAACTCACTACTCTAACCTCAAGACAAGAGTCAAGACAGGCTTATTAATGTAGAAAGACAAGAAATTCAAACATGAAAAAAGTTCATAACTTCATACAAGTACAGCAACAATGGGATGGACGATAGATATACATTGCTAAGAATCCAGTATAGTTGCAAGATTAAATCACAGAATGCCATATCAACTAAAAGGAGGTATCATATACATTACAGGCATACAGACAAATGTTGTACACTGGATAGAAAACTATTCACTACCTCTAGCCTCAAGAGTCAAGACAGAGGCTTATTCATGCAGAAAGACAAGTAGTTCAAACAAGCAAAAGTTCATACTAGTACAACAGCAATGGGATGGATGATAGATATACATTGCTAAGATCCAAGATAGTTGCAAGATTCATTCACAAAACGCTATATTTACGGTGTGTTTGGAACTTTGGATAGAGAAAGGAGAAGAAAAAAGAAGGGGGGTGGAGGGGAAAGGGTGGGAAGGGAAGAATGATGAGTTTTCCATCCAAATCTCTCCATTGTTAAAGAGATCAATTTCTTACAATTTATTCCCTTCATTTCTTTCCCCTCTAATTCCCTTCCTCCCTCATTTGTTATCCAAATGAAAGATTACCCATCCCTACATTTGCTTCCCTTCCTTTCCCTCCATTTTCTTAAATCCTAACAAAGTATTAGAGTACAATCACATGCTCGCTTTTATATACATAATAACATGCTTGAGATCTAACATGCAACAAAGCAAAAACCAGCAACTCAGTTGACAGTCTTGACACAAAGTACCAGCGAAATGCTAAGAATCACACTTGACATAAATTCTAGGATCCCAAGTCCACAGCAATGAAGGTAGAGTATTTAGTATCAGACACTACAACACTCTTTTGTTCAAATTGAATGCAGCATACAAGAATAGTGATCTTCACAATCACCACGAATTCATGACCGCACAATAAAAAATTTCCATTTTCTATGAAAAATCCATAAAAATAAAGAATTCAATAGTAATCTAAATCAACAATACATCATGAATTCAAAAAAAAAAAAAAACCCAGAAATTCCCTTAAAATTGTTATCAATAAAACAGTAAAATTAGCACAATTGAGCCTCAAAGTAATCACAATTAACGCATCCCATCAAGCGAAACGACGTCAAAAAGAGTATAAATCAGGAAACAAATTAAAAAACACAGAATTCATAGTACAAGAAACAGAATCAAACAGAGAAAAAGAAAGAGGATCATTACTATCAAGATAAGTAGCAAGTGAAGTAGAAAGAAAAAGATCTTCAGGACCAGCCCAAGACATTGAATCGAATTTCAATTCTTCAATCTCTTGAAAATTCTAATAGAATTTAACAAATTTACACCAAGAAATTCTTAATTCAACCCAATTTTTCAATTGCACTGGGAAAAGGAATCCCCTTTTACTATCTCCAGTCAATTGAATTAATCTCCCAAACACCCAAAATTAAAAAACTAGGGTTAGGGTTTATCTGATGATTTTGGAAATTGGGTATTTTACAAATTGGGGTCTAACAACAATCGACTAAAATCTAGATTGGTTGTTAATGCAGGAACCCCTTTCGTGATGAGGAGTGTTTGACCCTTTATGTATTATTGACTCTTTGTAAAGAGCATTCACTGAGTGAAACGCTAAATATCGCCCGCAATTTACCATATAAAGCCCACAAATATGATATAGTTTGACCATTATGCTCATTTTCTAAAATTGAAATAATCTCGGTGTAAAAAATGTGGAGCCGTACTGGCTCGCCGGGGGAGACCGGAGGGCAGGCCGGAGATGCGGGGGACGCCGGAGGTACGTCGTCGTCGACGGAAAACGAGGTAAGTCACCGTTAAAATTCACGGTTTACCGTCGGAGTGGCTCCGGCGCCTAGGATGGACGCCCAAACCGTAGCCTGGACGTCCAAGCCAGACGCCAGAACCACCAGAGTGGCGTCCAGCCCAGACGCCCAGACCACCAGACTGGCGTCCTGGCCAGGCGCCACTCCACTGGGTGAGGCGGCCCTGCCAGGCGCCAGTCCAGTGGCTGTGGCAGCCCTGGCAGACGCCACCCTTATAAATTAATTTTTTTTTTCTTTTTTGATTTTGTTGTTGTTTTTTATTTAATTTTTTTAAAAAAAAAAAATCGAAAATGATTTTTTAAAAAAATTCGAAATGGGTTTTTTTAAATTAAATTTGAAAATTCGAAATAGGTTTTTTTAAAATTAAATTTGAAAATTCGAAATGGTATATTTTTAAATTTAGTTTGAAAATTCGAATTGGGTTTTTATAAAAATTAAGTTTGATTATATATAATTATGCTTTTTTTTGTGTTAATTCTGTGTAAATATAGAAATTAAATGTATTATCCGTTAAATGTATTTATTGTAATATATAATTGATGCAGGAATATGGTGGAGACGGAAATGATTACAGTGGGATATTTGGACATGATGGTCCATTCGAAGAAGCTCAACAGGCGATTGATTGGGCAAAACAGGTTGCAATTGCAGCTGGATTTTGTTTGGTAGTAGTAACTCATAAATCTCAACGGGATGGTAGAATGGATCGCATTTTGAGATGTGACCGTTATCGCAAAAGAGAAGAAAGAGATTTTCGTACAGCCACTCGGTTTGATACAAAGCGGAAAGGTTGTGGGTGTGAGTTCAGAGTAAAGGTTCGACAACTACGGAGTCGTGACGGTTGGGAAGTGATTGGTTACTTTAAATGGGGGTATCACAACCATGAGATGATAGTATATGAAGAGGGTCATCGTCAACTGAGCGGCTTAAGTCCTGCTGCGAAACTAGTTGTGAAAGAAATGAGTGATGCTCAAGTGAAGCCTGCTAAAATATTAGCATCTGTGTTAGAGAAATTTCCAGAAGACCATCCAAACCGAAGACACATCTACAACGTCAGACAGCAATTCAGGTTTGAACGGTCAGAGGGAAGGAGCCCTATACAGCAGCTGCTACACCAGGCACAATCACGTGGTTACCTGTTCTGGTTTGATTCTGATGAAGATACAGCGGAGGTGACTCATCTTTTCCTTGTGCATCCTGATTGTGCTGATATGATCAAGTCTTGGCCATTTGTGATTTTGATCGACTCAACGTACAAGACAAACAAGTACAAGTTCCCACTGGTTGAGATGGTTGGGATGGCTCCAACGAACCAGAACTTTCTGATTGGTCATGCAATCATCAAGGATGAGACGGCTCCAAGTTATTATTGGGTGTTGGAGAAGCTGAGAAACTACATCGGGCCTAATGTTCATCCAGCAGCCATCGTCAGCGACTGAAAGGGAGGTCTCTTTGCCCCCATAGCAGAGCTGTTTCCCGAATCGAACCACTTATTGTGCACATGGCACATCAACAACTGCGTGAAAGTGAAAGCCTACAACCTTTTCAAGAAGAATTTGGAAATGGCAGAGAGATTGGTGAATGGTAAGTGGCGGAAGATCCTACAGGCTACCACAGAGGAAGCGTATGAGCGAGCATTGGCTAACTTCAGGGATTCGTACCAGTGGTGTCCGGCACTGGTGGACTATGTGATGCATCAATGGGTCCCTCACAGGGAAAAGTTTGTCAAATATTGGACAAACCAGGTACTTCATTTTGGGAACATGATGAGTGACATTTATGTTACCCTTAGGGGTAGTGTATTGGTCTATTTTCTCCTGTTTTTCTTAGGTTTTCTACCTCTTTTCTCCTCTTATGGCTTCCTTTTCCCGTTTCAGCTGACTTTTTGCGGAGCTTCCTAAGCAATTTTATAAGGGGTATAAATAGATTTTTTTTTGCTCATTAAAAAAAGACAGATTTTTCAGTTTAGAATAGTTTTTAGGTTAGTTTTAGGTTTTTAGGGAGAGAAACTCTCAAATTTTGGAGAGAGAAAGTGAGGAGCACAATGGTTTTCATGGATTTTGGATAATCAAAAGAGGAATTTGATGATTTGAAGATCTCCACCTTATATCAATGAGCATTTCTTACTCTCTTCTCTCTTTATGCTTTATTAATTGCTTTGTTAATCATGTTTGAGTAGATTTCCTTCTACTAGGTGTTGAGTGAAGCTTTGTTATGGTTAATTGAGTTATTTGAGATAAATTTGATGATAATTGTGTGATTAAATTGATTGAATTGATGATGGCATGTTGTTTGTTTTAGATTGGATTGATCTCCCAAGATAGCAAACTTAATTGCATGTTAGTTATAGTTTGACAAGGGATTGTGAATTAGAATTTATATATTTGATTGCATTTTGGGTAAATTTCTTCTATGCACCTAGTCAATGAGGGATCTAGGCTAGGAATTTGAGAGATTGCTCTTGATGGTAATTAATTCCCATTTTAATTCTTTCTTTGCATGATTGATTATCAAATTGATTCCCATTAACTTGTTAATTGTTCAAAGTGGATCTTTTCCCCTAGTAGACTTTATCATACCTTGTTCTTTATATGTATTTTAGTGTAGTTGTAGTGTCCTTTATCCGTAAATCAACTTCGGCATAGCTTAAGCATTAGATTAAGAACAATCTAGCATTACCGTTCCTTGTGGTTCGACTCCGAACTTACCACTAGACTTGTTTAGGGGTTAGTTTTAGGATTTATAAATTTATTTGATTGAGTGTGGAATGTGCGACCGTTCTAACGCCCATCAAAATGGCGCCGTTGCCGGGGAACGGTGTCAATGCTTGATTGTTTTTGATTGCTTGAGTCTAGGTCTTTGTGTATACTTTTCTTTTTATTTTATTTTTTTTTTATTTTTGCTTGTTTTTGTAAAAAAAAATGGCAAGTAACTCGTTTCCTCAATATGACAATGAGCCTTTTTGTGAATATTTCAATAGACTTGAGGGATATTTGGATTTTGATTGTTGTAGTCTTAGGGAGGCTTGTGAGATTTGTTATTTTGGTTTGAATGAGCAAACTAGGGATGAAGTTGAATGCATGCATAATGGTGAATTTAGAGCATTATCAATTGATGATGCTTGGGATTTTTATGTTTGGTTTGCTTGGGATGTCTATAATAAGGGTAATCATGATTCTATTATTGATATGCAATGTGTTGATACTTCTAATATTAGCATGAATTCCCATGATTTGTTACATGATCCATTAAGTGAACCTAAAACACATGATTTCAACTCTATTTCCTCTTTTGTTCATGATGATGAGGTACATGCTCAAGTTGATGCTAATGGTGTGTTTCAATATTCTTCATTATTTACCATGCCTTCTTGTGATGTGCTTCGTTCCCTTAATGATGAATCTCATGTGTTTGATTGTGCCCCCACTCCCCAATGTGATGTATATGCTCATGATCTTAATGTTGATTTTTCCAATCTTGGTTGTACTTCTTCTTCTCTTGTTGAGCCTCAACCTTCAACACCTTTTGAATCCCTTATTGCTACTTTTGAATCTCAAATTAGGTGCATTGAGCTTGATAATGAGCTTGGGCCTAATAAGGAAATGATTCTTAATTCTATGAGAGGTCAATTAGAGATAATGAAAAAGAATGAGGAGCGTCTTGAGGAGGGAAGGAGAAGAAAAGAAGAGTTAGAAAGCCAATTGTCACCCTTGATGCTTGTTTGTGAAAAATCCCAATTTAATGTGTGTGTTGAGGATGATGATGATGATTTTGAGCAACCAAGAGAGTGTGAGGATCCCATTGGTGAGCATATGAGTGATGGTGAAGGAGTTGAGAATGAAGAGAGTGTTGATTTTGAAAATCCTAACCCTTTTTCCCATCTTGATGAGTCTCAAGTGCATGATTGTGATCCTTTTATCCATGAGTATTTGGATTCATTTAAGGTTATGTCTAATGTGTTTATTGAGTGTCAAATGAAAACCCATAGCCTTTTGAGTGAGTTCATTAAGAATGCTTCATGGGAGAGAGACCATTTTGAAATGAATTTGCATCCATTCATGCATGGCTTTGAGATTTTAGGCTTTAAGGAAGTTGAGGGAGTTATTGTTCATGATTGTAGTGAAGGGGATTATTTAGTTCCTCTTGGAAGTTGGATGTTTGAGGGAGATCATGATCATGAGTGTTCTTCTTTTGAGGATTCTATGATTGATTTTCATGCTCAAATTGGTGATTTGAGGAATGGTGGTGAAGAAGAGACCATTTGTAAGACCATTGCTCCTATCCCCTTCTCTCATGTCCCTTTTTCAAGGAATTTCAACCATATCCCCTACACTCCTATATCCCTTCCTTCCTTTGTTAATGAGCCTATTGGGGACCCCCTTGCCTATGAAGATTTTTATGTCCCTCATTCGTCTTCAATTGAGGAAAAGGGTGATTTTGCCACCCAAAAAGATTTTTGTGAAGAGAGTTTGCCTTTCTATTCTTCTTCTTATTTTCTTGAATTTTCTTTTGATTCTTCTTCTTCTTGGAAACTCCCTCTTCACCTTCTTTTGCGTGCACTAATCTTGGTGCATGCCTTCTTATATCATTTTCTTACTTGTTATCTTATGAGATGTGTAGTAGTGCATTTGACAAGCTCTTGCGATCGTTGCAATATTATTTACTAGAGCGGTCAAGCTTGGACCTTAAGCAAGCCTTTCTCGGGAAGTAACCCGTGTTTATTGCTTTCATTTTTTATTTATTTTTAGAATAGTTTTTGGCCTCATGGAAATGTTTGTGTGCTTGGTGCTAGGTACATAACTTAATATACTCTTATGCATTGGTTTGGATCAAGAATCAAGGAAGTTTGACTCCACTTTTGCTAGCACATGGAAAACAAGATTCAATTTTAGAGGTAGTCGGCTTCAAGAAGGTTTAATTGGGTCATTTGCGGGTACTATACCCACCTAATATCCGGTAATATCCTTCCTTGCTCTTCCTCTAATGATTTGTGACTTGTTGGACATATGTTGGTTGGTTGGATGACTTTCTTTCTTTTCTCCTCCCATGGATTCTTTGGTTTAAAGTTTGAGCATGTTGCCTCATTCAAGCTTGGGGGAGGGTATTCTATCATGTTTGGTGGAATTTTGATTCATATATGCCATGCACATTTGTATATGCATTTCCATTTTCTTTATTTTGAAAATTCCAAAAAGATTTTGTTTCTATCAAGGCAAATTTTCAATGTGTTTTGTTTTGTTCTTACTTTTGACATAATACGCTTGGACTTGTATTCTTGAATGTCTTTATTCCTAAATTATAAAGGTATGCACGGTTTGAGAATGTGTTAGGTTGACTCTAGGATATGATATGCTAAGGTAGTTGTTAAGAACTTTGAGACCATGAAGCCCTAGTTCACTTGCTTGTGGTAAGATGGAGTTGCTCTCTATGGTGGATATGAAATCAAGAGTTAGTTATTGCTATCCCTAGTGAGGTAAATTGTTCAAGCCTTCATCATACTTTGTTGAGCGGCATATTTGGATCCTTGGCTATTGCATTCTCGTATCTAGAACTTGACTTTTAGCTCCCAAGATCGCGACCGTGCCACTTTAGGGGATGACAAAGGAATTTCTCTTTTTATAGGATAGATTTTCTATTTTTGAGTTTAGTTTATATTTGCCCCTCTTGCTAGCTCTTTTGAGCCATATACATTCTTTTCTCTAACCTTAATACAAGCCTTCCAGCCTTGGTTTCACTTTAAATCCTACCTTTAGTTTGTGAAGCAATTTTGTTTTGGAGCTTGTTTTATTGTTTATGGTGCAAGTTTAGAATTATAAGTTCATTTGCAAAGCAAGTATGTGTTGTATATAATTTTTTGCATAAAACCAAATACATTTTGAGAAAAAGCCGTCCAAAGTTAAAAGAGGCAAGGACATTTAAAAAAATAAAAAAAAATAAAAAAAAAAGCTTGGAAAAAGGAATTATTGAAAAAAAAAAGTAAAGAAGAATGTAAAGCACAAAAAAAAGGGGTTTTGTTATTGTTGTTCTCCCTGTTTTTGTTATTTTGTGTTAAATAAGCTTGGGGGAAAGTTATTTAATAAGCATACTTGGCACTTTTGTTTTGGAATCGTTTGGATCTTGTGGAAGAAGTTCCACCCGTGCTTCACATAGGTTTACCACCAATTTCAAGAGTTCTCCACACCTTTACTCTCCTAGCTTATATGTTAATACCTTGAAAGTCCTTTTGATCCTAGAGGGTTAAGTCATTCAATGATGGCGGGAAATAGGAATCAAGCCTATAGAGCGAGTTTGCATAGCCAAGATGTCGGGTAACCTTCTCAATGTTTTTAATTTCTTATTTATTTTCCGGTTTCTTCGTGGAATCATGAGAAGCTAACTTGAAAGTGGATTTGAAACTAGTAGAGAGAACGTGGTTTAATTGGTTGAAACAAAAGGTGGAATGTGTTTCCTTTAGTTCTCTATGCTTAGCATATGTTATGTTTCAATCAACCTTGGACATCTTAGAACGTGCATACCTTTATTATTTTAGAAAGATTGACATTCATTAGTGTTTGTTCCATCATAAAAGTCCACTCTAGAACGCTTGTAACTTTTCTCTTACTTCGATTTATTTTATTTTATTTATTTATTGCCTTGCCTTGATTTTTGTCAAGAGTTATGGGTTAAACTCTTAGGACACCCTTACGAGAGCTTACTCGTCCTCTAGAGCGATCTATGGGGTTTAAAGTGCTTGATGCATGCGCTAAATGCATTCGTGATTCCTACGAAAGTGAGTTAGTGTATATTCTTTCTCTTCTAGTTTTATTTTATTTTATTTTTTTTTTTTAAAAAAAAAAAATATATATATATACATCGTTTTCCGTTGTGTTTGTTTTGTTTTGCTCGAGGATGAGCAAAAGTTAAGCTTGAGGGTGTTTGATGAGTGACATTTATGTTACCCTTAGGGGTAGTGTATTGGTCTCTTTTCTCCTGTTTTTCTTAGGTTTTCTACCTCTTTTCTCCTCTTATGGCTTCCTTTTCTTTTATGGATGAAAAGTATGCTTATTTGCGCTTGTTTTGATAATCTTTATGCATAATTTTATCATCCCCATGCTCTCGTGATCTTTGCTATCTTTTGCAGGTTCCATGACGGTCCTAAGCACGGTAGGAGGCCCCTTGGCCAAGTATGGAGGCATGGACAAAGACAAGAGGAGCAAAAGGGAAGAAGAGGAAGCAAGAAGAGGAAGTTCATGAGGAGGTGTGGCCGAACCTCTAAGAGGTTCGGTCGAACCAAGGTGTGGTCAAACTTTTGAAAAGTTCGACCGAACCTCCAAGGCAGTTTCAACCAAGTTTTCAGCATGTTTACAGGAGGGGTCGAACCAGGAAAGTTCGACCAAACAAGGATCAGGGAGGTTCGACCGAACCTACCCCGAGTTTGGCCGAACCTACCCTGAGTCCGACCGAACCTACACAGAGTTCGGTCGGACCTTTTCCCGTTTCAGCTGACTTTTTGCGGAGCTTCCTAAGCAATTTTGTAAGGGGTATAAATAGATTTTTTTTTGCTCATTAAAAAAAGACAGATTTTTCAGTTTAGAATAGTTTGTAGGTTAGTTTTAGGTTTTTAGAGAGAGAAACTCTCAAATTTTGGAGAGAGAAAGTGAGGAGCACAATGGTTTTCATGGATTTTGGATAATCAAAGGAGGAATTTGATGATTTGAAGATCTCCACCTTATATCAATGAGCATATCTTACTCTCTTCTCTCTTTATGCTTTACTAATTGCTTTGTTAATCATGTTTGAGTAGATTTCCTTCTACTAGGTGTTGAGTGAAGCTTTGTTATGGTTAATTGAGTTATTTGAGATAAATTTGATGATAATTGTGTGATTAAATTGATTGAATTGATGATGGCATGTTGTTTGTTTTAGATTGGATTGATCTCCCAAGATAGCAAACTTAATTGCATGTTAGTTATAGTTTGACAAGGGATTGTGAATTAGAATTTATATATTTGATTGCATTTTGGGTAAATTTCTTTTATGCACCTAGTCAATGAGGGATCTAGGCTAGGAATTTGAGAGATTGCTCTTGATGGTAATTAATTCCCATTTTAATTCTTTCTTTGCATGATTGATTATCAAATCGATTCCCATTAACTTGTTAATTGTTCAAAGTGGATCTTTTCCCCTAGTAGACTTTATCATACCTTGTTCTTTATATGTGTTTTAGTGTAGTTGTAGTGTCCTTTATCCGTAAATCGACTTCGGCATAGCTTAAGCATTAGATTAAGAACAATCTAGCATTACCGTTCCTTGTGGTTCGACTCCGAACTTACCACTAGACTTGTTTAGGGGTTAGTTTTAGGATTTATAAATTTATTTGATTGAGTGTGGAATGTGCGACCGTTCTAACGCCCATCAAAACACTACAACATGTAGAGTTGAGAGTGCTCATAGAGCTACCAAGGACTGGATTGATTCATCGACCGCTGCTTTGGATACACTGTTCGCTAGACTGAACAAGTCAATTGAAACTCAGAAGAACGACATCAGGAACTCTCTAGAGGACTCCAGACGACGACATGGTACGATGTATAGCCATTTTATATTTAAGATTCTCCATGGTCGTGTGTCGCACTACTGCTTGGGGTTGATTCTCACTGAGCTGAACAGGGTGAGGGACTTGGCTGACGAAGTGTATGCTCGGTGTGGGTGTACTATTTCAGTAACTCATGGATTACCTTGCGCATGCACCATTCACCGCGTTATTACAGAAGAAAGGGCGTCGTTACATGTTGATCAGGTCCATTCATTCTGGAGGACGCTTGTTATTGGTGAGCATGCAGACACTCAAACGGCCGACCGTGAACAGGAGGAGTTGGAGCAGTTTCGTTCGATGTACGACCGAGTGTCCTCCAGCCATCCTTCTATTATTCGTGACGCTACTCATGTACTTCATGACATGTTCCACCCGTCTACCTTAGATTATGAGGAACCCGAAGGAGTTGACCGTCCTCGAGGTCGACAACGGCGGAACATGAGTGCGTTTGAGTATATCCGTGGTCTTGGTCGTGGTCGTTCTCGTGGTCGGACATCGTCATCTAGTCGTAGTCAATCTTCATCGTCTGTGAATATGCCCCTGAGAACTGGTACGTTTTGGTTGTTTTTATTGCACATAGTTTTAAAGTGTTACTCCTGCCTTCTTAACTGTCTATAAATTATATGGTGAATAGGAAGAAACGATGTTGATCAGTTTCCGTACAAGGAAAGGATACCGACGATCATCATGTTGTACTTGGAAGGGTGGAATGATGTAATCGGAGATGGTAACTGCGGATTCCGGGTCGTGGCTGATGTTTTTTAAATGGGCGAAGACAACTACGGTTTGGTGCGTCAGTTGATGTACAGCGAAATTGCCTCTAACCGACTCGCAAATCCTAGTTGGCGATACAAATACGCCAACGTAGCCGATCCCCAGGAAAACTGGCCTACACTGTCGGGGTCACATGCCTCTACTATGTCGCGTGGCCTGATCTTGTTTCCGCCGCTCTTATCCGGAAACAAGGTACATCCGAGGAGTAGAAAAACATAAGCACTCAGCTGTGCGTCGTGCGTCCTACGTGCACTGGGGTACAAACACCGCTGCAACACGGATGCGATCTTCACACCTCCGTGTTCCCAAACACCTAGCGCCTCGGTGTACAGTGCAGCCCTGTCCACCGCCAACAACTCCGCCAGCAAATCTGCCTGATCCGCATCAGCCACAACACAAAGTCGTTTACCCTCAACACGAATCCCCAGAATGGCCTCGACGTCATGTAACATGATCGTCATCTCACCGAACGGAAGGTGGAAAGAGTTTGTATCCGGCTGCCATCGCTCAATGAAAGCCGTGATCAGCGTACTGTCAATCTTATCGTGCATGGTGGCAGGAACGTGATTCACCCCAGTGCCCTCCAGTCGCCCGAACATCTCGCTCTCCGCCGGCCAGGCCTCAGCCCATGTACGCAAAAAGCTACAAGTCTTTTCCCGGGTATGACATTTCAACAACCCCGTAACTGAAGGCCTCTCCTGGTCCTCCCAAATACGGGCAGCTATGTGTCCTAGAAAGCTAGGAATCACACTCCCGTCAACAGGCCCACCGGGCACCTCACTCCTAACAACCCAAGAATCATTACCGGCCCTCGACCGTTTCCTGCTTGCCCCAGATACAGTGGACGCAGATGATGTGCCAGATCTACTAACAAACCTACCACCCCTACCCTTACGCACCTCCACCATATGTGTCTCGTACATGTCATCAACCCTCTGACTGAATGGACCGTAATCATCATACGGTCCACTGCCATCGTCCACATCCTCATCCTCATCTGCGCCCTCCTCCTGCTCCTCCTCCTGGTCACCCTCCTCAGCATCATCATCGTCATCGTCATCCTCATCCCGACGGTGGATCCGTTCTCTACGAGCTGAGGCCGAAATACCACGGGATATGACATGTCTATGCCCCGACCTCTCCACTGAATAGCTTCTACTAAGAAGCTCTATATTCTTCCCCGCACCATGACGACCCAGTGAATTCTACACAAAATTTTAAAATATATAAACATACAAAAATTTATACGAAAAATAGCTACCACTCCCAAATCAAATAAACTAAAAACATACAAATAATTGTAAACAAAATATAAACATAGAAAAAATACAACGAAATTGAAAAAATTTATAAAAATAAACAACAAAATATAAAAACAATTCAAAAATATATTACACAAAAAAAAAATTAAAAACAATATTTTAAAACAAATATATAAAAAAAAGGGGGGGGGGCGCCTTGGCTGGACGCCCAGCCAGCGGTGGTGGCGCCAGCTGCAGACGCCGCCACCAGTGGGCTGGCGCCTGGGCTGGACGCCACAGCCACGGCTGCGGCGCCTTGAATAAACGCCACAACCGTGGCTGTGGCGTCCAGCCCAGGCGCCAGCCCACTGGTGGCGGCGTCTGCAGCTGGCGCCACCACCGCTGGCTGGGCGTCCAGCCAGGGCGCCCCACCGCCGTCACGGCGGTTTTTCCTTTTTTTTTTTACAAATTGTACCTTTCCTCCTTGGGACATCCTTCCCTCCGCCGCCGCCGCCAATTCCTTGCCTTGCCGCCTCGACATTGCCGTTGTTTGAAATTTTTTTTTTAGAGAGGTTGAAAGAAGATGAGCAATGAGAGTGTGAGTGATGAGAGTGTGAGTGTTTTTTTTTAAGGTCAAGGGCAATTTTGTCAAACCAAGTGAATTTTGTGGGCTTTATGTAGTAATTTGTGGGCGATGTTTAACAAATCCCTTCACTAAATCCCTAATGTTTGACCTTGAGTGTAGAGGTCAACAATTCAACATTTATGATTTTTACGTTTATCATGCATAACACTATTAATCGATAATATCTTTAATTATGCACTTATTAAAATTATGTTTTTCTATAGGCGTGTCCGACAAAATGTAGCTATATGTGTAGCTTTTAATTGTCAATTAGCTGTTAAATATGAAAAATAAACAATTAAAGTAGTTGTTAACTGTCAACTAGCCGAACATGCCCCATATAAATAGTGTAAATTGTCAAAAATGTGGCAATTATTCTCAAATAAATTGAATTAAAGGGAGCAATATGTAGTACAATTTTCCTAAAAAAAAACAATTATAACAACAAAATTGCATACATAAATATATAGGTTTATAATAAAACTAAGAAAATTGAAATTTATTAGCCACTAAGTCCTTGTTTTTTTCACCTTAAAAAAATTAATATTCAGTAAAAATAAGTTTTTTTCAATAAAATTTATTTCAGTTCATTAAAAATAATTTTATTATTAAAAAAAGGTAATGCTATATGCAGTCGTAAGGGCTATATATAAGCATTAAATATACTCTTGGAAATTGTATAAAATTAGGAATTCATGACAAAAATACGCGTAAATCAGTGTAATTAGTGTTTATATTTTCATGATTTCTTAACTTTTTACGATTTTCAATGGTAAATTTAATGCTTATATGTAGCCCTAAGGGCTATATATAACATTTTCCTTAAAAAAAATCAATAATTCTAAAAAGAAATATAATAGATATAATTAAAAATAATTTCAATTATGTAAAAAAATTTTAATTTAGCAAAATTAATTTAAGTTCAGTAAATATAATTGATGTTAAGCAAAAAAAAAAAATAGTTTAGCATAAATAAGGCGAAGAGAACAAAGCCTAATTCCTAATTTCATAGGCCAAACTATCAAATTAAACATGACCTATTTTAACAAAGCATTAAACCCACTTGCTTACCAAGAATAGCAAGTAGCTAAGAAAAATTAGGAAACATATTCCACTACTTTGAAGCATATAACAATTTAACGCAATCCACATATGTCTACCATATGGTACGAGGTGGTCCAAAAAGAATTGGCAAGGTTGTGGAATTTATGTGGTGTTTGCCTGTTTGGGTGTAGAAATTAAAGCAGGGAGAAGTTATGATTTGGTGGGGTTGTGTAGGTCTTATGGCATGGGTGGTGTGGTGATGGCTAGAAGGTGTTGGTCTTGGTGGTTATTGCATAGTGAAGTGGTGGTGGGTTAATGGTTGCTAGATGGGAAAATATTATATATACATATAATATCTATTAATTTGTTCCATTTACTTTAAAAATCCATCCTATTAAAACCAAGAAATTAAATATTGGCCCGCCTACTAAAGGGGTGGAAACTCGATTTAAATGGTTGGGAAAATCTATGGATCAAATTGAATATGGACTGGATGGAAAGGTGGATGGATGTGAGTGAAGCTTCACCCAGTCCAAACCCGATCGATTGATGACATCAATTACTACGAGCGACAATTATGGTGGTATTTCTGACCATGGTGGTACGGTGTTGTCCATGGCAGAGTTTATGACCATGGTGATACGATGTTGGTAGTTGATTAGGGGATTTTTCTCCCACCAATCGGAATGCGCCACGTGGGCCAATCAGGTCCTGCCAAGTGTCCCCCAGTTGGACCTCTCAGGGCTTGCCACGTGGCACACGCTTATTCGTCCATCCTGGACTTATTATGTCATGACACGTGGCATACTCCATGCCTAATGGAGAAGCCGGTCACCTAGGCCCAACTTCCGAGGGAAGCCCAATCAGCCCAAGGTTAACCTAAACCTAGATTGGCACGTTTCCCGAGGTTATAAATACCTCCCTTAATCCTCATTAAGGGGGAGGACGCAAATTACACACATTAAACACTCTCACCTAGAGAGACCCAATCACTTTAATTTCCGCATTAATTACTCCTTAATCAAGTACTAACTTGACCGTCGGAGGCGGATCTCCAATCATCCGGAGCATCCGTTTGTTTTGCAGGTACAGGCGTCCGGTTCCAGTCTCGGAATTGTAACTCTCCCGCAGGACATCAGAAAACCCCGAAACATTTTGGCGCCGTCTGTGGGGAGAGTACTTCTGAGATGGCACCCACGTTTGTACCGGCTCCTGAAGAGAGACGTCCCCTGGACGATCCTCTAGTTCAGTCGGACCACGATACTGAGAATGAATTTGAAGTTGAAGCTCACACAGCTTCAGACGGGACCCTAAGGGCCCGACGTACCCGTCATACCGAAAGGAGGGAACGGGAACATCTTCAAACTGGAAGCGAGCCAGCAGGCGCACCGCCTGTTCGGCAGCAGCCGACTGATGGGTCTGCTCCCATCTAGGGGTGTACACCGGTCCAAAACCGGACCGGACCTGGACCGGACCTGTTTGGACCGGGGATCTGAATTGGGTAATTATGAGGACCGGGGACCGGACCTGAATTAACAGGTCCGGTTCCGGGCCAGACCTAAAAATCAGGTCCGGTCCGGGTTTGGACCTGAATGGACCTGTTTTGTGTCTTTTTCGTTTTTTTTTTTTTTTAATACAAAACCTGTTGGACCTGCATATGGACCTGCATATGGACCTGTTTTGTGATTTTTAGACCTGTTGCATAATTTAATAATTACATACAAACCAAAATTATCAATTACAAAACTACATAAAGTCTATAAAGTCCCGATTCTCAAACACCAAAAATACAAATGAGTCCACCGAAAATACAAATAAGTCCACGAAAACTCATAAAATTACATAAATTCTCTTAAGTCTCAACTCTCAACTCTCAAGTACTAGGAATACATAAATTCTCCAACGAGTTGTTTTCCCTTTGATCGCGTGATTCACACTAATGAGTCCACGAAAACAACTTCATCGTCTACATCGTTAGATTCACCACGTTGCACCTCTAAATAAAATACAATATAGAATATATTAATGATTGATAACAATGAAATAATAAATTTGGTGTAACAAAATTTCAAATACATAAAATTATTACTACCTTTCTCTATTTCCTCTAACTCTTTCAAATTTTCTTCCACATCAACAATTGGCACTTCCTTAGCTCTAAGCCAATCTTGTGTGCAAAGTAACGCTTGAACCATCTTCAATACAAAAATATTACACAAATATGTATAAACAAAGTCATATTAAGATATAAACAAACTTGATTTTATAAAATAAAAAGATAACGATGCATTACCTTAGGAGTTAAAGAACTCCGAAATGGATCTAGAGTACGACCTCCCGTACTAAAAGCAGATTCCGATGCAACGGTCGACAATGGGATGGCTAGTATGTCACGTGCCATGCGATTAAGAATCACATAACGCTGACCATTCTTACCCCACCATGTCAATGCATCTTGTTCTTCCTCCTCCGGCCCTAATTGATCATTTAAGTACCTATCCAACTCACTTATCGCATACCCACTTGTCCCCTTCAATCGTTTTGCTCTTTCTTTTAGTTTCCTCACATAATCGGAACCCACTCCTTTACTATTATCAATATTCATTGACATATTATCTCCACAATCTGGAATATTAGAAGTAGCATACATTTTTCTATATTCCTCAAATAAAGAGTAAGCGAACTCCTTCACATCATTAGCAAGTTTTGTACCCTTTTCCGGTCCATGCATATCCGTTAGTGTCAATTCAACAATGACCATCTTAGAGTGAGGGTCGAGAAGAAGAGCAACATAAATGAACTTATTCATCTTATCCACATCCCCCCAATACTTATCAAACTTTTTTTTCATTGCAATGGCCATGGCTTGAAAATTCAAGTCCTCACTTTGTTCCCAATTATTCAACATATCATACATAGAAGCAATTTCTCCTAAACCTTTATTAGCTGTCACATAATGGGAACCAGAAATTCGTTTAGTTAACAGATAAAACCCCCCTAGAAACAAAACCAACCTCTCCACTTTTTCCCAATCTTCGGGTTCGGGAGGCCTTTCATTGTCATTCAAATCCTCTCCATCAGGAAGAGATAACCCACTAAAAACACGTCGAAACTTCAAAGCCGTTTCCAACATTATGTATGTGGAGTTCCAACGAGTGGGGACATCAAAGGATAAAGAAGATTTTGAATCTATGTTTGCTTTTTGCACAAGATCTTTGAATCTAAGTATTCTTGCAGGGGAATTCTTAACATATTTCACAGCATTTCTAACTCTATCAATGCACACACCATGTTCTCTAATACCATCCCACACAATTAAATTAATGATATGAGCAATGCATCTAACATGGAGATTTTTTCCATCATTTATACATCCTGTTCTTCTAACCATTCTACTCAAGTGTGCACAAGCAACATCATTTGAAGAAGCATTATCAACAGTGACAGTAAAAAGTTTATCATCAATACCCCAATACTCTAAACATGCCTCAACTGCTTTTCCAATAGCCTCTCCTTTATGACTAGAAATTGGACAAAAATTTATGATCTTTTTATTCAATTTCCAGTCATTATCAATGAAATGAGCTGTAAGACACATATAATTAATTCTTTGTATTGAAGTCCAAGTATCAGTGGTCACAGAAATTCTTTGACATGTCTTAAACATTTCTCTCAATTTCTCTTTTTCACTATAATACAACTTTAAACAATCACGAGCAATGGTAACACGAGATGGAATGTGAAATTGTGGACATGCAACTTGCACAAAGTGCCTAAAACCGGATTTTTCCACATGCTTAAATGGTAACTCATCAACAATAATCATGTGAATCAATGCCTCTCTAACATCATTCAAGTTAATAATCCTACTCCCACACTTTAATTCACTACTCTCATGTTCTTGATCAAAATACAATTTAGTTTGCTTTTCTTTGCCCTTTTCTTTTTCTATATTAATAGGATTACCGAGACATGATTCTGCATGGTTTTTAACATTTTTTGAACCATTAAGATTACCATCAGCAGCAAAAGTTTTAGGACAGAACTTACATTCAGCTCGTAGTTTTCCATTCTCGACGTACTCTAAGTAATATTTCCAATACTAAGCTTTCCTCTTACTTTTTCTGTTCCATATATATTCCCGCCCCGCTTTTAGCTTCTTATCAGGAGGCAAAGTAGATTGCAATTCTTCCATATCCTTTTCAGAAAGTGGCTGTGACGTTTGTTCAGAAAAAGAAGCAGACCGTTTGGATTGAGAGCTCTCCATCTACAATATAATTATATACAATATAAGTAATTTTAAAGTAACAATTATATACACATACCATTTTATAAAAAAAATTTAAGAGCAACTTACATTGCAAGAATAAGAATCCGTGGTTCCTTGACTTCCTTCACTCCCTGCAAGAATAAAAACAAAAATAAGAACCCCTGAACTACACACAGGTTAGCCAACTTATTTAATCTTAATAATCTGAGTCCATACTTTTAGCAGCCTAGCAGGAATAAACACAAATTTTAAAGTATAAGTTAGCTTAAAAAGTGTCCATATATACACATTAGAAATATCAATACACATTAGAAATACTTTCAAATTTCTCAACATTGGCGCAGAGGCTAAACTTAAGAGAAGTGTCAAAACTGTTGATGATTTTGTTTACAAATTAATCAGTAACAAAGTGGAACTAATGAAAAGTTCACAAAGCAATGTCTCAGTAAGTGAATCATAACTTAGAAGTCTGTAATCATATCGGTTTACTGAGGAGATTAATGCATTCTTTCTGTGTGAATTTGTAGGAAATGCAGATGAAAAAGGATGATATCTTGGCAAGGTTCCTGGAGCAGAGCGACACTGATTTGAAGTATCTGAGAGATATAATCTTGAGCTTTGTAATTGCGGGTAAAGACACAACAGCAGTTACACTTTCATGGTTTGTTTACATGCTTTGTAAACACCAGAATATACAGGAAAAGGTTGCTGAAGAAGTAAGGAAAATTACGAAAATGGAAGGAGTTGGAAAATTTTCAGAACTTGCTGCTAGTTTGACAGAAGAATCACTTGAAAGAATGCAGTATTTACATGCTGCATTGACAGAAACTCTCAGACTCTATCCAGCAGTTCCAATGGTAATTCTAGCTAGTCGCAGTCAGAAAATTTCATTGCTCTCATAATCTCATTGTTTGTTCTCTTCCTTTTTATTTTTCTCTTTTGTGTTACACGTTACTTGCTGAAGTTTATGTCAATTTCAGAGGCACATTCCAACTTATCATATATCAACCAAGCTAATTTCTACCTTTCTCTCAATTTCTAATTTTGAAATCAAAATAATTGCATTTTCTCTAATTTCAAAGTCCAACCAAAAGGAGTCTAAGAAATTCAGGTACTTGACAAAAATAAACAATGCAATCATGATGAAAAACTAATTGTCCTCTGCTACAATCCCATTACCAAAACATAAAAATAAATAAATTCGAAGATAAACCATACTTGTTATCAATTCTAAACATTAAACCCTAAAACCCTAAACTTTAAACTAAAAAAAACCAGAAAAAAAAACATAAATTCGAAAGAAATTCGAAAATAAACCAAAAAAGAAAAAACATAAATTCGAAAACATTGAAGTAAAAAAAAGAAATTCAACATGCAAACATCAAATAATCATTATAAGCAATTGAAACATGAATAAACATATAAATTCTAACACTTAATTCATTATTTCGAATACAAAATACCCAAACATAATTAGATAATTTAGATTTACATTAAAAAAAAAATAACTTACCGGAGAAATGGAAAATCGCGCAGTAGCTGTCTCATGCGGTGGTCGGTGGGCGCCTGGGCTTCGCCTGAGAGAGTGAGGAAGGCAGGAGGTGTCGGCGGTGGGCGTTGCCGCGTTGGGCTGACTCGGCTGAGACTTGCGTGACTGCGTGTCTGCGTGAGGGAGAGGGGGAGACAGCCTGTTTGTTAGGGTTAGAATGAAATGAAAGAGAATTCAAGCGTCACTCAAGGCCTCAAGCTGTCAAGCAGGTGAAGCAGCAGCATTATTTTAATTTTTTTTTTTTTTTTTTTTTTTTTTAAAAAAAAAAAACAATTTTTCCGGGTTTCAGGTCCGGACCTGAAAACCCCGGGTTTAGACCGGGTCCGGACCGGAACCGGGAACCTTGATTTTTAAGGACCGGGACCGGACCTGAATCAACAGGTCCGGGTCAGGTCCGGTCCGGATCAGGTCGGTTCAGGTCCGGTTTCAGGTCCGGTCCAGTTTTTGTACACCCCTACTCCCATCACAAGGAACGAACTCATGACCTTCATGAGGGACTTCAAGGGAGAAATTCAAGAGTTGATCAACAAGAAGCCGCCTGCTCTGGACAAGGAGCAGTCGGCTAAGAAACCCTCCACTTCACAGAAGAGGAAGCCAGTTCAAGGGCGAGAGGCGACCCCTCATCCTAAATCTAGGAAGTGGGAGCCACCTGCCCTTGATTTCACAAAATACCGTTTTCCTACTCCAGGAAATAGGAAACCTGTTCGTCATATTCAGGCGGACGGGTCGAGGAAAACATACACAGACGCTCGGCTACTGTTAGAGAAGAAGAAGAGTGACCGATTGTCAGAGTCGGCCTCTACTTCAAACTTCCAAGATAGTCTGCGAAATACCTCGATGAGGCATACTCAGTCGTATCATGAGGGCTAGTCAGGCGGCACCTCCCGTCAGTCCGGCTTTCATAGAGACCAGGCGGTACCAAACTTACCGTTTGTACCGCAACAACAGTATTTTTTACAGCCACCTCCGTTTGGTGGACATGCAGCAAAAAATGTCCAACCTATGGACTGGCAGCTACGGTTGCTTAGACTTGGTGAACAGCCGTCGGCCTTCTCTAAGGAAATTATTGAAGCCGCTCAGCCGGCCAAAGTGAAAAATGTATTAGTAGGCGCCTATGACGACACTACTAACCCAGAAGACCATCTAATGGCATTCACCAACCTGATGTACCTTCAAGGGTTGGATGATCCCACTTGGTGCAAGTGTTTCCCAGCGACTCTCAAAGGAATCGCACAACAATGGTTCAGCAACCTGCCGACTGGTTGTGTAAATAACTTCAAGACGCTTTCTTACTCATTCACCTCCAACTTCGCCATGAACATCCCTGCGAAGAAGACGACCCTTGATTTAGGAACAATTCAGCAGGGCGAGAAGGAGGGGCTTCGTTCTTACATCAGGCGATTTAACCTGATGAGAATACAGATTCAAGGGTTACCGGATGAAGTAGCCTATACTGACTTTTTCAGAGGTCTCAAAGACGGGTCGACCTTCAAATTTGATTTGGTCCGAAAGAGGGTGGCGACTCTTCAAGAGGCCTTGATTGAAGCGGAAGCCTATATACAGGCGACTGATCTTTGTAGTACGGTAAAACAGTTAGACGGGAAAAGATCCGACAAAAGAGAAGGACGACAGAAGCAGTCGTCAAACAAAGACAAGAAGAGAAAAGAGGTCTGGGCAACTGATTCCTCTAAACAGCCGTCCCATAAGAAGAAAAAAGAATTCAAACCATACTCCCCAAAGTATGTGTTTAACAAGGATAGCCAATTTATCCTAAAGGAAATCAAGGGACGGATCTCAATTGAGAAGCCGGTCCCCATGAAGGGTTCTGCAAACAATCGGAACCAAGAAAAATTCTGTGATTATCATGAAGATGTTGGTCATCACACCAATGAATGCATCAGTCTCATGCGGTATCTGGACCGCCTGGCTGAGCAAGGTGACCTTGACACTTATGTCAAGAAATCTACGGGGAACACTTCCTCGAAAAAGCAGTCGACCAAAAAGAATCAACAGGCCGACAGCTCCGATACAGATGATGCAGTCGTCTACACCATTGCAGGCGGCTTCTCAGGAGGCGGCCCCACTATTAGGGGCAACAAAGACAATATCAGACGGTTAGATGTAAATTCCGTTCACCAAGAACGACCCTCCAAATATTCATTTCCTGAGATTGTCATCACTGAAGAAGATCTAGGAGGGGTAAGAGGGCCGCATGACGACCCTATCGTTATTGAATGTAAAGTGGCCAACTAGAGAGTTGGCCGAATCCTCATAGATACCGGAAGCTCCTCAGATCTCATCAGTAGAAAAAGTCTGTCGAAACTAAAATATCAGACTGATTTCATACATCCGGCATCCTACCCTTTAGTAGGGTTTGGAGGAGGAGTCGTCCACCCAGTGGGACGAGTGGATTTACCCATCCGCCTGAGCGAAAAAGGGGAAGGACGACACATGGTAGTCCGGTTCCTGGTAGTAGAAGAACTCTCGGCCTACAACATGATTTTGGGACGACCAACCCTGAATAATTCCAAGGCTGTTATAATCTCATCTCTTATGTTGCTCAAGTTTGAGAGGGATAATGGAACAGTCGGGTCCCTAAGGGGAGATCAGAGGATGGCCCGAGAGTGCTATCTCTCGGATGTCAAGCCCACTGTTATGGCCACTATGTCGAGCGGTGGAAAAATAGACCTTGACAATGTCAAGGAGAGTGCGCCTGTTCAAGAAGCAGGCGGCAAGAAGAGAAAGGCATCCCAGACAGGGGCCGCAAGAAAAGACAGAAAATAGCAATCATTGGCAGAGGAGCGGTCGGATGAATTCCGCCCTCAGCCAGCTGGTGAGCATACGGACCTGATCTTAGATGACTCGCGTCCTGACAGAACAATCAAGGTTGGGACGACTGCTCTAAGGGACCTGGGTGACGACTTTCACAAACTATTGAAAGAATACAAGGACATCTTTGCATTCGAAGTCCATGAAATGCCAGGCATTAGTCCTGATCTGGCGGTACATAAACTGGCCGTGGATCCGAAAAAGAAGCCGGTACGGCAGAAGAAGCGGAACCATGGCGAAGAAAGAAGTCACGCGGCAGCCGCCGAAGTTAAAAAATTACTTGATGCAGGGTTCATTCGGCAATGTTACTTCCCAGACTGGGTTGCAAATGTGGTGCTTGTTAAAAAGCCGAATGGCACCTGGCGAATGTGTGTAGACTACACAGACTTAAACAAGGCGTGCCCCAAAGACAGTTACCCTCTGCCTAAAATTGATAACCTGGTCGACTCAACAGCCGGCCATGCTTTGATGAGCTTTATGGACGCCTACTCTGGTTTCCATCAAATTCCTTTATGGAAGAAAGATCAGGAGAAGACGGCCTTCGTCACTGATCAGGGGTTATACTGTTACACGGTCATGCCGTTTGGTCTTAAGAATGCCCCGACCACTTTCCAGCGAATGATAAACACTGTGTTCTTTGATCAGATTGAGAGAAATGTCGAGGCATATATTGATGATATGATTGTCAAGTTTAAACTTCAGAAAGATAATCTGTCGGACCTCCGAGAAACTTTCGCCACACTCAGGCGGCACCATGTCATGCTCAATCCCAGGAAATGTTTCTTTGGAGTTGAGTCTGGGAAATTTCTCGGATTCCTTATCAATCAGAGAGGAATAAAGGCGAACCCTGAGAATGACTAGATCATACAACAAAAAAGTACACAGGCGTCCACTCAAAGTGGGGGACTTTGTACTTAGAAAAATGGAAGCAGTTGGAAGGGCTAATGAGTCTGGCAAACTAACTCCCAACTGGGAAGGACCCTACCGAATCTGTGAAGAGGTCAGGGACGGTACCTACCGTCTAGAAACACCAGACGGCCAACCGTTGCCTCGAACTTGGAATGTAGATAATCTTAAGAAATATTTCTTTTGAATGATATAAATAGTCAAGGGCTACTTAATAAAAGTTTGCATACTTAATATTCAATTTTGTACTAAGAGGGGCACGCCTACTAACAAACACTCGGCTACTCTCCATACTGGATTTTCATTTTTACTTAAGAGGGGCATGCCTACTGACAAACAGTCGGCTACTCTCCATGTTTAATTTTTATTCTTACTTAAGAGGGGCAGGCCGCCTATACATTTACAGTCTCCTACTCTCCATTGAGTATTTCACTTTATCATTAGAGGGGCATGCCGTCTGTACCTTTACAGTCGGCTACTCTCCATTGAGTATTTTACTCTATCATCAGAGGGGCATGCCGTCTGTACCTTTACAGTCGGCTACTCTCCATTGAGTATTTTACTCTATCTTCAGAGGGGCATGCCGTCTGTACCTTTACAGTCGGCTACTCTCCCTTGAGTATTTTACTCTATCTTCAGAGGGGCATGACGCCTGTACCTTTACAGTCGGCTACTCTCCATTGAATATTTTACTCTATCACCATAGGGGCATGCTGTCTGGACATATAGTCGATTCCAAGACAGAAGACCACCCTCCTATACTTAGCTAAAAAATGATGGTGGCCTGGCCGACCCTGTGCCTAAATAGGCAGCTGCCCTCCTCTTACTTAGCATCTGCGTCCACCAAAGGACTAACCAAGGCCACAGACCGAATGATCAGACCAGGCGCCAAGCCAACTGATCCAATCTTCAAAACTAATACGACCTGTCCCAACATCATAACAGGCGTCCGGCGGCATCCCTCCGGATGAAATTCGTCGCAGAGAGCATCTCCCTTTTGGGTGGAACATTGCTCTATAAACTAATTACACGGCACCTATACGACTGTCCCCAAGGGCAACCACGTAGCCGTTTTTGAGACAAGGATAACTCTATCACTAACCAAACCAGTGGTAGCAGTTGACATCTGAGTCAGATGACCGCCTGTATTACTTGGGATAAATGCAGGGGGTACCTCTTGAGTTAATAGCCAACAAACATTGGCGAATCAAAAGGTTCAGCCGGCCTCCGCCGCCTGGTACCTTTACTACTCAAGCAGGAGTGACGGCGACTGAGTAACAACAAAGTTAACTCATAGTCACTCTCTCAAACTTAGTATGGAGCCTAAAAGGTATGAGTCGTCCGCCTGTTTTTAGCAAACACGGGCTCTCAACCACTACTCCTGCTAGGTTAACAACCTATGAGTTAAAAGCCAACAAACATTGGCGAATAAAGGGGAACAACCGGTACCCACCGCTTGATACCTCTACTACTCAGTTACTTGGCGACTAGGTAACAATCATGTTTACTTGGTCACTCCTTAAAAATTTAGTATGAAACTAAAAAGGTGTTCATACAGCACCTGTTCACACTAGATTAAATATGGCGGGGAACAGTCGGCCTAGACGGCCTAAAGTCTCTAGCCTAAAAACATGACAAGTAGGAAACCACTTTCCTACTTGGTTAATTTTACAAATGACAGAACCGCCTGCCTAAAGGGGATCCAGTCTTTAAAATGGTTCGAATACCGATTGGATAAATGGCCGACTGATCGTCTAGCCTGGAAACAGACAACCAGTCGTCCAGGGGCATAGGCGGCGTGACTAACTATCCGTACCTGTCTGCAACTATCGGCCATGTAAAACAATCGGTATAATGTACAATTGGATATCAGAATATTCAATACTTGAACAAATTTGAAGCAAAACAAAAATATTCATTAAAAGGAAGCCGGTCATTAAAGACCGGCAAAATATTCAGAGCCCCGGTCCCCTGGCCGGGTAAATACAAACAAACGGCACGCAGGCCGGGGAAAGAAGACATAAAGCTTATGAAGGGGGCAGATCTTCAATATTAGCAGCTGCCGCCTGGTCAGCACTCTTTTTGCTGGACTTGGCTTCAGCTGCATCCTTCTTCGATGTATTACCCCCAAGCGGCACAAGCGCCACTACCGGCTGCTCCTCCTCCTCCAGCGCCTCTTCCTTAGCAGCCGCCAGGATCTCTTGATTATATCTATCAGAACACTGGCGGTACGTTTTTTCCCAGGAGGCAAAGTCGGCATTGGGGAAGAGGCGGCCCCAAGTCATGCGTTGGATTTGAGCAGAGTCTTCCATCATCTCCCGGACCAGCTCTTTCTTTTCTTGCTCGACCTTTTCCGAGAGCTCCTGAGTAAGACTCTTCTCCTGGGTCACCAGGCGTTCCTTTACGCTCGCCAAGGATTTCTCCAAGGTTTCGTATGAGGACATCTTTTGGCGAAGAGGTCTCAGCTCGGTCTTGAGGTTGTTGATGGTCGCCTCCAGCTCGCTATTCCTCTTCTGGGCCGCCTCTAACTGAGCCCGGATAGCGGCGGTAGCCTGCGCCTGATAATAAAGAATATCAATTGTCAGAACTTCATTTTGGGCAATTTGAAACATTGCCTTATCACAGTCAGAGGCGACCATAGCTTTTGCAGCCTTTACCTCTTTGTTCTTCCGGTCAAGCGGCTTGCGAAGGCCGTTCACTCGGAGCAGGGCCTAAGTAAAAAGGGGAACATGCGTCAATTTCCAAACAAAAAAGAAAACAGGCGTCCTGGAATTCAAATACTCAAAAATATGCTAAGTATACCTCAGCAAGGACCCCTGCAATCCCGTCTAGGTCAAGGGTGCCGACACCCCTGACCGCCTCCCTTTCAGCTGGAGGTACGGCCTTGATCATAGACTTGGCCACTTCGACCAAGTCAGGCTCCTGAGGGCCGGCTGCATCAAGCATAAACAAACGGATTAGACCTAGTAAAGGAGGGAGCAAGTCTAAAATTTACAAGGACAATTTCATACTTCTAGGTGGCCCAGGTGGAGTTTTTGAAGAAGTGGCCGGCTGTTTCTCAGCCGCCGCATGTTTCCTGGCAGAACCAGGAGAGCTCGCAACAGTCGTCCTCCGGGCCTTGGGGTCCGGCTGTTGGGAAGAAGAAGCTCTTGGAGCGCCCGTCTAAAAAAGAAGAAAAGAGTCAGTATATGCATAAACACAACTCCAAAAAGAGGGTGAAAGGTTCGAAGCCCACCAAGGGTGCCCCCTTGTTGGGGGAGTCGGTTGAAGACTGTTACATGATGGAGGCCCGCAACATGGCCGCCGCAGTCTTGGAGGCGGTAATTTTGCTCATGGCGTCCGCTGCAAAAACAAATAGCAAAGTTAATAAAAGTCATAACAAGAAATGCACGGAACAACAGAGTATTCGACAGGCCGGCTACTTCTTGAGCACCGACTGCTGAGGCCACATGCGGCCAAAAATTACTCGTCGTAGAGCCATTTGAAGCTCGGGACGCAGTGCAGGGGTACTTGCTCTCGTACCCCTGAAGTAGAGTTCACCTTCGACTCTACTTTAAAGAGTCCTTTATCTAGGATCTCTTTCTTAGCCTTGGGGGAACAGGCGGCATGCTGCGGCCGCCTGCAAGAAGAGGCGGATTCTTGTTCCACCTGTTGAAGCGCTTGTTCAGCTCTGTGTCTGAACTCTCAATGATAAGGAAGGTGCTCCGCCAGACCTTCCATTTGTTTGCTTTACCTCTCGTCATGAGGTAGCCCCTGTGGCTCGTCAATTGATACCAGCCGGTACCGCCTGCCTTAGGGGTCCGGCTGAGGTAGTTCATGTGGGCGAAAGCCTCGAAGTTCGGCTCCACCCCGTGCAGTTCGCACCCGGCCACATAGCCGAGTACGTTGACCCAGGAGTTCGGGGCTAACTGCCATAACCCCAACTCATACCCATCCAAGATCCGCTGAACAGCCGGATGTAGTGGGAAGCGCAGCCCAGCCTTAATGGCCGCCTCGTAGCAGCCAAAGCAGGCGCCATCATAACTGGTACCAGCCGGCCAGACGACCGTGTCCTCTGGATCTGGCACGAACACTAAAAAGCCGGGGCCCATTGTGTGGTTTGCGATAAAGCTCCCCACTTTCTCTTGCATGGCCGTGATCCGGCCCCGAGGTACCGTGCAGTAGTAGGGGGTATTTTGCTCTCGGTGAGAGGCGGATGGCTCCGCCCAATCGTCCCCCTTCTCAACTGCGTGAGAAAGCCTCGCCTCTTGTAGGCGACTGTTTTTCTCTTCTGTGTCCAGAGAAGCATGGCCAGAAGAGCTAGACTCGGATTCGTCCTCTGACGAGTCCGAAGAGAACGACTCCTCTCCTCTCCCGGAGGGGCCCGCCTCCTCTCCTTTCAAAGGAGCAGGAGAGAATGTAGAATTGTCAACTGTAAAATGGGAAGGGGTCACTTTGACTCCTCCCTCAGAACTGCCGGCTTTCAAGCTGCTTTGTTTCACTTCCACATCTGGCGCCTGGTCAGATGTTTCACTAATCGACACCCTGTGGGAGGAGCCGTCTGAGTTTGAGATCCTGGCAGTCTTTTTTGTTCTGGCCATCATGCTCTGCATAGACACAGATACAGTCGGACTTTGTATAAAGGGCAAAGATGGGTCCAGAAAAGGGCAGGCGGCACTCCTAGTCCTAGATTCAGCCATCCCCGGTGACCGGCTGATCACTAACCTAGGTTGGGTCGTGTGCTTCCGTGGTGCCATTTCAAAAAAGAATAAAGTAAAGAGAAAATTAAGAGTAAGAGAACCGACGGTTACCTGAACGAGTGACGATTGATGAAGTTCTGAAAATCCTTTGCAATCGGCTTGTCAGAGCAGGCGGTAGGCAGAAAGGGTCCAAAATGTCAGAGCAAGTTCAGGGGTCCGAATGTTCTCTCGCAAAGTTTTCAAGTGTGAAAATGACCGAAGTCAACACTCCTTTATATAGGCGAAGTGAGAAGGCGAAGGGTCACTTCCAGAATTCCAAATTTTGGCGGGAGAATCTCTCGGCCTCTCGCCGAGTGACACTTGTAGCAGGTCGTCGCCTGTTACAGGGCGATACCTGTCACAGGTAACACGTGACCAGTCACGTGCCACCTGTGAGGGGCAAATGATTAGGGGATTTTGCTCCCACCAATCGGAATGCGCCACGTGGGCCAATCAGGTCCTGCCAAGTGTCCCCCAGTTGGACCTCTCAGGGCTTGCCACGTGGCACACGCTTATTCGTCCATCCTGGACTTATTATGTCATGACACGTGGCATACTCCATGCCTAATGGAGAAGCCGGTCACCTAGGCCCAACTTCCGAGGGAAGCCCAATCAGCCCAAGGTTAACCTAAACCTAGATTGGCACGTTTCCCGAGGTTATAAATACCTCCCTTAATCCTCATTAAGGGGGAGGACGCAGATTACACACATTAAACACTCTCACCTAGAGAGACCCAATCACTTTAATTTCCGCATTAATTACTCCTTAATCAAGTACTAACTTGACCGTCGGAGGCGGATCTCCAATCATCCGGAGCATCCGTTTGTTTTGCAGGTACAGGCGTCCGGTTCCAGTCTCGGAATTGTAAGTCTCCCGCAGGACATCAGAAAACCCCGAAACAGTAGTGATGGGGTGGGGTGAGAGAGATAAAAAGGAGATGGAATAAAATGTACAAATGATCGGATCATTATCATTAGGCATTAGAAATCTTACATACAACGACAATTTGTGTTACGCTTCTCAATTTATCTTTAACATTCAATTTTAATTCCATACATATTATACTAAGTCTAAACGAGTAATATGAGACATTTTTACTAACAAAATTATGATACTCTTTTCAATTTGCTTGATCCATAACCAATGAATGGAGAAGCTTAGCTCACTCATAACTTTGAAGTGAATTCAGTCTTCATCAACGTAGCTAAATAAGTTCAACCTCAATTAACGTGAAAAAATTAAGGTCAATTGATATAACCTCATTTAGTGTGAAGGAAGCTTAGATTGAATGTTGTACTAATCTATAGGACTTTTTGTTCAAATTTGACTATGGTCAATTTTGTGTTACACGATAATTATTATTTTTTAATCAAAATGATTTAACCTAACAATTTAGAATTAGTCACTACTCAATCATTACACTACGTACTAGTTATTATTACCTTGAGAGGTTCAACTCATTCAAGTTTAGAAATACAATTGTTTGCATTATTTTGCAATACTCAATTTCTCATGTAATATTTGATAAGAATAGATCGAGTTTAATAATAATTCATATACACGAATACTCCTTATTTGCTCTTGAACAACCCCCGTCCTCCAAAAAAACGAAAAGATAAAGAACCTTCTTGTACATATATATATCAATCCCATGCATGGTCAAAATGATGCTTCATAATCCAAGATAAAATGACCAAATTTCATCTTTGCATATGAATGAAAGAACCAAAAGATGTTGCATTTTCTTTTGGTATAAGGTCTCTTCGAATAGAATCAATTGATTCGTTGAAAACGTAAGAATCGCCTTTCATAATATGAATAGGTTAAATTTCTAGAACAATAACTGCAACAAAGAGAAAAATCCAGTCATGGTCACATATTGTAATCATTTGCTTTTGTTCATAAATCTAAGGCAAATTAAAGCAAGGAAGTATAAAGTAAAATACCTATTTTGTCCATAAATAAACAGAAAATTTATAAATTGAATTCCAATTAGTGCATTTAAAATTATTGTGACTATATATATGAGTGGTGTATCATTCATCTTTTGCAAAAAGTTTGAAGCATGTAAAGTTGTAATGTACTGGTCAAGTAACCCTTTAATCAATATAAAGGTGATATTAATTGGCTAAAACACCCCTGTTAACTTGTGATAAGGATTTTTAAAAGCCAAAAATATACGGAGGAATAAAATACATTTAAGGGCTTCATATAAGCATTTAATGCATTTTCTAAATTAGCATTAATTTGAAAATATGACAAAGTTCCTCATAAATTAATGTAGCTACTCCGTAATATTCAATTTAACTTAATTATATTTCAATTTTTTAGGATTCTTATGACCTACATATGTCATTTTTCAATTTTATGTATTAGGGCTTAGGCCTTGTTCTATTCATCTTATTTTTGCTGAATTGAAATTCTTTTTACTAAACTGAAATTATTTTTGTTGAACTATAATTATTTTTATTAAAATGAAATTCTTTTTACCGAACTAAGATAATTATTTTTGTTGAACGAAACTTATTTTTACTGAACTAAAATTATTTTTACCGAACATTATTTATTTAAGGTGAAGTGAACAAGACCTTACATCATTGAGAGAAAAAAAAAGAATAAAAGCCTTTTTATTATCTTAATCATATGTAAAATCTAAAATCTTACTAGATACATTAATGTAATTATACGGAGTATTTAGCAACACTTACATTCTGTATCACTTTTGTCCCACTTGATTCTGTTCTCTCTTTCGATGTCAAGTTCATCTTCTTCTTCTTCTTCATCATAGTTGCTACTTTCTGTTTGTAAATTCCCCAAATACCTCTTTTTTGACATATTTGGACAAGAGCTTTGAGGATATATCTTCTTTCGAAGCATTGCTCTCAAGATCTACAAGATTTATCGAACAATCATTATTCATAAATCCCTAGTCACATAAACGTATTTTACTTTTTATAAAATAGTTTAAACTGACAAGTAATAATACATTGATATTTTTTAATTGACAGATTATAGAATAAATAATAAAAGTGTTGTGTATGGTTACCTTACTAATTCTCGACTTAGGGACCATAAGAGTTGGATCTTTTAGACTACGTGTTGGACCCATCCCTCCAACACCACAAATGAACGCCTTCTTAAGGAGGAATGTCAATGACTTTTTACCAATAAGTTTACTACCATTGTTGTCTATGTACACATCTTTGGCTTTATTGTTGTTAGACACGACCATTGTATCATCATGTTCATAGTCCGGTTTGTCTTCGTCCTCATCTTCGTCGTCCTCTTTTCTATTAGCATCTAAACTAGATAAACAATTGAGATCATTTGAGGACATTAACGCGTTCAACTCCTTTTGAAGCTCTTTAACCTCTTCCAATGTGAAGTCAAGAATAGGGTTTTGAGATGAAGGAGAATTCTCTTTAACATTATCATCTTTTGATGATTTATTAAAAAGTGTACCAATTGATAGAAATCCTTGAGGCCAATCACTAAACTCCTCTTTTTGAGCTCCTAATCGTGGAGTTTGATCTATAGAAATGGGACAATATAATTGGTTAGTGAAGTATTTTTCCCAAAAACATGGCAAAAGATCTAACTATATACTACTAGAAAAGTACATGTAATTAAACAAGGATTAGGACATGAAATTAAATCTAGGACCACCTTAACTATCTACATTGCCCAACACTACTGTACCAGGGAAAAAAATAGAAAAAATAAATAAATAAAATGGATATGTTTGTACAAAAATCTTGTAAATTTCTTATAGATCAGATGTATATGTCAACGCATGTCAGCAATGCAACTCTCTCAGAACCCCTGAAATATGATGGGTTTAATAGATTAAATTATTAGACACGCCTTGATCAAAAGCTAAAAATTGATTACTCGTAACTTGATCCACATAAGATATATACAACAGATACACTAGATATATCCAGGGGTGGAGGAACTCACTTTTGTTAGATGCATGAACCTTTGTATTACTAGTATTGTTGCTTTGTGATCTTCCATTGAACTTGCCATGCATCCAGCCGAAAAGCTACATAAACAAGTAAAACAACAACACAAACAAAAATACTGATTTATAAGAATAAAATCTACACACAATATATAAAATTAATTCAACATTCCAAAATTTGGTACATGCATTTAAATTTATAAATATTTTAACAACATACCTTCATTATTATTAGGACAAATGATATTCTTGAATTGAAGCAATAAGAAATATATAGTTGAAAGTAGGCTTACAAAAGAAAAAAGTGTTTGAAAATAAATATAGAGTTTTGTTAAGCCAATGTGAGCTAAATAAGTAGGACAACATTATATAGAAGTGAGCTTTCATGGGAAAATTCCATAGCCAAATCACTAGTTGCTAATTTGGTTCAAGTTCCCATGTCATGCATTTTGTCGCTTTCCAGCTTTCTCTAAACTCTTTCTTTAATTAATTATCATAATATCATTTTTTTTGTAAAGAAATATCTTTTTTTTTGGAGGAATATATCTTAATATCTTAATTAATTTAACTAGTTCCATCTCAATTGTCTCACCTAAAAAAATAAAATACAAGAAAATTACTAGTATTTGATCACCTCAATCGTCTACATGATCCTTATGGTATTTCATTTTCCAATTATTATAAGTTTTTAATTAATTACCACCATTTTTACAACATTGGATTGGTTGTATTGTGATAAGCCCGGCCCCTTGTATTCTATAACCACTTATAAACTTGTCAACATATAACATAATATATTATTCTATTTGTATCTAATTTTTAATAGTCAATCAAATCACCATCTAAACTAATATAAGTAACTTGAGATATAAGGAGTAAAAGTTTAAATAAAGTTTGGGATATGATCCCTTAGCTTACCATTTACCATCTTCTTTGATTTTTTTTGCTATTTCTATTCTCCTGTACGCAAAAACCCTAATTCCTATTTTTGATAAAATTCTCAATCATAATTGATTGATCATAACTATCATATTTTTTGCTAGAGATACATAATAATATAATTTTGGATCTTGAAATTGGATGCCGGCATCTTAAAATGAATGAGCTATGGCAAAATTATTAAATATATGTCATATCCTTAATTATGAGGGATTGAGCCAATGTTCATTAGCAAGTTTAATTCAAGCCCTTTGTCACATGTATACATTTAAGCATTAATAGTCTAATCTCTCTCGTTTTAAATTATATTTTGGCTATATATTAAGGGTGTGTTCTATCACCTAATTTTCACTTATCTAAACTTATCTTATCTTATCTGAACTTACCTATATAAACTTATGTGAACTTATTAAAACTAAATAGTTTAGTTGTAATTTGAACTTGATAGCCCTTACTAACACTTACTTTATTTTTCCTCAACTAGACTTATATGAACTTAGTTGAGCTTATTAGACCTGAAAGACCGAAATAAATAAGCTAAGTGAAAATAAGATAAACAAAACAGATCCTTACTAGCTAGTAGTCCTTGCTTTTATAACTACCAAACCTAATGCATGCAATCTTTACCATTAGAAAAAATCAATCTTACATTTCCAATATAAAAAAGTATTTGAAAAAAAAAAACTAATTAAATTATTATTACCTTACTATTTGAACCCATGCATTCACAATCCACTTTGCATAGACAATAAACATAAGCTAGCTACTAAGCATTTACTTCCACAGAGTTTCTTGCTAGTTTCCGATCCAAAACTTCAACTTTTTGTTCAAAAAACAATATCTTGCTCATAGTATGAAGACAAACAGAAAGAGTTTGCAAACTAAGGAGAATATTTTTGAGGGAATTTGATTAATTTTGATGAACAAGATGAGGTAACCCTAATGTTTATGGTATGGACAGAAATAAAGGAAGTGGGGGTGTGTACTATTTCACAGCTCATGGGACTTCTAATTTGGGGGGTGCATGCCCCATGCTCAATTATCATGAAAACAACCCTAAGTTGTCCACCAAAAATGCTCAATAATTGTGTGCTACACCTTGCTTTCTATGCATTTTCCTACTCCATCATTTATATGATCTTGTCTATGATCAAGACAAGAATGTAATGTTCATACATATAATAATATACTATTGTGGTCAATTATATCCAAGGGTCCAGGAAACTTTAATTATATAAATTTGTGAATAGCTAGCTAGTAGAGTGAGATGTCAATTCATCTTACGAGTGTTATTGTTGACTTTATTTTACTGATAGATGATACTCCCTCCGTCCCTAAATTAGATTCCTCTTTCTAGCATTTATTCCTCACATAATAGAGAGAAAGAGGAATGTAATTTAGGGACGGAGGGAGTAGCATTGTTTGATTAATGATTTTTAAAAGTGTAATTGGATGAAGACACTTTATTTAATGTGATCAAATAACGAAAATTCATGTTTGGTTACGATTCTCAATTGGGTGGTGATTTGTGTGTGATAGATAGTTATGGATTAGAAGGTGGTTTGTTTTTTATTTGTGTAGAACATAGACAACAAACTACATATAGATGATAACTAAAATTATTTTTTTTGTTCTGCCCATAACCTTGGAAAAGCAGTCGAGTTGAGCACGGAATATAGTCCCAAAAAAGCTAACTAAACCATCCTTTTACAGGCCGGAACGGACTAGATTTGATTAGGTCTAGCTCTAATTAGATAATAAAAAATGAATAAAGGTGAACATGACTTAAAAAAACAGATGAAAACGAAACATGAGTAAAATTCACAAAAAAGAAGGAATTATTTGTTACATTAGTTATAATTACTTTTCTCTTTTAGCCCTATTATTTCTCTTTGACAACTTCATGGATTGTTACATCAATTGATCTAGCTTGTGATTGCTACATTAGAGGTACTTTATTTCTTCTCTATTACTCCCTACGTCCCTTTACTTTTGCTCCATTTCCATTTAATTTTAAGGTCAAACTTTAAAAACTTTGACCATTAATTATTACTGCTAATTTATAAAAGATTATATAGTCATGAATAGTCTTGTTAAATTTGTCTCAATGTAATTTTATTAAATATTATATTTTTTATAATTTTTACGTGTAAGGAAATAAAGATATAGACGTTTTAATACGCGTCTTGTAGATCGTGCACAGTCAAATGGGGCAAAAAAATAGGGACAGGGAGTATTTATTTAACTTTTAATTAATTTCTTACACAAAAATCTTCTAAGAGGGTGTATGGTTCACATGATGGTATGAGTTTGGAATCACGAATGACACTAAGGTGGTGTAGGGCGTGAAACTTGATTTTTAATACCTTGTGTTTGGTTATTATTCGAGAATGTTTTTTTTTTTCCTTTCATTTGGAATCCAGAGGTTTGGTATGAGTAGGGATGGCAATGGATGAGAGGTGGGTCGGTAATGTTTTATCCGCCTCCATCCACCAAAGATCCATCCATCACCCAATCCATCTATCACTTAATTTACCTTTATCCACATGCATCAATCCATGGATAAATCGAGAGGTACTTTGGATGAAATAATATATAATACAATTTTGCACTTTCTTGATTAAAATAAAGATTTTTTAAAAAAATAAAGATTTAAAAAATAAAAAAAAAAGGTGATTTTACATACTAAATACCCTTAAGTACCTTTCAAAGTTGGTTCCCACTGAGAAACTAATTAAAATTCAAAAACTTTAAGAGCTTGTTCGGTATGTCAAAAAACAGGAAACAAGAAAAAGGTGTTTACACTTTTTTTATTGTCAATTTTTATAATTATCATGATTTTAATAAGTTTGACTAATATTTTATTCATTATATGACATGTATCATATGATTTTGAAAATTAAAAAAATGAAAAAACAGAAAACCACAATTATGCCAAATAGACCCTAACATTCTCAATTATTTTACACATAATTTTAAATTCCATCTACTTATCTTAATTTCAATGCAAAATACTGTAAAAAACAGACATATGGTTTTGACACGAACAAAACACTACCTCCGTTTCATTTTTTGCAACTTTGGAATATTTTATATCTCACAAATAATGCTCAAAGTTGCAAAAAAACATAAAATAGAGAAAGTAGTAAATTTTTAATATTTTTTTGTAATATTAAAAAAAAATAGAAACAATAATTTCCTTAATAAGTGAAAATAATTAGAGGAATTGGTGTAAAATCACATGGTGTTCATCCTGTAGTCTAGACAAAGAAGGCCAAGAAACAGTCTAACCATACTATTGGAGGATTAAAAAATTAATAAATGACATCAGCAAATCCAGGTGTTAAACGACAGTACTGTTGATGGATTCTTAATCATGATATCAAATCAACACGTGTGTCCAAGATTTATCTTGCCGTACAATTTGTTAGGTTGTCTGTCTATTCAATACAAATTTAGAAACAACTACCCTACTTTATTCCCTAATTTCTTCATTTTATTTTCTATTTTTAACATTTTTCATTAATTAATTTTTTTACTGTACAATCTACAGTGTTACTCAGGTTTTTAACCACGTTGATTCATGGGATTAGGGTGTGTCTTTACGCAAATGTTTCACTTTATGCTGATACAATTGGTCAATTGACTAATAACATTAGTTTTACAATTCCAATTATCAAAAGAATTTTTATAACATAATTAAATGATTAATAACATTGATCCACTTAAAAATATGTTTCAATTGTACTTTTGAAATTATACTTGACAAGTTTTTACTGTTGCTAATGATTCCACTAACATTTGACTAATTAAAACTATGGTATGCACAAGATTTTAAGGATTATTTTAACAAAATACACAGGTGTATGAATAAGAAGTTGTTAGGTTAGTGTGACCCAAATTCTATAAGGGTTTGTTCTCATTGACTGAACTCAGCTGAATTGAACTTCAACATAAGAGAACAGGCCCTAAGTCTAACTAATTACATCTCAATTCTTCAAAAAAAAAAAAAATAATTACATCTCAAGATTTCTAGAAAATATTACCACGTTGAGAAATGGCGGAAATTTGTGGAAGATTCTAGAATGCTAATGAGATTCTAGATTTATGTTACAATTTTAAAGAGCAAATATGTAGAAGTTTCTACACACTTCATTCACCTATGTATATCATCTATAAATATAAATATTGGACATTTAAATAAAGTATCTCTAACATTTAGTTATATAGGGTAACTTTTATTTATTGTGGGTAATTTTTAATTATTTAAGAGCAACTTTATAATGGATGCACAATTTTTATTGTCTCCCTAATTTTTTAAATGTTTGTAACTGTACGTGATAGTTCAGTGATTTGATCTTGCAAGTATGTTGCCATTTGAATGGCTACTCTATCTATAGAATACAATTCCATATTAAAACTAAGTTAAATCCTAGGATATGAAGCATGGTGCCATTGATAATCTCACAAATTATTAAATGAAACTAGTTCAAACTAATTTATTGTGGATCACTAGTATTATAGAAAATATGGTTATTTTATTAATAAAAAAAGTCACTATAATAAAAACAAGGTCACTATGTTGAAATAAAAGTCATTTGGTAATATATAGGCTATATGAGGTTATTTTTTTTACTGAAATATTTATATACTGGTTAATATGAATCATAAAGGTCACTATGTTCAAATTAGGGTCATAACACTGTATTCAAATTCACAATAATATTAAACGTTATACAACTATACAAGTTTTAATAAAGGTTATTATCTATAAAATAAGGTTACTATGTTAAAAATAAGGGTCATTATGTTCAAGGATGACTTTTGAGTGGCTACAATAAAATTGTGGCTATTATATTAAATCAAATTACAACCGTTTATTTTTATTAACTAATGTAAATCGTTGATCTAGCTTACTTTTTATTTTATTTGTAAAAAAATTAAAAAATAAAAAACTTCCACGTTTATTTTTCAGTTTCTTCTCTATAATCTTTATTCATTGGTTTCTTTGTTTTGAAGTGGATACAAGTAATTTAATCTTCATTGTTCTTTTGCAAACCAGTTGTCTATTTAAATTACTTGCAGTTAAAGTATTTTTAAAGACCAAACTATCCACTGTATCCTTTCAATACCAGTAGATCTCTAATCAAGCAAAAAATTAAAGCAATCTTGAATTCAAGCAACTCTATTTGAATGGTTGGACTTGGAGCCAATTGTTATACTACGTATACATGGATCGCTAACAAAGATTGAAGAGAAGTAATTAAAGAAGAAACTTATAAGACCGTAAATTTTTATTTTTATTATTTTCTTAAAAAAAAATTTTTGTCAAAGTTTTATAAATATAAAATAAAAATAAATCATATCAAAGGTCCACATTAGTCAATAAAAATAAACGCTTGTGATTTGATATAATACAATGGCCACAATTTTATTGTGGCCATTTGAAAGCTGTCCATGTTTAATATAATGTCAGTTGCGTGTGTATAAATCTCGGGTTCACAATAATATTATTGTAGAACAGGTCCACGCAAGTCTTTCTGTGATAAGTTTAGACTTGGATTTGGGAGCTAGTCACAAATTTACTATCAAATTAATCCCATTATATAACCATTGTATTCTTTTATTATTGTTTTAAAAAGGATCTATTAATTTTATTTGACAAACAAATAACTAAACATTATCCAATCTATCTTTTGATCAAAGGTTACGTATCTTGATCAACTCAACCAGTAATTTAAACTAAGAGTTGAAACCCAAAATTTTGTTTTATATATTGTATTATGATATCTCATTATAAGATCTAGATTCCAATGACATTGAATATAATGGAGTGTGGATAAAGAATGAGACCCGTCATATCTAGAATTTATTATATACATCCAGTAGTACCGTACACCAAAGGTCATTTGCTCATTCTACCAACAAATGAGCAAATAATATTTGTATTCGTTTATTGGTTGAATGAGTAAATGACATTGGGTATTCGGTACATCTGGTGTACATAATAGAGTCTCTGTCATACCATATCAAATGACCAAGTTAACCTTAAGTTAAAGTTGATGGTTGGATCTCATGATTAATTTATATATTTTATCAAAAGATATGATACATAGTATCAACGTGTAAGTTTATTGGGATTAATTTGATAGATCAATAGCTCTCTTTTAATGAAGAATTGAAGAAATAAAGAAAAATGAGGATTATTATATACTAGTTTTGTGCCCGTGCAATGCCCGGGTTGTTTATTGAATTTTAAGATAAATTTTTAATCTATATGTCAAATTTTAAAATATATCGTTGATACAAAATTAGTTAGCAATTGATGTGTTTTTGTGACAATTTAAACTATGTAGTAGACATGTAATGATTAATAATAATAATAATATTGGTGAAAAATATTTCTTGACCCGTAACCTGAAATAATGACCCTGTTTGAAATGACTTGTGACCAGATGCGATTGACAATGACTGGTTGACACACAGTAATAAAATTATATTAGATTGTGAAGTATATATTATTTAAATTGATTAGGATATATTATAAATAATGGATGTGGTGCATTTTGAACTAACTCATTCTCTCTAAAAAAAATATTATGATACAAAAAATAAATTTATATGATATTTTATGAAAGTTATAATCTAATTATTTTTTAATAAAATAATAATTCAATTTGTACATATGAAATATTGGTACTTTATCGAAAATAAAAATCTAAATTAACAATTTTATCCTAAAATTCTATCAAAATTTGATTGAAAATAGAATTATAAACTAATTTTTTTTATCCTACAAATTGAATTCTATATAACTCTATCCTACGTGGCGCGACACTTAGCGTAAAGTTGAAACGCCAAGTGTCACTGTCTCGTTGCTTGGCTAAAAGTTTAGCTTTATATATTAGTTATTATTAGAATATATTATAAATAATGGATGTGGTGCATTTTGAACTAATTCCTTCTCTCTAAAAAATATTATGATACGAAAATAAATTTATATGATAATTTATGAGAGTTATAATCTAATTATTTTTGAATAAAATAATAATTCAATTTGTACTTATGAAATATTGGTACTTTATCGACAATAAAACTCTAAATTAACTATTTTATCCTAAAATTCTATCAAAATTTGATTGAAAATAGAATTATAAACTAATTTTTTTTATCCTACAAATTGAATTCTATATAACTCTATCCTACGTGGCGCGACTTGGTGAAAAGTTGAAACACCAAGTGTCATTGTCTCGTCACTTGACTAAAAGTTTAGCTTTATATATTAGTTATATGATTGATATGGTTCATATTTGGACTAATCTCTTGTGTATTCTAGAATTTAATGTGGGATTAAAGAGTATTCATATTGCATTGGCCTCACATTTGGTTAATTTGGGATTAAAGTCAAAACAATATTCTACTATTAGAAACAATATGGAGTAATTAAATAAGCAAAATGAAATAATTTTTGAATTGCAAGTAACCAATACAAAATTTGAGATCTTATTAAACGTTCAAATAATGATAGCCTGTTTAACCTCGTGTACATAAAAAAGCAAAAATTAAAAGGATCTTGCTAACGAGCGCCCCGTGGCGTTAGATAAGGATAAATTATATTGGTTGAAATGATATTAAGTTAGGAATTCATGACAAATCATGCGTCGTTCGGTGTAATTAATGTTAATTTTAGTCTAATATTTGCATTTTAATTCTCCTATGTATCATCATAGTTATCAATACTAGTATTTGTCTTCCTTTTTCTCACTAATTTTAGCAATCTCAAGATGAACCAAAACTTTGGTAAATCTTGATCAATTTTCTATAAAAATAACACTACCTCTTTAGTTTGCCCATCAAGAAAGCAATGAAAGACTCAAAATATCTCGATAAGTACGTTAAATTAGCTTAGCTTGCATCATTCATGCCTTATTTAGAATCATAGGAAGAATAAATAATTTGATACTTTCCAAAATTAGAAGGTTTATCCCTCGGAAATTACCAAGTATAGAAAGTTGGTAATGTCAAAACAACTCACGCCAAATTTAGGTTAATAATTTGAAAATCCTACCGCCCATTTCACTATATTATGGGCATGCATCTCAAAAAAGGAAAGACTTTTCCAATACTATATGCTCCGTACACATAATACGTAAACATTATTCTATAATCTATACTATACCTCTTTCTTAGAAAGAGTGAACCCATTATTTTGCTTAGAACTTCAACTAATGCAAATGATAGGTTGAACTACATAAATATATACGAGTATATAATGTTATGGCTCACCTTTCATTGAAAAAAAAAAGTTTAATTAAATTTGCAAACATTCCGATAGTTTAGAGGTACATGTTGAATTTTTAGGTTTAGGAAGTATGTCACAAAAGATGCGCAAATAAATTCTTTTGCAGAATTATGTATCATAAATATGATGGGCAGAAAATCAAATGGCCCACGTCCATTAGTTGGGCATGGGTCACCCACCTTGATGGGTTACATACACACTCTACTGATCTACTCCACTTCACATTAGTATGATATTGTCCGCTTTGAGCTTAGTCCATTCGGATTTGTTTTTTGAACACCTCTTCAAAATACCTCATATTATTTGGAGTATGCACTTATTGTCCTTTCTTCCATGTGGGACTTGGGATGAACTACCTTAACACCATCATGTGACAATGTGTCATGCAAACGAGCCCTACCAATTTTCATATAACTAGATAATTGGTAAAATATACTTCCTTTGCTCTTTTTTACTTGACCTGTTTCTTTTATCGCGCTTGTCAAAGTTTAACCATCAATAATTTTAATACTCTATAAGTAAAAAATTATACGAAGTAAAAGTTATACATTGTGATAGTACTTATTTAGACGATTCTAACAAGATCATACATGAATATGTTTTTCTTTACCTATAATTCACAAAAGACGGTCAAAGATGGGTTGATGAATAGTGTAAAAGTCAAAGCGAGTCAACTACAAAAAAACGGAGGAAGTAAGTAGAGTAAATTATAGTGCCAATTGTTGAAAAGGTTGCTCATGGCTCATGCACCACCCATGACCCACCGTCGAGCTGAGCCTCTTGTGCCATGACGAGCTTGTGGAACGCCCATGCCCAGTTCGGTCACTCGACCCATGCCCAACTCGTTTTACTCTCGGATAGAAGATGTAAAATAATAATGTACTTTCTCCGTTTCTTTTTAGTTGACACATTTCTCTAGTCACGTTAGCCAATGTAGAAATTCAACCGTTGTTATCTTTAATTACCAATTTTTAAAAGTTATAAAATGTTGATATTTTGAAAATATACATCGTGACGAATCTAATAAGACATCAAATGACTATATTTTTCATTATATATAAATCACAAAATATGGTCAAAGAAAAATGTGTAAATAGTATTAAAGTCAAAACGTGTAACTAAAAAACGGATATTTAGGGGCCTAATTTGTCATATAATGGCGCAAAATGACGTGTGAGAACATAAAGGCAACCTTAAAGAGGTATATTGAAACGTGTCATGCAACGACAGCAACATATATATACGCTTCATAGTCTCTAAACTAAACAAATTAAATTTTGCCTGTTTTTCATGTTTTTGACCCAAACTTATCAGTCACTGATCGAATAAGGTTTCAGAGTTGTTTCTGAGAAGGTTATCCCAGGTTAGGAATCTCCTCTCATCATTTAATCCATGTATTTAACTCGTTCGAATCTCTAAGTGTCTATTATACATCCGAGTGTATCTTGTGGTGCCTATGGGAATGAGAATGTGAAATTGTGTGTCATGTTACATTCAAACACTTGTAGATATTTCAATGAGGAAAATTCTATGATTTGTAGAGCACTTGGGAATAAGAATATGAAAGGATGTAAAATTATGTTCGTGTATAAATGTGCAATGAAAATTGTATTAGAGTAGATTTTTGTAATGTGGATTTGGTATGAAACCAATTTTATCTTTGATTGGTTCAATGATTTTTTAATTAGTTTGCTGCTAAACTTTTCTTGGAAAGGTTTTCTATGGGAATTTGGTCAAAAATTGGGTGCTGCTTCTTACCAATCTTCGAGGCTTAGTTTAACATGATAATTTTATTTTTATTGGACTGGTAATTTGTTGATTGCTTGTAATGGTTTTATTGTTATTTTTGTTTTTCATGAGAAATTATATTTGCTATGAAAATATGTGAAAGAAATGCGTTCAATGAGGAAATTTTGTAGCATTAAAGAACTAGTTACATATGCCCCTTGTTACTTTGCAGATTTAAGGGCTTGTTCTCTTACGTTGAAATTCGATCAGTTCAGTTCAGCTCCTAATTTTCTTCTCTTATAAAATATTCAGTTCAGCTCAGATCAATTCAGTTCAGCTGAGTTCAGTCAATGAGAACAGGCCCTAAGTACCCTTGGTTAAACCGAATTTGTTATTTTTATTATACAACAGGTAGTACCTTGTGCGATGTTTTTTTTTTTTTTTTTTTTTTTTTTTTTTTTTTTTTCTTGTGAAATTTGCTGATTTAGGGAGCTTTGCATGGTACAAGTCTTGGTGATACTATAGTATACGAAAGTACAAAATGAAAACTTGCTAAAGGAAATTGTCTTGGTGTTTAATTTGTTGCATTGGGTTGTTAAGAAGCATCCCAATAGGCAATGGCCATACTTGTTCGATTTATCTCTTCCAATTTGGATACCATAAGACGGGCCTTGAATTTTATTTAGTAATGCAATTGGAACAAACTCGAATACGATAAATAACATATATATTGATAATTACTTCCTTTATCAATGAGCTTTATGTTCATTAGTTAGATACTATGCTAGATTTTCAACTTTTGTTTAGACAAGTTAATTTCTTTTAAGGTTTTGTAGTGGTGAAAAGTTGGATGTGGGAGATGTTCAGCCAAGATATCCACCATTTTCTTGGTGTGCCTGTCGGTCTTGCCAGTGTAATCGAGCATGAAATGACAGAATACAAGGAAATCCGCAAACCAGCAATCATCACTGCAGGATTCTTTGCGTTGCTGGCTTCAATTCTCTCCATCGTTCTGATATTTCAACATCTAAGAGCTTATAATAATCCTGCGGTACACTCTTCAGTCTTCAATGCCTTCATGGCTTCATCTATGACTTACTTTTTTGATGTGATCATCTGTGTATATTTGTGTTGCTGGTATGATTTCTGATATAAACTTGAATGCCTTGAAACAGATAAGTGATACTCAAAATTTGATCGATATGATTATATGAATTTATCATAGCAGCATTACTAGAAATACGCGAAAAGATTACTACAAATGGTGTAAGCAATTAAAATAACTACTTTTATATCTTTTAGGCTAGTTCTTTTCATTTTCATTGACATCTGATGAAGGATAAAGTGTATAAAATGATACAAAATTAATGTCAATGTATCCATAGATAATGGACAACGAGTTTCTAGAACAAGTAAAATAGGCTAAACATTGAGAGGAATCTAATACAAATATGTAGGCTGGTAAATGATAACTTATGGTGTGCAATAAAGAAGCTTATATAGGAATGAATTTACTTGTTCACTAGAAGTTTGTATCATTGCACTGCGTTTACTTCAGCTCGCTTGTTATACTTCACAGCCTTCACTGAAAATGTACTGTAATGACTTTTTTTATATGAAAATTTCTATCCAGGAGCAAAAGTGGATTGTTTCTGTGCTTCTCATAGTTCCTATCTACGCCACTGAATCAGTAAGTGTACTTCTTAGGTTCTGATTTCTGTTTGCTGAGAAATTATAGAGTCAGTAACGGAGGAGGGTAAGCAGCCTAGCAGGAGGCTCTGAGGCTCTGGTCTATTATAGTGCACTTTTCCTCTTTTCTGTTGTTTTTTTGTTGTAAAATTTCAATTATTCTTCCATTCCACCAGATAAGAAGGCGAAAGGTAACTCCTGAAATGAAATTTGTATAAGTGTACTATAAGTGACTGCTACAGAAGTACAGATCATCTGATTTATTACTTCTCTCTCTCAGATTATATCCTTGTCCAATCCTAAGACCTCTCTAGCTTGTGATATTCTGAGAAATTGCTATGAGGCGTATGCATTGTACGCTTTTGGGAGCTATCTGATTTCCTGCCTCGGTAAGTTTCAAGTTTCCTCGCTTTTGGGAACTGTGAAAGGACCAGTTCTTTATATTTCTGTTAGTTGTTATGTTGAGCCTTAGAGTTTCTCAGGTGAAGGTTCTGTTGTAGAAATTGCTTCTTTCTCTGTATTATCAAGTCCTTTATCATTTTGTGCAATTCACTTGTAGTTGTATTTGTAGAGGTAATCTGCCGCTGGAATTTTGTTTACATATTTTGAAATACTTGTTGTGGTTCCTTTATGAGTATTCTGGCTTTAGCATACAATAAAACTTTGGTTTCTCTAGCTGATTGCAAGAACTTTCGATATATATATATTTTTTATAATGACATTTGTGCTGCACTGAAGTATTAATTTCATCTCATGGCAGGCGGAGAAGAAAGAGTTCTAGAACTATTGAGGGATGAATCAAGAAATGTACTTAACAAGTCACTGCTTGAAGAAGGAGACACAGAACCAGCATTGTCACGTCCATCCTCATTTCGTAACTTCTTTCTAAGGCCAACCGAACTTGGAGAACAATTGTTTTCTATAATCAAATTTGGTCTGGTACAATATGTAAGTATCTCTGCAGTTTCTGAAAAATGTGCTAAAGTTATTGTCAAACTAACATCTGCATAGTAACCAGATGATTTTGAAGACAGTTTGTGCGTTCCTAACTTTTGTTCTGGAGGTATGCGGTGTATATGGTGACGGTCAGTTCAAGCTGTATTATGGGTAAGCTAACTATATACAGAAATGTTGACAGTATGCTTATGATACTACTCTAGTTCAGATTTATCCAACTTTAAATAATGCAGGCTTAGTTTCTTTTCTCATAAGTTGCATTTGTTACAAATCTACACTAGATAACAATGAATTTGAATTTACAATTTGGCACGTCAATGGAATAGTTATAGTTGTATGCCATATTAGTGGGCAGCATTTATAATTAGTGATGACAAATTGCTATTGTGTTCGACTCTGATATTAGTCATCAGTGCCTTTTCAGGTATCCATATATTACAATTGTAATGAACTTTAGCCAAATGTGGGCATTATATTGTTTGGTCCAGTTTTATAATGTGACTCATGAGAAACTCAAACCAATAAAACCGCTTGCAAAGTTCATTAGCTTCAAGGCTATTGTGTTTGCTACCTGGTGGCAAGGCGTTGGAATTGTACTCCTGTGTACACTTGGAGTTCTGCCTAAAGACGGGATAGTTCAAACTGGTTTGCAAGATTTTTTGATCTGTATAGAGGTAAGTATCCAGTATCCTGCACCCCCCCCCCCTCCAATTTAAGGATTTTAAGCGAAACTAACCTACATCTTTCATCTTTCATCTTTTTAATGTGAACCGGGAGCAAGTTTTGGTTACATGTCTTATAAAGATCCTAGTCTTGTTTCATATATCATTATTATAGAAGTTGACTTGTTCATAGGCTACATGCACATAGTTATGGTTTGTTATCTGCACAGATGGCAGTAGCTGCTATAGCCCATGTCTATGTCTTTTCTGCAAAGGCCTATCATTTCATACCAATTTCCGAGTATGGAAAAATTAGCACCCGAACTGAGAAAACAGTCGTTGACATAGAAAAAGGAAAGGACAAAGGACCAACTATGATTGAGAAGACAGAAACTGAGGTCAAAGCTCCTGGAACAAGCATCAGTGAGAGTGTGCAAGACATTTTCCGTGAGGGTGGTCAGCAGGTATAAACATATACTGGACTACTAGTTATTGAATGGTTTCGACACCCAGAAATGGGCATTTTATAGTTAAAATGTAATGCTTCAATATTTGCACTACTGAATGAGTACATGGCAGGTGGTTGAGGATGTAAAGCTGACAATAAACCAGGCAATAGAGCCTGTCGAGAAGGGTGTAACGAAAATCCAGGAAAGCTTTCACCAGATAACAGTTGGTTCTGAGGACAAGAAAGAGTCTGATGTGGAGATCGAGGAACGTGTTGAGGATGATCAACAAGGAGTTCACAAGTCTCAAGTAACATCCGAAAAGATGAAGGTCACCAAAACTGTAAATGGAACTTCTTGATACATACTTATTTCTATTTTTTCGTCTTCCTTTTTAGGTATGGTTCACTAGGGAGCTGTAGCAGATTTTTTTTTTTTTTTTTTTTTTTTTTTTTTTTTTTTTTTTTTAATGTTACAGATTTTATTTGGTGCGTAAATGTAATACGTAGTAGGTAGTACATTATGTAGGTAATTTTGTACTAGAAATTTTTAATTTATGAACATGAGCCAATGTACCAATATATTAGTCATTTTAATCAAATCATGATTAAGTTGCACACATCAGAGTGTATTTAATATTACGATCAATGGAGTAATGATTTTTGTTGTAAAGGACAGTGACACAATTTGAAATGATTTGATCTTACGTATGGAGTATAAAACACCCAAGAATTTACGAAGTTATCTCATCCAATTAGCTAGTGCACAATTGAGAAAAGCATCACAAGTTATATTACAGTTCATTCAAGGACAAATTACAATTGATATAGGTCTCATCCATTTTAGTGCATAATCGAGAAAACTATCACAAGTTTAATTACAGTACAGTTCATTCAAGATAAATCACAAATTGATATAAGATGGTTACGTATGCTTAGCAAGGTTTATTTTAAAAATTGAGAGGGGGGGAAAACAAAAAAAAAAAAATAATACAGTTCTGCTGTAAACAAGGATTAAATACAGAATCAGAGGAAATTATCAAAATTTGAATTTGGAATATTTCTATTGATCATTAACAATAGATAGCATTTCTGCTGTATACAATGTTTTTGCTAATGAAAGTTGCATAAATTGAATAAGTCAGCTATTCTCATATAAGTGATACTTATTTACTCACAAAATCTCAACTAAAAATGAAAAGGTAATTTACAGTAAGAATCTAACCTATAACACAAGTCCCTAAAAAGTATAGACATAATTGAAGTGAGAATACCATGAACTGTACGGTCTGTAATATTTAGTTATTGTTTCCTGAGCAGCATATTTCTGTACAGCATGCAATGCAGCCGAAACAAGCGAGGGATGTGAAAAGCTGAGTGAAAACAATTGCACATTGGTTATTGACCTTCGAACATGCCTGTACACAGCACATACAACAGCAGTATCCACACATCGTTGTGCAGCAATCTGAGGCTGCCCTTGCGAACACTTCAGCTGGTTCTGGCATTTTTGGTTCTTTAAAACCTGGAGGGATATTTTCAGCGGTTGCCTTCTTATTTCCGAACCCAATGCCAATATTTCTCAACACTTTTAGTCTCTTGGGCTCAGGGTCTGTCTTTTCTGCTTCTCCTTTGCTCGGTGTTTTCTTCTGCTCACAAACAAACACACTACTATAAGTATAAATCACAAACCTACAACATAAATGCTAGCCCACACCCTCAACATTTAAACATTGAAAAACACCTTAATATTATTAAGATCCCAATCTATTACAAAATCCTTGAACTGATATGTAATTTCAAGTATTATGAGGAATGCCCGAGGCCCTGAGATGTGAGATCAAAAGTCATTGGACAAACAATATGTAGATCTAACACTTTTCCTTCTTGGTTACGGGTTTTTAACCCAAAAAAAAGGTTGTGCCACATACCCCAAATCTCTGATGTTACAAGAGGTAAGGGTATTGGGTCTACAAACTAATGCAGCATTCAAAATGGTTTTCTCTTTTCTGCTAACTGCCTCAGCACTACCAGGTGCTCAGTCAAGATTCCAACAATACTTTGGAGGGTGGACATGGAGCAGGAATTCAAGGTTCTTGAGAGTTTGAGACAATGCCATAATACCAGGATTAACAAGTTTATAAGTGATTGATAATATAGTAAGTGACTAAGTGATGTCTCAACAATACCTGCTTTGCAATTACTTCTACCTCTTTATTCAGGGTCTCGGTCATGAATATGGCCATGGATGTATATTCTGAGACAATGCCATTTTGAATGCTCAGTTTTACAACCTGCCAATCAAAGAACAATTGCAGACAATAATTAGTGTAAATTACAAACTGCTATAAAGTATGAGTAATTTAAGCATTGTAGTAATAAACTGCTGTACAGATGCTACCAAAGGACTAATATGATCTTCCAAGGCCTTCTATATAAACAGATCCAGTTCATACAGCATCAAAGAGTTCACAATCTTCACAGCATCATTGTTTGAATATCTCATCACCATGGTTTATGCAAAACTCTCTTTGCATGTGGGTTTAATTACTTATTTTAGATCATATTTTTAAAAAAAAAAAACAAAAAAAAAAAATTGATCATTCATCATATAACTTTCAATTTTTTATTGTCAAATATCTTTAAATTTGTAATTAATAAAATTACGAAAAATACGTACTTGGAAAATACAAATTTATACAGATCTAATGGAACCTCATTTAATATAATTTTTCCTTATGGATTAGCGTGCATATAAAGGTCAAAGTTAGTCAAATCAAGCAATCATATCAAAGCAGGAAAAAATAAGTTCAGATGAGATAAACAACAATAAAGTGAACTAAAACATAGCAATGTAATACTAACAGTAAATGGCCAATTAAAAGTTCATGTTTTATCAAGTGTTGTTAAATTTTTTTGAATTCAAACCCAAATCAAGTTCTTTTATCCTCCCCATTTATCTCTCTAGAGTAGCAAACCATATTTTCCCTCTGCTTTCTTGAATTCCATCAATTACTTTCCAAGATATCTTATTACCCTCTTGAGCAAACTCACCATTTAGCCAACCTTGAGCAATTTACATAGGATTAGTTGGTTTAATATCTCCAGTGAATGTTTATAGAATTGTAACGACTCTGGTTTCTGATGATAGATCTGTTCTGATGAATAATTAAGAATTTCAACTTTTATTGTTCATAAATTACATGTAAAATTTTCATATTTGTCTTTTTTGAGTTTGAAATTTATGTTAACAGAGCAATATTTGTTACAATACTTACAAAGCATTATTTTCCTGTACTTAAAAATTATTATCTACATACTCGTCTCTCTAAAAATACAAGTCTATGCATAGCCAGAATATTTGTAAAAAAAAAAAGAGATCCAAAATAAATAATATTTGCATGTTCCATGATTTTACATTTCTAAAATAAATAATATTTGCAATTTCTTTTCCACAAGATTGTTAGTAGCATTTCAAATGTTCTAATCACAGTGCACAAGTACATTATTTTCACTAATAAAAAGAATAAATCATACAAATAAGATTTCAACACAGACTTCCACTCAAAAAATATTTTTAAGGTCCCTGTTCTGGACTGGATTTTTCCAGGTATAGAAAACCGGAATCAAGGATTTTCAAGGACCAGAGACTGGGCCCTTGGTCCTATCCGTGTCAGGGTCCAATCCATTCCGGTACTGACCAAACGGTGCATACCTACTAGCAGTGCACGCTTTTTTGTGTGTGTTGAAAGAGCACGTTATTGGACCCAGTTTAAAGAGTACGTTAATTTTTCTGTCTTATGATATTGCAAATTACTCCCTCTGTTTGCGTTCTTGCATTTTCACAACACATGCACATCACATGGCAGGGGAGGGGGTATGCATATTTATACATACATCAATACATGTATTTAGATATAAAAGTATTCATATATATGAGTGTGCTAGATAGACAAAAATGCACTTTATTTTGACAAAACAACAAAAATGCACTTGCAATAACATAATATATATACTTAGTAGAATATACAAAGTGTCCAGGAGACGTACTTCAAAAAGCACCAAAGATAAAGTAAGGTACCTTTGTCTCAAGTTGCTTATCCTCCAGAAACCATGCTTCAGATGTGCACATGGTAATTTGCTGCAAGGCCAATATCTGTTTCATAGAACAATCAGCCAAAAAAAAAAGTTAAAAATGTATGCAATGCTAGTTCATTTTGTCAGAAGTATAAACTATAGAGACACAAAACGCGCGTGCACTTATTCTACGATTGACAATAGCTACTATACTAGTATACTTTTTTTTCATGAAATGGTTTGGTGCCTCAGAACAAAGGGGTCTTATAGTATAACTTAAATGCTTCATACTTATCATCTGGGGAATGTCATTTAATACCAAACTAGATAAGTTGTTCTTTACGTAATTATTCTAAATTAAACATAATAGATTAATGATAAAATTGTGTTGCTTTATTTTCAAATTTAGAATAGAAATGCTATCAGCATGGAGATGAGCAGATCTCACAATGGTGGACTAACAATGATGTCAAGACTCAAGATGAAAAAGTGGAGCAATATTTCAGTTTATGAGGTTTCCATCCTTGAACTGTTTTTAGTTTTAAAGGCAACAGATATAGGTGCATTAATGGTTAGCAGTAAGTATTCAATGAAATATCAAACAGATATATCATCTAAGGTGCATTAATGGTTAGCCAGGTTCCAACAATCCCACAATGCTAATTGACACATATGACATGTACAAAAAATGGCAACGCAAAACCTCCAACAGACTCAAAATCCAGAGAAATAAAACAGGGATGACATCTTACTTTATCAAGAGGGATTGCCTTTGACTTGTAAACCTTCAGATCCAACTCATAGCATGTCATGTCAGCAATAATGCCTCTTGCTTTGAAAACTTCAGGAAACTTCCCACTGTATCTTCCTGATATTGTCAATGGGCTTTGTGATGAAAGATCTGGAACATTTATTGGGTGCACCTGATATTTTGATTGCAAACCAATGCAATGGCATTCAGTAGACTAATAAGCATGTTATCAACTAGGACATAAAAAACATGACATCTTACAGCTAGTCCAACAAATTTGCAGCTATCAAACTAGCTCATTTAGTGTAAATGTTAGCAGAAGAGATTAAATAAAAGAGCTTTTACCCTGATATTACAGCACCTGACCTATCAAATACAATAGTATCAAAGACATGCATAACTGGACCTTTGGGAGATATAAACAAGTCTAACACCAAATTAGTCTAACTCAGGTACATAAAGCAATGTTAAAGCTATAATGCTTATAATTTTAGAAATGAGTGTCAAACTCTGGACTGGACTCAAGAATGTGACAAAGTTTCAATTCATTGATACACCAAATGCATACTTTCCTTTGTTATACTATTCCATAGTTGAGCATGAATGAATCAGTTCAGAACATTATTGCCAAACTTATCAGTTTCATTATCCCTTTTATCTCTATATTTCAATTAAAGGAACAGAACTCCATGTTCTAGTATACTGAATGTCTGAGATATACAGTGATAAAGACGTTATTTGAGACCAAATATAACCCTTTGGCCTTTCCACAACTTGATATCAAAGCATACATATATAGATGTAATAAGCAGGAATAAGTTACATAACTAAAGAATAGAAAAAGATATGAACTCATTTTTTTTAAGTTTCGAAGCATACCATAAAAAACAGTCTATAGTGGGGAGCCTATATAATTAGATATGAGCAATATGATGCAAACAGGTTCTGAAGTCCACAAATAAGAAGATGAGACTAACCTCGGCATTATCAAGTTCATCTAATGTATCGAAAGTTATGTTTGTGAGCACAGTAGATGAGGCTGTAGTAATTAATTTCTGCAAACGAGACTCTATCGAATCTGAATAAACCAAAAACAATAAAATAAGAATCAGAGTCAGAGTTGAAAGGCTCTTACTGCATGAACAACAATAATAAAATATAAATAAATAAAATTGTGTTGCCGATTTTTAGGCAAGTCAACGCCGGACTCCGGGCGTTGACCATCACGTGCCAAGCACGTGACTCATTAATTTCACCAAAAATTAATTTTTTTTTCCTTTTTCCATAATTTTTCTCTGATTTTCCAATTAACCCCAATTTAAACCCTTTTCAATTTCATTCTCTCTCCTCCTTTCTTTCTCTATACTCATCTTGTTTGCCATTGTTAGTGAGGTCAAAGCATCAAGTTAAATGGTTAATGAAATTAACTTCACCACAAGCAGCAAATAAGCACAACATCAACCCGCAACATGCTAACCCTCCTCCTACTTCAGCACCGGCAACAACCAGGCCACAACTCCAACACACCTCCGCACCTCCATCAAACAGCCCAAACAAATACCTAACGAACCCACAACCACCTAAACCCACAATGCTTACCTTGTGCGAATTATCCTCAATTGTAGTGTGGATGAATTCGTTTGGAAATAAATGCGAATTACGGGTAGAATATAATCAAAGGTTACAGAAATGAGGAGAGAGAATGAAGGGAAAAAGGGATAATTGGGGTTAAAGGGAAAAATGGGGGGAAATTGTGGAAAAAGGAAAAAACAAATTTGGTTTATAGTTTAGATTCATGGTTTATGCTTTGAGGAGTGAAAAAGAAGAAGAATGGGAAAAATTGGGGGTAAAGGGGAAATTTTGGGGAATCGGTGGAAAGAGGGAAAAAAAAGGGAAAATAAAAATTTGGCCTCAAAATCGGCTTTGGTCCTCCTCAACAACTCAAACCGTCTTTTGTGGTCCTTTTAAACAACTTTTTCCTTAATAGGTCCTTTTGAACAAAAGAGGCCACTTCAGTGGTCCTTTTGAACAAATTTTCCTAATTCAAAAAAAGGTGTGATTTGGAAGAAATAGAATTGAAATTTATTTTTAATCAATTCCTTATCTAACAATAGTGAAATGAATCTGCTTCATTCAGTTCCGAACCAATACACTACGGAATGCTATTATTCATTCTGATTTTTCCCCAAGTTAACCAGTAACCCACAGGGAGTCCAATATGTTCCAATATCCAGATGCTTAAATGTAACTCTTAGTTAGGCCCTTTATTTTTTTTGAAATCAATATATGATAATATCTCACATTATACTCTAAATGATCATAGAACCCAAAGGACACTCATCACAGAATAGTCCATTGGAAATTTATTTCAGTTTTTTTTAGATATGGTTTAGGATTACCAAATTCTATATCTATTTACTATTACTAAAACAAAACGTTGATGATGTCATCAATTTCTTAAAGTACTTACATGTCAAACTCTCATAAAAAATTTTCCCTCCAAATTTTACATATGATGTAATCGTTTTTTTTATTTTATTTTTTTATTTTTTTTTTTTTGCGGCTAGAAACTAGGATCAATTAGGTGTGAAACTTGAATTTGATATCAATATTGTTAATTATACACATTTTTTTTGAAGGAAAAATTGACAAAAATAATACAACTTTCTTCCATTCGCTCAAAATAATTCCAACTTTGGATTATTTTTAAATAATCCCAACTTTGGGGGTCATTCGCTCAAAATGATCCCAACCGGTTATTTAACCTGTTATAATAGGTTAATGTGACATGTGTCACTATTTAATTTGATGAATAAAAAGAAAAAACTTAAAAAAAAAAAGAAAAAAACCCCAACTGCTGGAACCTCATCCACGACCACCCTCTCTGCCAACTAGCCACGACCCCTCCCACAACCAGCCATGTTCGCCGGCGCTAGACGTTCCTCCTCCACCCTAGCACCGGCAACGCCCCTCCCTTGAGCCACCAAAATGCCCAAAACGCCCATACAACAACCCGATTGAAACCCCAAAAGAACCCTCTGCCACCACATTAAACCTCCAAGTCGACCCTCCCCACCCTAAGAAACCCTGGCGACTAGGGGTTCCGAGGGTAGGGGAGGGCCGATTTGGGGGTTTAATTTGGTGGCGGAGGGTTTTTTTGGGATTTCGGGTTGCCGTTTTGGGTGGTTTAGGAGAGGATTTTTAAGGGAATTCGGGTTGTCGTTTTGGGTGGTTTAGGGGAGGGTGTCGCCGTCGCTAGGGGGGAGGATGTCGCCGGCGGGGTTAGGGGTGGGCGGGACTGTCGGATGGTGGTTGCCGACCGTTAAGATTGAGTGGTTGTCGGCCGTTAAGGTTGAGTGGTTGTAGGTTGTGGGATTTTTTTTTTTAAATAATTTTTAATGTGTTGACACACGTCACTTAAAAGTTAAAACTAAAAATACAAAAAAATCTTTTACAAATTACCAGTCACTTAGGACCGATATAAGCGAATGACCCTTAAAGTTTGGATTATTTAAAAATAATCCAAAGTTGAGATTATTTTGAGCGAATAGGTGAAAGTTGGGATTATTTTTGTCAATTTTTCCTTTTTTGAACAAATTAATACACATTTTTTTTAATAATAAATACACATTTCTTTAGCTTCCACTCTAAACATATAAGCTTAATGAATTATACATTTATACAACATTAATATATTTAATCTAACCATCATTTTAGGTTTTTTTTTTTTTTTTACAGCCATTTTAGTATATTTTTAATAACATAGTAAATGTTACATTATGATGCAGCATTATATAATAACCATTTTTTTTTATGTACATGTTTTTTTAAAAATATTTATATAACAAATTTATTTTAAAAAAAATAACGAGCCTAATCATATTAGAAAGTTATCAACAACAAAAGATAAAAAAAAATATAGAAAAATTGCTAATCAACCACCGTGCAACGCACGGATACTAATCTAGTTATTGTACATTAATTCACTTGCCAATTTCTATCGTCTTCAAATACACACCCCAAAAATTTACAGAAGAAAGGATTTCAAGGGGAGATAATAAAAAAAGGGTTACACAACATAAATTTGATGATTTGGACCAGCAAAAGATGGACACATAGGCTATTTTTTTGTATCATCTGACTGCAAGCAGACTCCATAACTTGGAGAAGTTTCAAATCAAAAACCATGAGAATATGAGACTAACCTGCGTTATAGGCAGCTTCATAATGACCTTGCCCAATCATTGCCAACATTCTTAAAAAGTAATGATTACAATATATACCTGCAATCAGTACCATATATGAGTTTCAGATTCACCCATTTAAGATAAAGGGCTCTTACACCAATTGGAAACAACCTTTCCGAATTTGTTCACTACCAATTTAAGTTATTTATAATTTTGTGTTTCAATAAATAACGAGTTGATGCTGATGCGGAGTAAAAAGAGGGGGCCAAGATTTCTTTGCAGTTTGCACCAACAAAAAACAACACTAACACATAGCATAACTGTGCAAGTCACATAAAATGCAACAAAGTGACGGAACATTTCAACTACATCATGTATAGCATCATAGTCTAGCATTGAAATTCCAATCATAATAAAGATGGGTTCCCTTGTGAAAATCACAGATATAATCAAAGAGACCCAAGATATTGTAGTGAAAATGGGTATTACTAAGCAAGATATCATCATATGCATCAATGCAAGGAGTAAACAAGATGGCACAGCCAATCAAGTTTTCCCACCCCCTGCCATAGTTGATCCAATTGGAGAATTTAATATCTAATCTTTGATATATTTTTGAATCTAAAAGCAAGGAGTATCAAATAGAAATGACATAGAGAATGCAATATACATTTTCAACATTTATGGAACAATGCAGTTTATTTTGTAAGTAAAATGTTTTATCAAAACACAATATCATTACCAAGAGCACCATCTATGCCATAAGGCAAGAAAGAACAGTATTTACCAATTCCAAAGGTGTGTATGCGTGGAGATATGGCTTTTGTATTAGAGAGACGACTCTTTACAACCTTGCATATGCGTCTCTCATCTTCAACAGCCCCATCAGTAATCAGAAAAATCAAAGGTAAGGATTTGTGCGTATCTGATAACATCTCCATCGCCTGAAAACAAAAGGGGGGACATTAATCTTTGTTCCTCAGCGAAAAGTATAAAAGGAACATGATGGATCTGGCAGCATATCTGCAGTAGCTCATATCAATCTCTTTTTATGTATATATGAAAATTGTTTAATTAAAGCAGCAAGAGATGCCCTCACACAGAAATGCAAACAATTAAACAAATTTACAAATTGGTCCAGTGCCTACTGATCTCCCCGATTGAAATTTTATTCAAATCACCAGATGCCTTATCCCGTAAAGATGCTAGTAATGTTAATGCATCCCACAATAAATGACGCAGAATAGAAAATACAAAGTCCATTTCAATCAAATTCCCCACAAGATGCCACCGCCCACCGTAACATTTTTTCTGTAGCAAATTAGTCTCCTTCCCCTCTCCAACCCTACAAAGTGGCCCTGTGACCACTTCTATATTGAAGGACAAACCCAAGCCTCTTTGACTAACACCAAGAGTCTTTTCCAAAGATACCATGCCATTTCACAGTAAAGAATTACATGTGAGCAAAGACTCACTAATGGTTAGGCATAGCAAGCATATGTAGGGTGTGATAGCCATCCCCAGCTAGTGTGCCTTCTCAAAGCTAAACATGTAATTTTAATGCCAATGTCCACAATCACAAGTTCACAACAATCTTGGCAATCTTAACGTCATCTATCCACAATCACATTAATGATTTGGTTTCCACTACTGCCTCAATTGACACATAGTTAAAAACACAACTAAACCTTGACAAGCAGGAACATGCAAGGCCCAAGCAGACTTGTATTGGTCACACACAATGCAGATATATGAAACTGAATGAGAGTCAAGTATACAACACCAGAGTCCAAATTTAATGACAAGATGCATAAGCAAACCCAGAGGTTTCAGTCTGTTGACAATAAATCCCTTCTAGTCGAGAGAGAAACTCATTCATGAAAGAGAAAAGAACAACCTTGTCAAGAGCAAGAGAAATCTCGGTGCCATCCCCGACCAGTAGAGTGTCATCCATCCACTGTATGGCTCTTTCAATGGTCTCCTGGCTAGCATGCTTCATAGATGATGAAAACGAAAAGGTCGTTGCATTAAAAGCTATTATGTTGAACATATCTTCAGGAGTAAGCTCAGAGAGTGCTGCACCCAATGATTTTTTGGTAGCCTCAAGTGGCCTCCCTTGCATGCTACTACTTATGTCAACAACATAAATGATATTTCTGGCAAAAACCTGGCAAAAAGGAAACATCATATTAGACAATATACATCCTAGAGAATAGTTGCAAATTTCAGTGCATATTTTCTCAAGATTAATCTAGACAGATGGAAGCCAAAATGATGCAAAGAAATTAACTGATCTTTTTTCTCTCCTCATTAGGCTTAAATGTTGTAAATTACATATACATAGCAAATCAAACCTTTTTTCCTTGCTGGGTTCCTGGGAGAAGATGCACACAGAACATCTCTCTTTGATCTGTATCTTCAATTGATGGTGACTGCAAAAGCACACTTCCAGATATACGGCTTGTAGGAACCTAGAAAGAGAGAAAGTAGAAAGGGTATTAGAATATAAATCTTATACTAATCACAAGTTTGCATCAAAAGATGTTTCTGCTAAGTGCATCCATTTCTCGTAACTTCAAGATATACTTCTGCTATCTATGGAAGCACCCAGGCAGTACTATTATATAGAATAATAGGCACAAATTGACAATGATATATAACTCACGCTGTAGGAGAAGCTAAAATCTGTATTTGACCAAGAGAGAACATCTGACTCATACTTGAATGACAGAGAGTCCACTTGTCGTTTTCGTTCCTGAATGATACTAAAAATATTTCAGAAATACAATCTCATATATCATCAAACTCTATATAATATATAAAAAGATTACCTTTAAAGGGTGACTAATAGTCTTACACAAGACTTCACTTCCATCACCTGGATGGACATTTAGTTTCATCTTCTCTTTTCTGGGAATCTTTTTGCTTGCAGGATTCACATACTCGGGAAAGTAGAATGGTATGCTCAGAGAGAATTCACCATCATGATACAACAACTTTTGCGACCAGCTTATTGTGATATTAAGGTTGGATCCACCATCAACCTAAAGGTTAGAACGCACATGAGATCCAATTCTTCATAAACAAAAATAACTGATTACAAACATACTAGGAGATGACAACTCACCTCGGGAATTGTTAAGAAAAATATGTCAGGCCTCAAAAATCCTCCATCATCCCCACCTAATGCCTTTTCATCCTTTGTGTCTTCCCTGGAAACTAGTTGAGTATGATAAGACTTTTTAGGAGCATTAATCTCAACACCTAGAATTGAACCCTGTTAGAATGACAGATTGTTTGAGAACACATGGATGGAGAAATCACAGCAATAATAAGCAATAGAGATCACAGCTATTATATGATGTTAACTTGTTAAGGGGAAAGAGGGGGAGATTATTCACAATTTTATAGACCAACTACATTAACTTGTTAAGGACCAGGTTGGGACAGTATTGAGAATTTAAGGTTCAAAAACAACCTATGGCTAAAATGCTAAATGATAAAAAACTATTATAATGTTAAAAAGCAACAGTGTTGAATCTCAGAGGTGAGGCTATACATAAGAGTTAGTCTTCTTCGATGCTCAAAGTGAGCATTGAATACAGTTTCGAAATGGAAATTTACAAATAATCCAACTAAATTAAGTCTAAGATCTACTACTTGTATAATAGTCAATGAGAGAAGTCTAGCTATTGAGCGTGTAATACCCCCACTATTCATTTATGCATAAAAAGATTTAAATTTGTTCATATACTATAGGTGATCACACTGATCAGAAAGGATAAACAAAATCAAAAGAGAAGGGGGGGGGGGGGGGGGGGTAAAAACCTTGTACACAGAGAAAAGAAAATTATTACTATTAACATAGGGATACTAGTGAAGAGATCTCATGATCCTAAAGCAAGGAAGAAAATGCTCACTTGGTTTATGACAGACAAGCATCAAACACATTCACACCTTCACATACTAAAATCATACAAAACCATTGTAAGCAATTGAGATTTAATCAGTTCAGCATTGACAAACTAACATATACTCCTGTGTATTTTTCCTAAAGAACATTAAAACTAAATTAGTTTGAGAGGAGATGCAGCTGACATTTTAATTTTTAGCATTTGATGAAATTCGGGAAAATAGTGAAGTATATTCTAGCTGTCAGAGATTTACACCAATCAACTCAGAAAGAAAACTCACTAATGGTTTATACAAGTATAACTTATTAATGACAGTTATTTAACTAATTCAGGAGTCAGTAGTTAGTCACAATAAGAGACCATGAATACAACTGGAAAAAATAAAATCATAAACTCATAAGTGCTCTATCTCAGCAGTGATGAATGTAGATAATAAATACTTGTGTTCATTGTCAGTTATTTGTCACCCTCAATTATAAACACAAACTTTTGGAAGAAAATTGGCTAATAGGTGGGGCCTAGAACACCAATCAGCATAATTTCTCCCTGCCAAAAAATAATTCTCCATTGGTTAACTATATAGATTATAGGATGGGCCCCTTTCTCGAATCTTTGGATAGGAAAGATAAAATTGTTTAGACATTAATATCATTATATAGTATAATATGGACGATGTGGTAGAGTAAGGAATAAGACGGGATAAAAGTAATACAGCAAAAGTAGGAAGAAAAAAAACAGAGGGAGGGAGTAACACCCTTTAATAGATACTTGAATTTTCTCCTTCTAATTTTCAAACAAATTTGGCAAATGGCCAGTGTAACATTATGCTCTGGATTTCGAGCGTACAAGTAACAGCTTTTCATAACAGATTTGTATAATACATCTAGAACACTCCTATAGTTTCCCTATCATGCATTTGCCTCAACTCCATGCATCATATGAGCTCTATAAATGTCTTATTTGATAGGCATGTTCCCTAGTATACATAATTGTTTCAATCATTCCAAAATAAAGCAATCCATTTCTCTTGAATTGTCAAACTACCTATAAACAATTACATCATTGCCCCCAAAATAAATTCACTGTTACTGTTCCAAAGAAAAAAAAAAAAAAACTTGCTTACTTCCTACTTATAGCAGTTTCTGATATAGTAACAACTTAGTTGCAGCTACTTTTTCTTCATAAGACTCTAACAAAATTCATGTCTAAGAAATTTCGCCTTCAAACACAACATAACATATTTCTTGGTACAAAAACTCTTAAACGTGAAGGAATAGAGTTGTCAAAAACTGACCCGACCTAAGATTATATCATTGTACACGACTAACATAACTCATACTAACACGACCTGACCTGATCTGATATAACCCCAATACTCGAATTGACAGCTCTAAATTTATATTCTCTCACAGTCAGACCAATTCATACCACTCCAAATATTTGTTTTTTCTCAGAATAAAAAAAACATCAATCAATCAAAATACAATCAATCGAAAAAATCGAAAGAGATAAAAATAAAATAAAATCGAAGATCACCTGCTCACCCATAGGAACAGCAAGACGGCAATCAGAGACCTTACTTCCCATAACACAATGAACACGCCATTGACCAGAAACCCTAACAAAAACGGTATCCAAATAACAATCAACCTCCAATGAAACACTATTCATCTGAAGCGGAATCAACGCCGGAGGATCACATCTACCATAGACATACGGCTGATAGCTCGGAATATCAGGATTATCGACGATTCCAGGGTCGGTGATTACGGCGTACACCATTGGAGCTGTCGGAAGGTAAAAGGTCGGATTCTTCGACATCGATGGCGGAGGTTTTGGCGGTGCTACTGACCTATCTTTGCCGAAGTATAATCTCTTTGAGAGCTTCAATCCTTCTTCTACCGCCTCCATGAAAGCTTCTTCGGCTGCTGCCATTGATGAGAGTAGTGGATTTCTAGGGTTTGGTGATCGAAGAAGAAAGAGGGGAGAGAAAATGAGAGGAGAGAGAAAGAGAGTTGTTATGGAGCTGAGAATAAGTTCTGGAAAGAGAGAGGAATGGAAGGTGTGTTAGATTGGAGAAAAAGTTAACAGAGAAATACAGTTAGGCATTCATGATTAAATGAATGGACTGTTGTAGTATAAGATAAAGTAATTATTTTTCTTTTTTGAAGAAGTAATTATTTTTCTAATAATATCATAATTAATACCTTATACTTTGTATTTAAAGTAATGATCATTCATCTCAATATCTACTTTTCAGATATCAATAACTAATAATTTTTTATTTCATATTCCGTAATAATCAATATTAATCATTATGTCTCTTTATTGACAGTCCCTTATGGCTTAATTAAAGTTTTAATTTTTTTTAAAACAAGTCCTAAAATAATATTCCCTCTGTACCTTAATACAACGCCTCTTTTGAGCATTTATTCCTCACATAATAAAGAGATAGAATTATTGTATTAAGGAACGGAGGGAGTAGTTTATATTTGTTTTCCAACTACTATTAATATTAATTTTTTATCAAAATTTTCTCCAATTTACAACAATATTCGTGCAAATTAGCTTCCCTAGGTAAATTTTGCATTTTCATATGTTTTATTACTTTCGCTCTACTTTTTTGTCTATCCTATATAAATTTATCTTTCTAATGTACTTTTACTACTTCTAATTTAAGTTTCTTAATTCCCGTGAAATTTCACCATAAAAGACTATCAATAAGAGACAAAGGAAATAGTCGTTAAAATAATACATTGATAAGTGTGAAATCACCGTGTTATTAAAAAAGGAGAAACATTTATTTGGGGGTTATTTTACATTTATTTATTGATTTTGGGGGTAAATTTGTTGAGTTGGTCTACCATATGGGGCTAATAAGCTTTAACTTTTAGGTTAGATACAATAAAATTGTACTCGATGTTAGTTAGAATGTGTGTTAATGGTTTTGATGATGATTATAATAATTAATGATGTGTTAACCAGAGTAAAAAGGAGAGAGAGAATAGGTAAGATAATGATAATGACATTATACACTATCTAAGAATAATATTATTCTACTCCGTAACTTTTTCTTCTACCTTTATTTGTGATTGAATTGATTGCTATTAAAAAACTCTTTGTAGGAATTAAACTAATTGAATTATTAGAGATTACTTGGTATGGAGTACTTGCTATTAATCATTCGTCCATGACAATTAATCATTCGTCCATGACAACAATTAAATAGATTGATTAATAATATTAGTATTAATATACGAGTAAATATACAACACTTAATTTATGTTAATATGTTAGATATTTGCTTTTTTAAAAAAATAAAGACATCAGTTTAATGTTGTTTTTTCTGAGTGATATAATAATAAAATTTTTAATTTTCCTTTCTCTATGCCATTAATTTTCAAAATAAGATTTTGTTCATTTTACCTTATTTCTGTTGAAGTAAAATTAATTTCACTGAATCAAAATTATTTTACTGATTTTTTATTGTAATTTTGTCAAATAAAAAAATAAAAATTACATGAAATTAATTAATAAAAAATTTAATGGTCAAAGTTAGAAAAACAAATCTAAAAATCAAAATAGTTTAACGGTAGAGTAGAAGTATTGGTTAAACATTTACCCCAAAGCAAAATAAAGTATCTTCCAATCTTAGAAAGGCCACTAATTTTAATTTAATTGCAGGTCCAATTTCCAAAATGAACACATATACTTTGTCAAAATGAAGATAGAAAAGCAAAGAATGAGCAAAACAAAGAGGTGACCGTTGGAAAAGAGTAACGTTATGGTCACGTGAGAAGAGGTGAGGTATCTTTTTCAAAATGACGTTAACGCATAACGGTAACTTGATCAATGGAACAGTCATGTGAAAACGCGGGGATTGTGAATACCGGTAAATTTATTAAACTAATGGCGCGCTGCCCACATGTGGATGTTATCGTTGATTAACACGTCGCCAAATTATATTTGTATTTATACTCGTGTCCAATAATAATACCGAGTATTATGCTATTTCCAACCATCAAATTAACAACGAGTCTTTATTAATTTCTCTTTTTTTTTTTAGTTGAGATAATTTCACTTTTACATATTTATAAACTATACTTTAATTGACTTTGTAATTTATAGCTATGATAAATCATAGTTTAATGGGATCTTATTTGAATCGTCTCAATTTATATACGTAGTATTTTATTAATATTTAGATTTTATAATTTTACATGTCAAATTAGAGATATTAATTGTTAAAATAGTGCGTTGGCAAGCATGATGAAAAAAAATGTCAACTAAAAAAATGGAGATAGTATATAGTATACTAGGGAGTCTTATATTATACAAAGTATATTCATTGGATAAAAATAAATTAAAGTTAATGCATAATGTACTCTCTCCATTAGATATTATTTATGAGACATAAACTATTTTTTTTTTTTTTTTGTAATTAATAGTTAACACTTAATAGTAGGGATGGAAACGGGTCGAACTCGAAACGGATTATGCTAAATCCGACTCCGACCCGCCAGGAAGTCGGAGGCTAAATCCGACTCCGAGACTCCGACTTCATTGGCAACGGGTCAGACTCGAAGCGGATTATGCTAAATCCGACTCCGACCCGCCAGGAAGTCGGAGGCTAAATCCGACTCCGAGACTCCGACTTCATTCTCCGACCCATGACCTCCGACTCCGATCCAACTCGACTTCGAGTTTTTTTTTCGTTATTCAATATACTTTGAGAAATTGGGATATTTGGGCCTTTACAACCCACACTCAATGCCACCATGACCCACACAAAAATCTACTATTCATTGGAGTTGGAGTCGGATAATCCGTTAGAGTCGGACATTTGTCAGAGTCGGATTTTTTTCTCGGATTTTTTGTAGGATCCGACTCGGAGTCGGATTATTTTAACGCAGTTGAACTCGAATTACTTTTTTCTCGGAGTCGAAGTGAATTTTTTTACCTCAGATCGGGGAGGAGTAGGGACGGATCCGGACTGAATTGCCATCCCTACTTAGAGGAAGTAATAGGAACAAAAGGGTTATTTTACCTCGGGTCTAATAACCCTTTTGTTTGGGGCAATGCTGTTTTTGTCGTTAATTGACATTTTAGTGGGGCACTAACTTCTTTGTTTTAGAATAAGATATTTTTTCATTAATTTGGATGTTGATTGAACTTAAATGGCCTACTATTGGATGATTTGGTTGTCCTCACTCTAATTGTATAAATGGAAGTTGGTGGTGTTTGTACATCATGGGCCAATGACACAGATCACACAATCCATCATTCCAATGTCAATCTCTATATTATACGGAGTATTTAAAATTGTCTCATGCTGTTTATACGTAGTATGTTACTTCGTGTATTAAGGAATTGTATTGATCGAATGAATATGTAACTTTTTTTTTTTTCCTTTTGTAAGTAAGGTTAGAAATGAAATAGAAAGAACAGGGTTCAATTATTGGGGAAGTTGTTTTATTGTTCCAATTTCCATTATCAAACATTTCATTTAATTTTTTTAAAAATGCAATACTTATCTTTTAAGAGTCAAGTTTCACAACTTATGACCATGGCTTTAATGTTTAGTCCATGAAAATTCACAAAAGCCATGTAGATATCTTGTTATGTTAATTTATATGAAATATTTTTTATGAATCTGGCAACTAATTTTTTACTCAGTCTGATTTAATCATGGCTTTAATTTTTAATTCATGAAAATTCACAAAAGCCTTTCTAAAGCGTATCCCAAAAAAAAAGATAGACCAAAATACCTTATTAAAAAAAGGTTCAGCATCCATAAATCCATAATAGATTATTCGAAATAAAATAAAATAGATTATTCGAAAAGCCAAGTGTAAAGTTTAAAACTTAAAAGTCCACACAATTATTTTACTTTACTTTCCAAAAGTGGGATCATCAGTCATCACCCTCCTGAAGACATTCCTTTGGCTATAAATAAAACAAAGGTGGCACAAACTGATCAGCTAGAAAAAAATATTGAATACTCTAATAAATTTAAAATATCCGTAAGATAATTGCAGGAAAAATGGCTATCATGGCGATTTTTTTCAATTAACCAAAGAATAAGAACATAAATCAAGATCTATGTGTTAGTATACATGTCGAAACTGAAATGAGGGGAAGAGGAGCTGGAGCAAATGAGCAATAGATGCCACTAAAAAGAATCTGCAAATCACATTTATCCAGCACAAACTAGCATTATCAAGTATACAGCAGCATCTTCCACCATATTGCTGTTACTTCATTCCTAGTCACCCAAATACTGCCTTATCCGAACATTTAAAGTGCAAACTCGAGCTGCTTCTCTCCATGCAATGCTTCATCCTCGGGTACTCACGGATCCACCAAACATTCATTGAAGATGAGAGTGACACAGAAGTACAAAGAGCCTCAGAGGAAACCACTTTGGCTGTGTGGGCGTATACTCATGCATGCCTTATGTTAAAACCCAGAAGCTCTCATAAAGCTGAAGGACGTATTTCCGGTACTGACCTCTGTTAGGGTAGTTATGTCAAATAGAATTATGTGTCAGAATGTCACTCGACTATCTTGTGAAAAAGTTCCATGTATTTGGTCCAAAATGAAGTGTGAATTCAAGTGTTGAGGGTTCAACACGAGTATTTGAGGTCAATTGAAGAATCTGTGTAACCCATCATACTCTAAAATCTGCCTAATGCTGAAAGCTGGCCAAAAAGGATTTCATTCCACGCATCAGGAATCCCAGGCAAACACCAATGCAAGCAATCTTGTCCAGATGCCTGCCTAGGTTTGATAGTATACCTAGATATATGACCTTCGTCTCTAAGCTCGGAAAGAGCTGTAATATCTAAATATCTCACATTTGTCCCCTTCACTGCCGAAGCAGCTATTGGATCACCACTCTCCTCTTTTAGAACCTCTTTACCCTTAGAAAGCGGATTAATATTATCACAAGTCCCACCCGAATTCCAATCTCCATTGAAGAAATGTCGTGGGGACAGAGAACGATAAAACACCCTCAATTTTGGACGCTGCGGGAGCTGAGAGTCCACCCACTTGACTATACTGTGGACAGTGAAATTTTTCGCCTCTGCCACATTCTTGTTCGGGTTGGGTACACCTCCCACATGCATGACCCAGTGATTTCCATCAAACTTGCCCTTATTCCAGTGGTGTCCAGTATTAAGAACTATAACATCGAATTTATCAAGGTAGCGGCTAAGAAAAGATGGAGGGCGATCAAGGTGCATGGCAACTTCAGAATTTTTGTCAGATGGGTTCACAGGCTGCAAGTCACAAAGACATGCTGACCAGTAAAAAAGGATAGTTGTATTCGTGCGTGTGAAACGATGAGCCCATCCATCAGGCCGTATGGCACCCCGGGCTTTCACTAGACCATATTCCTTACCCACATCAACGACATCATGCCTTAACCTACCACCTGATACCATGCACATTAAAGACTGATATTGCTGTCGGCCAAGCGAATCCCCAATAAAAGCCAAGGTTTTATTCCGCATCCTGGAGTACAGAATAAAACAGGTTCAAGATAAGATGGTAAAACCATAGTATTCTAGTAATATCAATTGGGCATTTAGTCCACAGCCAAAGGAACAAACCATGAGAAAGAACGAACAAGGAACGCACAGAGATGACTTTAAAATATAGACATGGATATTTAATGAAATGACTAAAACCAATTCCTGGGATTGGGAATGATGGTATTGGGGGTATTCAGGAAAGGGAAATGGAATCAACAAGGACGATTACCTTAGTTGATATTTGTTAGGTCAATATGATCATTCCCATTCCCCACTCAATCACCCCAAAGTCATCTACTCTCATTCCCCCTGCCCCATGGTATTTGGATTCCCTTTCCCTAAGTCACCAACACCTACGCCCCACCAGCCACCTTTCTCACCACCACAACACCCAACCCACGCCCGAAACCACCATCACCTATCCCAAAACCACCAAATCCGCTCAAAACCGCACCCGCCCTGCCGAAGCCACCCTAACAACGCCTAAACCACCATCATCTAGCCCAAAACTACCCCCACCCACCCAAAATAGCCTTACCACCTTGAATTCAGCCCTCACCTACTCAACAACCACCACTGACCATCCAAAAGCACAACCCTAAATATTTGGGGGAAAGTCCAAGAGAAAAAAAAAAACCTCATTTATCATCAATTTTATGGCTTTAGATGATCAAATTCGACCATGAAAGCTTCAGACTGGGAGCTTTTATATTCGAATTTGACCTTTAATACCTTATAAATTACCATCAATGGTGGTTAATATATAAAAGGAGAGAATGTGATGACAAAGACATGAAAGAGGGTGCTAGTGATGGAGGTGTAGCAAGAAACATCAAGGGCGGGAAACTGACGATGGAGGAAGTGGTGGAGCATGGATGAGAAGTGGAAGAAAATAATAATGTCATCCAAACAACATGTTATATTAAAGGGCGTTGCTTTCTTTTTCCACTCTATCCCTTTCTTGATTCCATTCCCTTTACCTTATGTTAACCAAACGCCCCCTAAATGTCTAAATGCTGGATTACATTTTGTCATTTCTACACTTAATCAAAACACTTGTTGAGAAAGAATATCCATATTTTAATCTATTATTATAAGCTTACGAGAAGACATTGAGGAGAAAAATCCTAATCCATAGTTTACAAGTATTATCACACATCATCAAAAAACTTCAGTTACCTATTTTTTCAAAAAGAGGACAATACAAAAATAAATATTAAGTAACTTTCACGTTCAGAGGGCAAAGTCATACTATGGTGATTGAAACCGCATTAAATACCACCTTTTACCCAAAATTAAACGAAAAATTATACAAGCACCTTAGTATTTATATACTAGTTGTTCAAAAAGTAGTAAAAGTAGCACCAAAATAATTTGGTCTCAAAACGTTTCATACTAGAGAGAAGAGACATGTGAATGGAGAAAGCTTCCAATTGATGACAAATAAAGAATTACACGATGACAAGATTGCCAACCTTCCACAGACATTCCCACCCCAACCTTCAATAGAGATAATAAAAGATATTTTTAAAAAAATAAAAAGAAAAATCAGACTACTTAACTTTTTATTGAGAGAGTATTGCATTACAGGAAAAATATGAAGAGGATGATACCTTCTCAAAAACTTTTTTCCGTTAAATTCTTCCATTTCACAATCTTTTGGTTGCCAGCGGAACTTTTCAAATGAAAAATCTGTTCGATCTGTCAGCCTACATGCCCACATCTCTGACAGCCATTGCAGACAACGACCTCCAGAATAGAAAGGGCGATTATCATCTGCAATCCAATTCCCTTTGGAAAAATCGCAGGCTGAAATTTGAATACACAAACGTTCAAGAAATAATTGATTTGGAGATACTACTGGAAGCAAATGGTAACATCAGAGGACACAGAAGCAAATTTTCCTAATCATTTTCTTCCTGAAAGCTTCTTTTATTTAATGTATAGTTCTCTTACAGTTGTTCGCAAGAGAAGGAAAATCAGAAAGCTGAAGGGTAACCCATCTGGACGCTCAAGATCAGAACTCTTTTTCTTATAAAAAAACTAAATAATTAAATTTTTTAAAAAAATAATATTAAAAAAAATGAAAATTTGAAACTTCTTCTTGCCCAAAAGGGTTAGCAGTTAGCCTTGTGGGTCAAATCATAAACAAGTCCCACAAGCAAATGAGCATTTCACGAAGTCAATTTCAAAATTGACCAGTTAAACTTAATAGACTGGACTGTTGAAATTACAAAAATTGTAGCTTTAAACTAGGTGACAGCCCAATAAGCTTTACATACGCATGGTATGAATGAAATATCTCAAAAATCAAATATCAAATGCTATCTTTAGCAGTCTAAAATCTAAACCAGGTATACAACACCAAGTCACCAACTAAGAAATAAATATAATTTTGGATACCTTTTTCAATGTTAATTATTAGGTAACTATTCAATTCTAGTGAGAACTTGCACAAATATAAAATGAAATAAATGATATGACTAGAAGATTTGCATCCAGAAAAAAAAAAAAAAAAAGAAAAAAGAAAAAAAAAAAAGATTTGCATCATACTTTGGTTTTTAACTTGATATGATACATTGCCTTTCTTCTTGCCGGTAACCACAGAACTAGTATTCACAGAGTCCACTGGCACTGATGCGTCCCTGAGTTTTTCTTTAAAATTTTCTCCATCCTCTGTACAAGTGTATACAATTATAAAGATTAATTCCTTTGAAATATTATCTAAATAAAGAGAAACATCCAATGTGTCAGTCCCAAAACAAATACGAAATATAAAACACCAACAAAAAGAGCTCATGTACATCCAAAAGAAAAATATACTAACCATAATTTTTTTATTTGTTCTTATTACCTCCTATTTTTTTCTACTCACTGTAATCCTTTCCGTGTTGGAATAACCCCTTTACCATCTTACCCCTCTCACCACACAATGTGTAAACCTTTACCCACAACCTTTCTTTATTCACCTTTGCCTTACACTCACTTATGTTTTTATTTACACTCACACACTCTCTATATTTTTTTACAGTCTTCATCCTTTAATATGGAAGGTGCACATTGATGTAAACATATAAGATATAAGTAGAAACTAGAAAAATAGTCAATTTTATGCTTTACTAACAAAACCAAAAGAAGATGTATTCTTACCACATTAATTTCTCAACAGAAATCCTAAACAAAGTGTTCTACCAACTATAAATATGTGATATCTAAGCAACTCCTTGATTACATTACCTCTTCTGCTTCTTTTGTCATATTCTTCATGCTTATTTGATGTCTCATTTTTTGCAGGAAAGGGCAATTTGTCGGCATCCTTCTTCTTTGGCTCCGAAGAAATGTTTTTCATAGGGAAACCAATTAATATATCTGTGCAACAAGGGCCAAAAAGAAATAATAAGTCAACCAAAGACAATAAAAAGAAGATCAATCAGTCTAAATCAAGCGATAGGTCTAAGCTAAGGAGGTAGAAATGTATTGTAACATTGATATAAATAAGATTAGCAGACAGGAGTTTCCAGAAGTTACAAAAAGAAACAAAACAGAAAATGGATGGGTGTAAAGAAGTAACACGAAGTGTTAATCATACCAAAATTAGTAAGTGGACATATTTTAAAACTAATACTGAGGAGTTGTAGCAGAGAATTAAAAATATCATTATGAAAATTACATAAAATATTGCAATATGACTTATAAGATAAATAAAAACATAAGCAATTACGCAGAAAAAAAAAAGAAAAAAGAAAAGAAAAGAAAGTATTAACAATAAGATATAAATGATATGCAAGAGTTAAAGCAATGTAAAAAGATTAATGCGAGTTTATAGGTAGAATGGTGCAGGAAGGAAAAGGCCAATAACCAAGCTAATGATTAAGCTATTAGCTTTGAAATAAGAAAGATAATAAAAAAAAAATTTGAGGAAAGAAAAAAATATAACACTCATGACTCATTCCACAAAGTTCCATTAATCACTAACAATCTAACATATACTTGTATCAATCTCACTTGTGTAAAATTTCAATTAAATAATATGTAAAATATGACCTTATAGGACATCTAATGTTAGAAAAGTTCACAACCTTTTGGGAATCAAGGAGTATATGGGACCTTTCTCATAAGAAGGGTATCACAGTAAACTAGAAAAGAAATGACTAATCCCATTTTTCATAGTCCTTCCAATTTTTACAAATGTAACAACCTCTTCTCATCCCATTTTTAGTTGATTTAAATTCAGCAAATAACTTGTTTTATTCCATACTCTCTGCAATTACCTTTATCTTCAATTATAAATGACTAAAAAATATCACGTTTGGCTCATTAACAGCAATGCAGTGTTGTCGCCTAAACAATCAATCACATACGCCGTACAGATCCACCAATCCCAGTGGAGTTACCCCTGTTTTAAAAGGAAGACTGTTGGAAGGTGGCTTATGAACAAGAGATAGAAAAGGACGAGGCAATCAGCTGATTCAGCTCCATGCTGCTGCTGGGTGTTGCTGCAGCAGTGCAACATACAAGCCAACAGTTGATGCCTCATCTGGGAAGTCACAGTTAATATGTAACATATGATAGATAATCATATTTTGAGGGAGATAAGGAGACAGGTACTGCTCCTACACAAGAAGCACCTAGTAGCTAAAGCAATCTGTATACTGAATATGTATTTGTTTCACCCTCTCATTGAAGCATTTGAATAGTAGCTCTAAATGGCTCGCATACCCTGAGATTGCTAAGCACATAGCCACATACTAACCAAATAAGGTGTTCATACAGTAAGACAATTAGGTCCCAGATTTTATAGGCCTACATATATAGCCCTACAATTTCTCCTTAATCTTATATTGGCAACTACATGTTAACACCAGCATGACACGCTGATGAGATATATAGTATCAATGTTTGCTGATGTTTAACAAAATACAGAGTAATTTTGTAATTTTCATGTAGTTTTGGACCTACATGCCATGTAAGTTGAGCTTTATCGTCCTTATATCATGAAACCCGACAAGCTAGTGCACATGAAGTCGATAATAATATTGCTATATGAGATTTTGTAAGAGAAACCCAAATACATAGCATAAAAATAGCAATGAACAAATGAAGTTAACTGATTTAAAAATGCATTTAGAGAATCTTAACAGTCCACTCAAGCAGTTAAAGATAGCTTGCATTCCACAACTTTCATAGTGATATACTGATATAAACAGAGTGAGAACATAAAAATGAAAGAATGTGTCATAAAGAAACGCCAATTAATATAAAAGTAGCAGAATCAAACCTGGAGAGAGTTTGAGGCTTTGGCTCTTGGGAAGTAATGAAACAAGGAAAGGAGTTTTGTCCCATCCCCACAAAAGAAACGTTGTGCAAACTACAGTAATGAGGATGAGAGAGAGTTTTGTAGCCCTCAGCCTCAAAATACTCCCCTTCATCCTCGTGTCACTTAACCTTTTTGCCAAGATCAAAATTGACCCATCAACTAACTAGGATCACCCAGATGAAATCTGAAACAACAAATGTATCCCTAATCATTATTATTGTTATCATACACAATGACACCATTACCATTCAATTTGACCATTTTGACATATTCAATTGGAAAAGAAATTTGAAAATGCACAACACACCTAAGTAACTAAACCTTACAAAATTAAGATCCCAATCCATTAGTTAGGAAATGTTCATTATCATTGCGAGTGTTCAGTACTTATCTTGAAAACAAATTCATGGTTTCTAGTTTATGTTGCCGGTATTCAAGATTAACATGATCAGTATGAATAGTATGACTAGTTTCAACTTCATAATACACCTTACATCATTATATAATCTAAGCAAGTAAGCAAGTTCTAAAACCTCAAAACTTGAAAACGCGCAGAAATACCGAACAAACCCTAAACATCGAATTCTTGTTACAACATTTTACTAATTCTGTATTCAAGTAATGTATGGCATTGTATGCAGTATGCTTTCATGAATTGCATCATATAGCATAGAATACTTCCAAGTGTACAACAACAAATTTAAAAGCTTATGACCAACTAATTATAATGATAAACTCAACATTTGCATAGTAAACACCAAATTAATCTTCACTCGATTTTTTTTCTAACTTAGCACCTTGATTAGTGAACTAATCAAAAACCACCTTAACTTCCATGATTCAAAAAACGAAAAAAAACAAGGGTCTATTAAAAAAAACCCCAAATCACCAGAAAATTAACAAAGAAGTTAAAAAAAAAAACATACAAATCAAAGAAAAATTAAAACTAATGAAGTAAATCAATTTAGGATCTACTGATTCAAAAAGAAATCAAATTAAACTGAAAAAATCAATACAAATCGTTACAATTAGCATGTAAAACAACTACATTCATCATCTAGATATAATCGGCAAAATCAAAGTAAAAGCAATACAAACTAACTAAGATTAAGAGAGTGAAATACCTAAAAGCGAGGAATTCTGGGAGATCGAAAATAAAGAAGTAAGGAGCAAAGAGAATTGAAGGAGGAGAGAGAAAATGCGGGATGTCAGAAATTGAAAGTTTCCTTTGAGTTTCGACCATAGAAGATTAGAAAGCAACAGAAAGATTCAAATAAAGATCATTTTTCTTCTCATTTTTATTGTTCATTATCTTTGTCATCGTACTAGTACTTAATTAGGATTAAAATCTGAGTATTTAATTAGTGGATTGCTAAACACCGCCAACAAAAATGATCACCACCGCCAACATTTGGTGTGAATGGACAATCATACCCTTACTACTTCACCATCCCTTCATCCTTCCGGCAACTCACAACCCCTTCCAACCGGCGATCACAACCCCTTTTGACCGACGACCCACCACACCCCCCTCTATGACAACCCACCACCTTCCCTGGTCGGCGTGAAGGTGGTAGTTTTTTTTTTATTTTAGGCAACCGTGGTAACCGGAGCCCAAAACCGGTTACCGTGCGTGGTAACCGGAGCCCAAAATCGGTTACTGTGGGTGGTAACCGGCTTTGAGCTCCGGTTACCATGCACGGTAACCAGTTTTGGGCTCCGGTTACCGTGCACCTTAATCGATTTTATGGTAACTGATTTTGGGCTCCGTTTACCATACACGGTAATTGATTTTAGGCTTTGGTTACCGCGATTGCCTGAAAATCTGAAATTTAAAAATAAAAAAGATACAAAAAAAGAGGGAAGGTGGTGGGTCACTAGTGCGGTGGTGATCGTCGCTGGTCAGTGTGGTGGGGGTGGTGGGGGTGTTAGTCGTCAATTAGGGTGGTGGTGTCAAGGTGTTATTAGTGATTAATGGCAAGTGGGAAGATAGTAGTGAAGTACTAAGGACTTAATTGTCCATTCACACTAAATGTTGGCGGTTTTGATAATTTTGAATGGCGGTACTTAACACCCCCCTTTAATTATTCAGATTGTGTAGTTGGTAATTTTGGTGTATTAGGTAGTTTTTTTTTTTTTTTGACAAGAAGACCCGAAAAAAGAAAATACACACTAAAACTAGAAGGTCCAACTAAGTAATTGTCGACGACGAGCCTGAGTAGCCAACCAGTGAGCAGGGGCAACCCACTGACGAGGAACCTTGCGAAGTTTGCAGATAGAGAACTGCAAGACATAAAGCCGAATCTCGTAAAGCAACCAGTGGCAAAAAATATCTCCGTTACCACCATCTCGCAGAAGAGAAAAAAGATTCGAACAATCAAAGTAGATAAGAAGACGACGAAAGCCCCGACGACCGGCAGCCCGAAGAGCCCACAAACATGCCTGTAACTCAGACTGAAGGGCCGAAGAGGAGTGACAGGCTCTCGAGCCACCTCCCAACGCGGAATCTGAAAACACTTCCCTAAAAATCCAACCTGCTCCTGCACTAAGATTCTGAGCATTCCAGGCCCCATCAAAAAGAAGGCAAACATCAAAGGTAGAGGAAAAATCACCCTGTATATAACATGAATTAGAAGCTACCGAACTAGTGAGAGATGAATTCCTTAACGAGCGAACAAGGGACCTGAACCCTTGCGCTAAAACACTCCTAGAGATCCAGTCCTGCATCAAATGGAAAATCACGCCAGGAGACAATACTGCTTGTCTAAAAATTTTGTGGTTACGTGCAATCCAAACTGCCCAACAAAAGGATACAAAGGAGACCAAACCATCCCAATTTTGAAAGGAACGAAGCTCAGAGATCGTATCAACAAACCAGTCAGTAAAAGGCTTTTCATGCAAAAGTGGAGATGAAAAGGCAATCGGAGCACTGGCCCAGAGATGAGAAGTGATTGAACAATCACGAAATAGGTGGTCTGTTGTTTCACGTTCTTGGTAACAAAACACGCAAGTAGGATCAATCGGAATCCCTCGGAGCTGCAGAGTCCCAGAGAGAGGCAGAGCATTGTGAAGCAATTTCCAACAAAAACACTGGAGTTTTGGCAGTAGAGGCAACCCCCAGAAGTGCTTCCACCAAGAGGCCGGAATTGTACCCGAGATCCTGGAAGACACCGAATGACTTAGCAACATTGCGTAAGAAGACTTAGTAGTGAAAGATCCATTCTTAGAAAACTTCCAGTAAACGAAATCGTCCATTGGCTGAAGAGGGCGATCCAAAGCCATGATGCGAAGTGCTGTAGAAGTATCAAAAAGCCGATGACCTAAAGTCGAATCCCACGCGTAAGAACGCGGATTAATAATAGAAGAAACATGTGTCGGAGGATCCGACACACCAGAACCATCACGAAAACAACAGGCCCCTTTGGGACCCAATCATCCTCAAGTATCCGAACCTTAGAACCCGAACCAACCTTCCAAGCAATACCCCGATCAAGAGTGGACATGCCCATTAAAAGGCTGCGACAACCCCAAGAAGACCGAGGAATCGTCCGAGTCTTAAAAGAACGAAGGGAAGGATACTTAGCAGTAAGCAACCTCGAAACCAAAAGCTGGGGATGTTGATGAATGCGCCAACATTGCCGAGCGAAGAGCGCAGAGTTAAAGCTTTCCAATTGACGTATACCTAAACCTCCCAGCCCTTTAGGCAAATGAAGAAGAGCTTTCAAACGCATCGCTAAACCTCGAGATTGAGAATCTGGTTTCCACCAAAATCGAGCCAACAAGTTATCAATGCGAGAACAGATTGAAGGAGGAACTTTAAACACCGATAAAATACGATTGAAAGAAACGACCAAAATCGAATTAATGATTACTAATTTAGCAGCAGAAGACAAACCAACATCCACAAAATTAGAAAGTCGCTTAACCACTTTGTCAATCAGAAAGCCAAAGTCAGCCACCTTACTGCGACCGAACTCAACCGGTAACCCCAAATAAGAACCAAGAGAGGGCTTGCAATGAAGTTTCAAGCTACTAGAAAGATAATCCCGATAATCTTCCGGCGTATTCGGGCTAAACTTAACGAATGACTTTTGTAAGTTAATCACCTGCCCCGATAACCCGCAAAACTCAATTAGGAGAGCCATAAGATTGTCACATGATGTAGGAGACACCTGTAAAAACAACAAGGAATCATCCGCGAAAAATAAATGAGAAATTGAGGGGGCACCCCTGGAAATACGGACTCCCTGAATAAGAGAATCTCTTTCGGCCTTCCTAAGCATCGCAGAAAGGACTTCCATACAGAGGACAAACAAATAGGATGAAAGCGGATCCCTCTGACGAAGCCCACACTGAGGCTGGAAAGCTGGGGAAGGATTTCCATTGACTAGCACCTGATAAGAAACTGTCGAAACACATTGACTAATTATATGAATCCAATAAGGTGGGAAGCCGTAAGCCTGTAGAACCCGAAGTAAAAAATCCCACTGAACCCGATCATAAGCTTTATTCATATCCAACTTGAGAGCTGCATAGAGCCTCTTCTTGGCCTTTGAATTGTTCATAAAAGAAATTACCTCATGAGCAATCAACGCGTTATCCGATAAAAGACGACCTGGAACAAACGCGTTCTGGTAATCAACCACCAAACTAGGCAAGATCAAGCGAAGCCGACCTGTGAGACACTTAGCAACACACTTATAAATCACATTGCAGAGACCAATCGGCCGAAACTGAGAAATTAGTTCAAGATTTTCTACTTTCGGAAGCAGAACAAGGAAGGTACGATTCCATTCTTTTAACATATACCCATGAGAAAAGAAGTGCTGAACCGCCGAAGCAACAGACGAACCAACGTCAGACCAGTGGGCTTTAAAGAAAGCTGAAGAAAATCCATCAGGTCCTGGAGATTTGTTGTCATCGATACCAAAAATAGCACTCTGAATTTCCTGAGCAGAAAAAGGAGCCATAAGAAGTTGTTGCTGAGCTGAAGAGGGAGATGGTAATTGCAACTGATCCCACCAATCAGAATCTTGAGTAGAAGCATCGCTTGAGACTGAATAAAGATCTTTATAAAAATTCAATGATATAGAGGCGATGCACTCAGAATCTCTTTGCCAGACACCAGCCGAGTCTCTCAAACCACAAATCTTATTTTGACGACGTCGAGATTGCACCAAGGAAAAAAGGAGACGAGAATGAGAATCCCCTAATGCATCCCATTTCATTTTCGCACGTTGACGCCAGAAGAGAAAAGCTGCTTGTGCCTCTGCAACTTTCTCGTCCTTAGTAATGATAAAAAGACAACGATTAATGCGGGAGGACAATGCCAAAGAAGCTTGTTGAACTTCCAAACCAGAGTCTTCCAATAATCCTCCACGCCTTCTTATGAGAAATGCACCAAGCTAGCAATCGTTCTCTAACAACTGATAATTTCCGAGATAGAGAAAACATTGGAGAGCCCGGGAAGAACAAGGTGATAGCAGTGTGTACTATTTCACGAACCTCAGAGGCCGACAAACACCAGTTTTCCACCCTGTAAGGATGCTTTACATATCCTGATTCCACTTTATCCGAGAGAATAATAACAGCGTGATCCGAAAACAAAATAGGTTGGTGTAAAACTCTTTTGACAAGATAATCTAGCAACCAAGCGGAATAGGCGTAGGCCCTATCTAGCCTTTCAAAAATCGGATCTGAATCAGTCCTATTATTAGTCCAGGTAAACTTTGGACCAGAATACGGAACATCAACCAAATTCAGCCCCATGCGCCAACTAATAAAATCCATCTGTCCTGGAATAGATGAGCTACCCCCCAATTTATCCGAAAGGTATTCAACTTGGTTAAAGTCGCCGATCAAGACGACATTAGGAATGGTTTCAAGAATATTTGTAATCAAATTCCAAACCTCCGAGCGAAAAGAAATGTGAGGCGAACCATACACAAACATTATATGCTTAATTTCATCTCCTTGCTCCAATTTACATAGAAACACATTCTGAGAAATATACACAGGAACCAAACCCAACGGAGTAAACCAAAACACAAACAGGCCACCACTAAGGCCAACAACATCCACACCACTACAACCCAAAAAGGACAAAGGAGCTAACTTTTGTGCAACATTATCAACAGACACCATAGTTTCTAAAAGACAAACAATATCCAAACCATGAGAGCGGACTAGAGAAGAAATATAAGGAATTTTAGGGGAGTCCGCTGATCCCAAGCCCCTACAATTCCAAACACCGACTTTCATTTAGACTTTGGTGACCCAGTACGGGAGGTCACCGATCCCTCAGAAGTTGTTGTAGATGCTGAAACCGAAACTCCTTTGCGTTTCTTATAAGGTAGTAAGCACGAAAAACAACCAGTTTCCTGCAAATTCTGAAGTTGTAACTCAGCTAAAAGTGGTGTAGAAGGTTCAACCTCACTACTCAACCGTTTCTTGGTACCGTGATGTGTAACCCATTCCCACATCTTGTCTCCTCTCCTCCGCTTCTTCAAACCATAACATGCTATTTTCCTAAAAGGAGGTTTTGGTTGTTTGAGAGGTTGTGATTTTTGTGAGGAAGTGGACACATTAAACACCCTAGACTTAAAATTAGGTAGGAATTTTCTAGTAGGTGAGAAAGTAGGAAGAGTTGGTGTGTCGCTGGTTGTTGTAGGAATATGATGGATATAAGCTGTGGAGTTGGAGCACAATTTCCTCTTTTTCGAAGGGGAGAAAGATTGAGTAGCAAACATAAGAGGCCTCTTCTTTGATTGGCTACTCTGGGATTGGTGTAGGACAATGTCCTTAAAAATACTCCGAAGATTAACTCGAGTAGTTTTGAATTTTTCAGTCCTTTTTAGGCCAATGTTCGAGTTGGAGAGCTTATGGTCAAGATCAAAAGTAGAATTACAACATCCAAATTTGTCATACACCAAAGGAATAGTCTTATCAGAAGACGAAACACAAGAATTCTTCCTGTGACCAACTCTATTACACTTAGAGCACAAAATAAACAAGTTCTCATATTTGATATTAATCCATTTAAACTCAGAGTTTCCGAGGTCCAAGAAGAAACCTGGTAATAACGGTTCAAAAACATGAATTTGGAGCTTTACTCTAAGCAAGCATCTAATTGAACCCGAAGAGTGTTTATCAGTACACAAAATATTTCCAGCCAAAGAAAGCATCGGTTGTACAACATCATACGCGCATAAATTCAGAGGTACCTCATCAAGGTGTACACATATAGCAGCCTCATTAAAACTAATATCTTTTGTAGAATCACCTGGAGTCCATGGTTTGAAGACAAGAAGAGCCGCCTGGTACGCTGCAGATCCCTGCTCCAACATGGCGTCTCTGTCTCGAACGTCTTCACACAAAAACAAAAAAGTATTATTGAATTTTTGAACAGTGATATCCCCAAATTTTATCCACTGCTCTGACACCCATTCTTGGATGCGTTGCTCTGAATATCGACGATAGTCTACAAACTTGCCGAAAACCAGGTGACGATGGAAATTGGAATTTTGGGGTGGATAAAAAGACGGATTCAGACTTGTGTTGTCGGAAAATTGAGATGAAGCCATATCTACTGATAAAGGGGAAGATGAAAACAGGGTACTCGTAATCGAAACCCAAGAAACTCGAACAGAGTATCGAAACCTAGGGAACACGAACAAAGTATATATATAAAAAAAAAAAAAAAAAAAACCCACTAATTAAAGAGCTTGTGTTGAAGAAAATTGAACTGAATTTTTAAAAAACCTAGCTACAAAGAACAAGATGGTGGAAACAGGGAGTAAACTATGAGGACGAGCGACTCCAACTGTATAGCACAAAAAAAAAACGAAAAAAAACTAGAAGTACAAGTACAACAACTAATGTTCAAAGCAAACTTCTTTTGGTAGTGAGGGGGATCAGAAATGGGGGATGAATAATCTTCCTCTTCTTACTAATCTGAGACCTGCAATTAGAAAACATGTTAGTAGAAATGATAGAGGCAGCACTACTCGGAAACATCCTTCTTCTCTTCCCTGCATTCCGTTGTCGAAAATCCTTCCTTGTAACTGAACATCGACTTATCCTCCTCGAATTGCCCTTGGATTTGCAGAAGAAATTGAAATTGATGGGGAAAGTAGAAGATAAATTAAATGAGACAGTAGTGATTTCTATAGAAGAGTGGACCTCTTCTTTGCGCTCAACATCACTTGGATTTCCATATAGGGTAGTTGTAGAACACCTCTCATTTGTCACATCTGTAATCTCATGATCCTCCTCTTGGTTTCCCGCGCCTTTTTCAAAGCTCGAATTTGAGTTGGTTGGTTCATCAATTGGAGGCCTCACTGCCTTTACCACTATGAAAGAGCCTGATCTTGGGTCAAAGTAATGAATGGGTTTTCCACGAGCCAACCGTTCATAATCCTTCTCGGAGGTTGAAATAATGGAGCTCTCAGTCGGTTTTGAAACCGAAATTTAGGCTCCGCAAAATCGGTAACATTGCCGTGATTTGAAAAATCGTGACAATGGGAGCTCATAGAGGGAGCCCAAATTCCTCTTGTCTACTAACTTCTTTAACCAAGTAAGCAGCCTCTGTAGTATGTTTCTTTTGCTTACTACTCATATCACCTTGCCCATTTACCTCGTCACCATCGACTATATCATTGCTCCTAAGATCCTCAACGCGGCTTTTTATGGGATGTAGTCCCACACCCAATCCAATTGGAGAACTAGAACCTTCACTCAACAAAGCACGAGTAGAACAAGAGCTATCCTGAAAAGAAGATTTGACTCTCTTTCCCTTGTTGTTCATCGACCCACACAACTCTCTTGCCTTGACCTTTCCATTTGGCTTGATCCTTAATAACTCTTTCACGGTGTCAATCTCCCTTAAAATATTGGGGGTTTTGGATCGGCCCTTGATGCACAACTCAAATCTTTCATGGCCTCCTCCAACCTAATCATCCCCTTCCAACTAAGAGCTCTTCTATATAGCGCTTTCACATTATTTGGATCAAATTCCAAAGCAAGAGAACATATATCCTTGGAGCAAACAAATTAATATTAAGTGAACAAAGAGCAAGATTGAGATTCAAGGAAGTAGCAAGCTCATATTAGAACCCTCTAACTTTCTGTTTTCTACGATGAGCCCCCCCTTTTGAGAAATCCACATTGTAATCCCAAGATATCCCCCAAAACCTTTAATAGAACCATTTCCAACACGCAAATCGATAAAAAAATATTATTAAGTGGTGAGTGGGCCCACTAATGAAATTTGTTAACGGCGGGATAACGACAAGGTTACCGTATAGAAACTAAACGTATTTTGGGGTTACAATGTGGGTTTCCCAAAAAAGAGGAGCACATCGTATAAAACGAAAAGTTAAAGGGTTATAATGTAGAAAAACCCTTGTATATTTGTATGGACGGCTGAGCACACTAAAACGATGCTATTCATATTACTTCCTCCATTTTATTTTTGTTGACACGTTTCCTTAGTCACATTTGCCAATGCACAAATTCAACTATTAATATCTTTAATTACCGATAAGTAAAAATTATGAAAGTTAATTTTTTGAAAATATATATTGCGACAAATCTAATAGAATCCCACATGATGACTATGCTTTTCATTACCTATAAAGCACAAAACACGGTCAAATAAGAGTGTGTGTGGATAATGCTAAAGTCAAAACATGTCAACTAGATTAAACAGAGCTAGTATTAGCCCGGGAGCTGGACAAAATTAGCCCATCACTAACATTTGAGAGTTGAGACGACGAATATATTGAATTATTGTCTGCTTTTTCGGCAAAGTTTAATACAGTATAAATCAACTCAAAACCCCATTACTATAGGAAAACACTTCAATTTTCTGGGTTTCTTACATTCTTCGGAATTATAATTCCATTAAAAAATGGCGAATAATTCCAATCACAGCGAAATTCATGCTCTTCAATCAATCTGCTACAAGCGTGGTTCACTTCAGCTTCTCGATCAGGTTCACTTTCTCTCTCCTGCAAATTCACATACTTTATCAATTTCTTCTAATTATTGTATCATATAATTTGTGAAAATCCCTAATTATGCTGTAAATTGCTGTTGATTTTTAACAGAGGAAGCTTCCTTTGGAAACTGTCTACTTGGATATTAAAAATGCTTCTGATGGATGGTATTTCTGTTAATCTTTGTATTTAATTATACTCGTATTAATTATCTATTGACTTTGATTGAATTTGATATTGGAACTTTGTTACCATGTTTGTAAGATGCACAAATGGTAGAAATTAGCATGTATTATGGGGTTGCATAAATTTATGTTTAACTATGTACTGTATTGTATATGAAGATGAGCAACACTTTATGGCCTGGTTGTAGAGACATTACCCCAACTCCGAATCATAGACTTGTCGAGTTCGAGTCTCATCGCGGTGTACTATATGTCTATCTGGTTGGTTGAATGTGAGAAATTCGAATTTCTAGGAAGGGTTTTTGATTGCTCTCAATAGTATTTATTCTACTTGAGAGCAAAAGATGTGAATCAATTGTATACATAGCTTGAGCTGCTTGACTATTAGCTTATTAAGTGATATAGCCGCCCGAGTGAAGAAATTTCCAAATTTATAGTGGAAAACCTATCTCAAGTAGCAATGTGCAATATATATAGCTTCTTTTCATGAACTTAGATAATTCCTGAGAACCTCAATTTATTGGATAAATTCAGTACTATTGCCAATCATCATTACTACTCGCTGTTTAGATGCCACTAAGCTTTAGGAAAAACTGATTGTCATTCTTTCTTCAATTATTATAGGATATACTTGTCATTCTTACGCAATGTCTTCTTCTAATTCAGGTTTGCAATTAAAGAAATGGTGGTTCGTGGAGCACCAGCAATTGCAATTGCAGCTGCCCTCTCTCTGGCCGTGGAAGCTGTTAACTTAGAAAAATTCCAAGGGACTGCTGATGATGCTGTTTCATTTCTTGCACAGAAATTGGATTATTTAGTCTCTAGGTTTGTTGCAAGTTGATCATATAAACCAAATCTTTGTTTGAATCAAATTTTTCTGTGTTTGCCTTCTCAAATTGGTGTGTTACTGTATATGCTGATTTTGCATTCATCGTTTATGTATGTATAGCCGTCCAACTGCTGTAAACCTTTCGGATGCTGCCACAAAACTTAAAGAAATCATTGTCAAAGCTGCTTCCACGAGTTCAGAAGCAAATGTTGTATTTCAGGTAGGATAGCTTTTTCCTCTTGTACTTTAGATTCGCTTATAATATCTTAAATTCATTAAATTCTCTATAATGGTGTCCCAGGCTTACATAGAAGCTGCTGAAATAATGCTTGAGGATGATGTTGCCTCAAACAAAGCAATTGGTTCTTATGGAGCTAGTTGCTTTGAAAGTCAGTTGAAAGATGCTAAGAAAATATCCATATTGACTCATTGCAACTCTGGGAGGTATGTTGTTTCTCAGACATCATGATCCCTGATTATATTTGTATCAAGCTATCTAAGCATGTTCCATCAGTTAGTTATCCAAAAATGTTGCAATATTGCAACATAAACTTTCCTATAATTTCTATTGGATGTCATTTTTATTTGATTTTGTTGAGATTGCTATGGCTTTTTCTTAACAGCCTTGCAACCGCTGGATATGGTACTGCATTGGGGGTAATTCGTGCAGTCCATGCCCAAGGAATCCTTGAGAAGGCCTATTGCACAGAGACTCGGCCATTCAACCAAGTAAGTTCATGTGATGTACCACACTCAAAATGTTAATGGCTATCAACTATCATACACATTACAAAAGCACAGGCCAAAAGAAAAAATGTTGACCCTGGAACAGTTGATGCTGTCTAACAATTTTGGACAGGAGGTATCTTATGCTTCCAAACACCTTTTAGCTTTTGGAAATCATAAGTGTGTGATAATATCATAACAGCCTGCTCGTGTTTTGAGCTTGTTTGCATCATTATCTAATTTCCATATAGAATTTATTTTGTATTAGAAATATGTGAGCATCCAGCAAATTATGTCAAGCCTAATAGCACAGTATGAAGTAGTGAGGAAAACTCAGTTTCTCCATGAAGGTTGCTCCTATGCTGTAGAAGGAGTGTCGATGGGTGAATAGGTCTAAGTGAATAAGTAAAATAATTGAATAGGCCAGTTTAAATTTCTGATTAATTGTTTTTTAAAATATGGGCAAAAGTTTAGTCATATTATGTGAAATAACAATTGTAACATTGTATCATTGTTTTTTAAAATATGGGCAAAAGAATAAGCATATTATGTGAAATAACAATTGTAACATTGTAAGTCTAACAGAATTGTATAGCAAGTCAGAGAAGAGTCAAAGCAAGTAGTTCGATTTTCATTATGTCATTTCACAATTGTTAGGCTCTTGTGTCTATTGCCCCCCCCCCCACCCCGCGGTTTATATGGTCCCACCCATTTTCTCCCAGCTACGCTGATAGCAGATTCTGCAGCAGCAGCCTTGATGAAGGCTGGACGTGTTCAAGGAGTCATTGTAGGAGCAGATCGTGTGGCTGCGAATGGTACTCAGGATTGTTGAAATTTATTGTGGCATGGAGGGCAGTGGGTAGTGTCATTTATTGATTTTATATGCTCTTTGCAGGAGATACTGCCAATAAAATTGGAACTTACAGCCTTGCTGTGTGTGCAAAGCATCATGGTATTCCATTTTATGTTGCTGCACCTCTTACTTCAGTCGATTTGTCCTTGCCTTCTGGAGAATCCATTATCATTGAGGAAAGATCCCCAAAGGAATTATTGAATTCTCGTGGAGGACTTGGAGAGCAAGTTGCTGCATCTGGAATCTCTGTTTGGAATCCAGCCTTTGATGTTACTCCAGCAAATTTAATATCTGGTATCATCACAGAAAAGGTTGATATTTAACCCCTACACTTTAGAGGCGTGGTGGTTTGGATGTTTTGTGATGTTGCTTATATTAATGTAATTTTGTATCATTTCATCAGGGTGTAATTACAAAAAGCAAGGACGAGGATTTTGACATCAGAGGTTTTGTGCAAAAAATGATAGCCCAATGAGAATTTTTGGAGACCAGAGCCAGCTGCTAGTTAGAAGGAGCTGTGAGAAACGATATATTGAATAGGTTTGTAACCCTGATACTTTTTCTCATAAGGAGTAATATCCATTTTCCCAAAAATGGAAATAATTGCATCATAATATGAGTTTATTCTTGTGATTGTACGGCAGCTATAAACAGTTTGAGTAGTTCGTATTATATATATATACAATTATATATTGTGAAGGAATATATTAAAAAATATTTTAATGATGTCTATATTCTTGAATCTATGTATATATGCTCATGTGCTGCATTATATTTTGATTAGCAAGCTAAATAAAAAATTATGCTCACTGGAGGTGGTGGTAAGACTGGTAACTCAAGCCACTGAGATGATTTTTTTTCGATTATTAATGCTCTTAATTTGGCTTTTTACTTTCTGAAGACTTTATTTCTGTTGGAATTTGGCTTTTGGAAAACACATCCAACAGTGAACAACTCGCAACCACTCTATAGAACTTTTCCTTAATGTTAGGCTTGCATTCTAGTCCTGTGTTATTCAATCTCTTGAACACCCTGAAATGGTACTCTGCATGATCACTATGGATGAAAACTATGTTGTTGAATGAATGCAGAGTACTATGTATACAGTACAAAAAATTGTTGTAAACAGAAAATATGTGTAAATGTTGTACACTGATGTTAGGAAAATCAATGCGTGTTAACCTTAAAGTGGATGATTATTGGAAGTGCTCATAATTTAATTTTGATTTTGATTTTTTTATTTTTTGAATTTTTTTTTTTTTTTCCAATGAAGTATTATGGTCATTATGGATGAAAATTATGATAGATGGAGTCATGGATGTAAGTCATGAGGGGGGTAAAACTCTAATTCTCACAAGAACATAAGGTCTCTTTGTAGTTGCAACTAGGCCTGTTCACGGATCGGATATCCGAAGACTCGGATATCAAAAATTGATATCCAAATCCGATTTGAAAAATTCGGATCCAAAATTTTCGGATCGGATGCTTCAGATATCCATTATCCAATATTACGTAAAATTGTTATGATTACTTTCGAAATTTCACTAATTTTACCGTTTTTTTATCGCTAAGTTGTACAAAATATTTTAACAAAAATAGTAGTCCTTTTGCAATTAATATTATCATCAAATATATTAAGAATATTACAATAAGTTAATAATACAGGGTTAGTTTTATATGAACAATTTAAAAATTATATTATTTTAGGCTTTATATTTCGGATATCTTTCGGATATCGGATATCCGAAATTTTGAAAATTAATATCCAAACCGCATCCGATATCCGCTTTTTCGGATCGGATATTCGATCCGAAATGAAAACTCGGATCGGATATCCAAAAATTCGAATCGGTTGCGGATCAGATTATCGGATTCTCGGATAGTTTTGTACAGGCCTAGTTGCAACGAGTGATGTTATTGGTTAACAACCAAGCTAAGAAACACTCAAATTAAATTTAATTACAAAAAAAAATTCATTAATAATTAATGAACCTCCATGGTATTTATAGGCCAATCTCCAACCTATAAAAGTAAGAATGAAGATCAACAAAAGAAAATATAACATTCACCTATATAATAAAACTCCTTAGTCAACTAAGATTCGACCAAGTCAAGCCTTGATCAAATATGAAAATTACACTAAACCAAGAAGCAATCTCACGGCTAAAATGAAAATAATTGAAGACAAATAAATTAAAATCCTGAGTTCCTTTCTTAAACAAGAAATTTTTTTAAGTGAAAGGCAATAATAAAAAATCTATACTTAAACTTTAAGAAACTTCCAAGAACCTTCTAGAAACTTCAAAAATCATGCATTTCCTGATAGGGAATCCGGATCCCTGTAGAATGACCGATGGATTGGTGATGATGGAGGTTGTACTACTTGTAGAATGACAGAAGATGGATTGGTGTTGGTAGTTTTGTTTCCCTTTCCCCTTCTTATGTCTATAAGAACATTTTCAGACCCTTATTTTCTATCTCCTTGTATCCTTTTCTTCATTCCTTCTTGAAATGACCTCTAAAATATTTCTTTTTTATTTTTCATTGTTTTAATAGAATTGTACTAAAGATGACGCCCAATGATAAAGAATACTATCTTAATCAGAATTGCCCTGCACTTTTATATCCTGACAAAAGCATACTATATATAGTCTTGCAATCTACAATCATAACAATTAGAAATGAAAATAAAAAAAATAACAATGTGTCTATCCTAGACTAATAAAGCAGGGTCTTCTTCTTCATCTTGATGTGGCTGCGGTGAGGATGGGATGATAGGCAAACCCATGGAGAGAAAGACAGAGAGAGCGGCATAAAGGCGGATGAAAAGATGTCTGAGAAAGCTGCGAGAAACAGAGGGCCAAAGAGAGAGGAGCAGGATCCATGGGTGGAGATACAAAAAAACAGGGGTTGGACATAAGACAGAGAAAACGAATGCAATAGTAATGAGTAAGGACCATCCATCTTGGAATCCAATTCGTAAGAGGGTGAGAAGGTGACCATTGTCATCTTTAGTAAAACAAATCTTCAAGGAAGTGGAGAGATAGGCAAGCGTTGTAAAACAATTCTGAAGGAAAGCTTTGAGGAGAATTTGTGGGCAGGGATTGATGTGATCATAGAAAATGTATGCTAAATAAGGTCTCAAAAATTGGTTGACAAGAAGTAAAAGAACCCATCTTAGATCATAGTAGTATAAGGATTCCAAAGAATGTTCAAGCTGGGGTGCTTGGTTTTGCCTATTGTTGGTCCTGTTGCAGCAAAAAACCCGACAGATTAAGATCTTGAAGGAAGGCCAAATACAGAGGAGTATGATAGAAGGGTAAAAGTAGTGAAATATAGGAGCTGGACAGATGAAAGAGAATACGAGGGTGGTAATGAGGGGGAAGTGCTGCCTTTGCCCATACTGCACTACCAATTCGATCCATAGAATAATGAGGTAGCAATTATCAAGCTTATATAAGTACGTCTTGAAGGATAATACAAGGAAAAGGATCAATGCTGCAGTAAGCAAGGTAAGTTTGAAGAGGCTTTGTAAGGAGGGATAAGAGGAAAAGAAGAGGAAAACTTCTGGCCTAGACATATTGATGATAATTAAGAGGATCCATTTTAGTTCAAAATAATTAACTTCTTGATTTGACTGTTTTCAGGCATATTTTAGTGGTTTTTTTTAGAAGAATGATGATTTTTTTTTTTTAGAATGCGAGGCTGTTGAGTTTACGGTTTCCCTGCTATCCGCCTTTTAAATGCAAGTGCTGAAACATGTTATTACCTATGACCTTCAGCTGGTGTCATCCCTTTTAAAAGTTAAAAACATTATCAATTGGCATCGAAGAAATTCCTATGTGGATCCTATATGACGTAATATGCCACTAAGTGCACATTTTCAACCGAACTCAACTTTAGTTTTCTACCTAACTTTATTTTTCCAGTTTGTAGTAGTTTAGTTTAAAACCTACAAGTTTTTTGTTTGTAGTTGTTTGTTCTTTTGTTTTGGTTTGAGATAAAATGTTTTCCTGGAAAATAATTTTCTCATCTTTTCCATTTTTCTTTGTTTGGTTTGTGAATGGTGGAAAACAATTTTTCCCAATGTTAAAATGCATCATTAATGATGAAAAACATTTTTCTTTATAATACAAATGTAGTCAGAATTTATCTTCTTTTTATTTTCCTTTCATCCATCCTCACATTCTTACTCTTATATATATATATATATATATAGATACTTTTTTTTTTTTTTTTTGTACTTTTCTTTAACTTTATTTGTATTGTATGCAACTAATAAACAAAGAAAAAATAAATTGCAATTGTACTTTTACTTGAAAAAATGTTTTACATCAAATTAAATTAAACCGTGCCTCAATGTGAGCTCTATCTTTCATTCTATAATAAAAGCAACTTCCACTTTGAATTTTACATCGTAAGTATGTTTAAAAAAAATTTATTTATGTTGGTCATTTAAAAGAATGATCTAACCGAAATCCAAAAACCTACTATATAAGATTTATCTTAATGCATGCTTGTTTTCAAAGCATCAACTTTTTGGATTTGTATATTTTTCTTGCCTTTAATTAATATCTCTTTAGTTTATTGTTGTAAATTCCATTTAAAATCTTCATTTTGAGGAGTGAAAAATTTGGACTATGAACATTCTTTGATAAAGATACCATAAATTGTGAGATTAATTTTCACTCTAAGAGTCTAAGGTTCTTTGGGATAGAAATTCTCTTACCCTGTCCCTTAACTTCTAGAGAAACATACCTTTAACTTAGACTATATTGATTTGTGAGAGATTTCGGATTGATGGAAACTCTCATTACCACTTTTTAAATTTTTTTTTTCAATTCTTCCTTGTGCCCAAAGGAGTATTAGTGGAATATCAAAGTATTCATTTTGGTTAAAGAGTTGATGAATAGTTGATTACTTGACTACACAGTAGTAAATTTTTTCCTTTTTTAGAGGATAACTTGATTACGTAAGTTCAAATAAGAAGATTGATTACGTGCCATAAAGTCGTTTCTTTTGAATAAAAAGGAGTAAAGGGGAGAGCTCGTACAGGGTTCAATGGTTTGATTACAAAGATTGCATAAAATATTTCTTTCTTGTGTTTGAAAGAGTGGGCCAATCAGTGGGGTCTATTGTATGGACTGCACTACATTACAACATTCACCAATGAGTCAATGACTAATGACATGTAAATTTAAGATTTTTCTTTCTTCTTACTCCGTATTATTGCGACTTTGCGAGTCTAATAAAATTAAATGAGAAAATAGACTTATAAGTTGTGATAAAATTAAATTAAGGTTAATTAACTTTAAAATTAGGGCTAATCCGTAGTAAGTTCCAATAGGGTCTAGCAATATCTTGGGTGATTTCCATAGAAAATGCTCAAAATACTGAAATTTCCTAATTAAACCCTTTTTACAAAAAAATTCCCTCCATACTGTTCATATATATATATATATATATATATATATATATATATATATATATATATATATATATATATATAGGAAGGCTCATGTAAGAACCCTCCTCTATATAAGAACCCAATCTTATATAAGAACCAATCTCAGCCCTTTATTAGTTTTGATCTAACCACCTAAAATGATCCTTTAGTAATGGCATTTCTGTAATTCTTCTTTTATGTTCTAAATTTTTTTGTCTACTCCTATGTTCTAAATTTAGTCTATTTATGTTCTAATTTTTTTTTTCCTATGTTCTAAATTTAGTTTACTTATGTTCTAAAGTTTTGTTTCCTATGTTCTAAATTTTTTCTACCTATGTTCTAAAGTTTTTTTTTCCTATGTTCTAAATATTCTTTTACCTTTTGCCTATGTTCTAAATTCAGTCTACTTATGTTCTAAAGTTTTTTTTTTCCTATGTTCTAAATTTTTACTACCTATGTTTAAAAGTTTTTTTTTTCCTATGTTCTAAATATTCTTTTACCTATGTTCTAATTTTTTTTTTCCTATGTTCTAAATTTAGTCTACTTATATTCTAAAGTTTTTTTTTCCTATATTCTAAATTTAGTCTACTTATTTTCTGCTCATATAACTTAGTGCTAATTTAATTTGTTTTATTGGATTTTTTTTTTTAAAAAAAAAACATTTGAAGTTTTTTTAGTTATTTATAAAGATAACCTATGTAGGAATTGAACCTACATCCTCTATGCATTTGCATAGTGCTCTTCCAATTGAGCTAATAGGTTTTATCATATGTTCTAAATATTATTTGCATATGTTCTATAATTTATTGCTTAAGCTCTAAATTTTTCAATCTAAGCTCTAAATATATATATGTTCTAAACTATTTTCCTATGTTCTACATTTTATTGTTTATGTTCTAAAGTTTTTTGTCCATGTTCTACATATATATCCTATATTCAAATTTTTTTGTCTATGTTCTAATTTATTTCCTATGTTCTAAATTTTTTCCGTATGCTCTAAATTTTTTCCGTATGCTCTAAATTTTATCCTATGTTCAAAATCTTTTCTACCTATTTTCTAATTTTTTTTTTCTGTACGTTCTAAATTTTTTCTATCTATGTTCTAAATTTTTTCACCTTATGTTCTAAATTTTTTCACACTATGTTCTAAATTTTTAGTATATGTTCTAAACTTATTTTCTATGCCCTTATTTTTTTTCCCCAATATTTTTTTCCCAATATTCTAAATTTCCAATTTTTTTTCCTATGATCTAATTTTTTTCCCAATGTTCTAAATTTTTACTATGTTGCAAATCATTTTCTCATGTCCCAAATTTTTCCTATGTTCTAAAGTTGTTCGTATATTCTACACCTATGTTCTAAAGTTTTTTCTACCTATGTTCTAAAGTTTTTTTTTTCCTATGTTCTAAATTTTTTCTACCTATGTTCTAAAGTTTTTTTTTTCCCTATGTTCTAAATATTCTTTTACCTATGTTCTAAATTCTTTTGCCTATATTCTAAATTTAGTCTACTTATGTTCTAAAGTTTTTTTTTTCTTTCCTATGTTCTAAAGTTTTTTCTACCTATGTTCTAAAGTTTTTTTTTTTTCCTATGTTCTAAATATTCTTTTACCTATGTTCTAAATTCTTTTGCCTATATTCTAAATTTAGTCTACTTATGTTCTAAAGTTGTTTTTCTTTTCTATGTTCTAAATTTTTACTAGCTATGTTCTAAAGTTTTATTAGTAACAATGTCAATAATTTGTGCAAAATTTGGGATAGTAGAATGTAACGAGTAAGTAACGGCACTCAATGTAGGAATTAGGTGTATTTGAATCAAAGGTTAGCTGTGAATTAACCTTTCCCTAATATGAGACAATGCTCCAATCGTGTCATTACCGTTACATAATCTAGGTTTAGTTAAGCATAATTAAACATGCCGCTCCTGAATGAGCATAATCCCTGCAACACACAACTGAAAGTTTAATTGACAGTTCATTGTGTTTACTGACCCAAGACGGGAAGTCATCACCTTAACCATTGGAATTCCAATAAGAGGCTCAGACTTTCGAATGCACCAGCTTATTGTCCTACCAAAACAAGACAGTTGAATGCGAAGAATATCGACAACACAAAAATGAAGGCTAAAGCAGTCCCATAATATAGAATGAACTATACTCTTTATTATTGCCAGAAATGGGGAACAAAAGAAAAGGCCAAAGATAAAATAACAAATAGAAACCAAAACACCAACGCCTAGAAACTGCCAAAAAAAAACCCGAACAAAAACAGGAAACAGCAATAACAGCAAGCAGAAACAGCAGCAGCAAGTGGAACCAGCAGCACCAAAAAATTTAGAATGTAAGCAAAAAAAATTTTAGAACATAAAAAAAAATTTAGAACATAAGCAAACAAAAATTTAGAACATAAGTTGAAAAAATAATTTGATTTATTTTTATGTTTTACTCTTGAGTTATTATGGTTTACTTTCGAAAGTTTTTTTTAATTATTTTTTTAATTTTTTATAGAGATAACCTATATAGGAATCGAACCTACATCCTCTATGCATTTGCATAGTGCTCTACCAATTGAGCTAATAGGTTTTAGCATATATTTTTTTTTCCATATACCTACGCCTTTTTATATGTTCTAAATTATTTTCCTATTATCTTTTTCATCCATTACTTTAATTTTTTCCGTCTATGCTTTGAATTTTTTTTATATTATGAAAATTTTCACCCAATATTCTAAATTTTTTCTATCTATAATCTTAAAATTTCTCAATTCTATATTTTTTCACCCTATGTTCTAAACTTTTTTCCCTATGTTCTAAATTTTTTCACCCTGTATTCTAAACTTTTTTCCCTATGTTCTAAATTTTTTCACCCTATGTTCTAAATTTTTTTCCCTATATTCTAATTTTTTTCACCCTATGTTCTAAACTTTTTTTTCCTATGTTCTAAATTTTTCACCCTATGTTCTAAACTTTTTTTTCCTTTATACTAAATTTTTTCACCCAATGTTCTAAACTTTTTCTTGTGTTGTAAACTTTTTTCGCCTTATGTTCTAAACTTTTTCCCTATGTACTAAATTTTAGAACATAAGGGAAAACTTTAGAACATAAGGCGAAAAAATTTAGAACATAAGGGGAAAAGTTTAGAACATAAGGGAAAACTTTAGAACATAGGGAAAAAGTTTAGAAAATAAGGGAAAACTTTAGAACATGAGGGAAAAATAATACATAAACTTTAATTACCTTTTTCTTCCATAAGTAATTTTTTTATCTGGTATAATAGTAATTTCTTCATCTGATTTTTCTTCATTTTAGCCTTGCATTTTGCTGTAATTTTAAGAAATAAAAAATATTAGTAACATTCCAACATTAGTAATATATTTTAAACATAAGAATAGTTTAGAAAATGCTGAATATAGTTTTAGAACATGCTGAAAATAGTTTAGAACATGATATCATAATTATATCACTAACAATTAAGAACACAACAAGAGGTATCACTAGCAAGAGGTAGATTTAATTTTTGTTCTCTTGTTGCACTAAATCTAGGTATACATTATCCAAATAGTACTTCATTAGTACTATTTGAATGGAAGCTTCATTAGTACTTCGTAATAAATGAATATACCTTTGCAATGGACATCATTTATCAAGGGCATCACAAAAACAAGTTGTTCAGGAATGTCACTAAGGATGAAAGTCTAACTGATCCGCACAAGAAGTACTACAAAAGTTGTCTTTGTAGACATTATATAGTTTTAACTATTTGAAAGATTCATTCAAGTCCAATGCATTTAAAGGTCTTTCAAGATTCAAGCAATTTCTAAACCAATAATCACCAACTTCCTCAAATTATTCCCAATTAAGGAAAGAGACTTTCTAAACCAATAATCACCAACTTCCTCAAATTATTCCCAATTAAGGGAAGAGACCTCATATAAAAATAAAAAAGGAAACGAGACTTGTTCCAATATGAATACAAAACCACCTTGAATAGAAAAGAGCTAGCATTTTTGCAAGATTCAAGCATTTATTCTGACAGTTGGGAATCAGATCTCAGTCAAGATCAGTAACTATTGGCACCAAAGCAACTTTAGCTATACACTGATATCAGATCACAAACCTCATTAGTGGAAAGTACATCAGTTCAGACTTCAGAGTAAGAGAATGAAGCTACAAGTCTCAAGCTGGCTAGATACTTGTCAGCATTTTGCAAATAGCATCTTTTCATAAACATATATAAAAGAATGGTGTATCATAAACAAGAGTTTCGAACATGCTGAGAAAGAGTTCCGAACATGCTGAGAAATAATTTGGAACATGCTAAGCTTATTTACAAATCAGAGAAGTATAATACATTTTGCACTAATAGTCTGATATACAATAATCAAGAGCAGCGGTGAAATAATTCGAACATAAATCGAACTAATTAATATGCAAAAAATCGAACAAAATAATTCGAACATAAATAAAAAAATAAAAATCGAACAAAATAATTCACGTAAAACCACCATTTCACTATCAACCAGTAAAGCAGCATTTCATTTCATGATCATCACAAATCACACTACGCTAATGGGAAATGCAACAGTTGATTATAAGACATATAATACTTGACAAGAAGACAAATAATAAACATAAAACCATTAACATTCATTAATAGACATTAAACTAATTGCACAAATACGAAAAAACCGCAATTGATAAATCAAACTGATGAAATCGAAAATAAAAGAAAATTGAAAACTGATATCGGGGAAAAAAAAAAAAAAAGTCAAATTGATGAATTGCGAAAATCGAACAAAATCAACAATGAAAAATGATAAATCATAAAATTCGAACAAAATCAGGAAAATTCGAACAAAACGTATATAAATAGTAAAATCGAACATAAATCAAACATCAAACGAACAAAATCGAGTATAGAAATCGCAAAAAATCGAACAAAATCAGTAATGAAAATCATGCGAAATTCATAAAATTAGAACAAAATCGAAGAAAATGTACCTGATTTGAGCAATTTAGGTTGTTTTAGCAGCAATTTGGGCTAGATTTTGGGATTTGTGGAGAGGGAAAGTAAAGAGGGTTGAAAGTTTGAGGAGAGAGAAAATATTGGACGGTTGGGGAGGGTTTAGGGGTAGGTTTTTTGTTTTAATCTTGACCGCTCATCCTTAATCTAATCCTACGGATGTGATTGGTTCTTATATAACTAAGATTCTTATATAACTATGGGTTCTTACCGGATCCTCCCTATATATATATATATATATATATATATATATATATATATATATATATATATTACATTTAACTTAAATCAAATAAATACAAAATTGTGAATTGACGATTTTATAGAGGATAAAACCGCTATGTTTGGCATTGTTTTTTGTTTTGGGTTTCTAATTTATTTGAAACAAGGTATTTCCACTTTTCTGTTGTCTGTTTTTAAAATTTTTCATGATTTTAATAAATTTGACTAATTTTTTATTCATTGTATGACCTATATCATATGATTTAGAAAAATAAAAAAACAAAAAACAAAAAACCGCAGTGATGCCAAACGAATTCTCAAGTAGCGATTTGGTGATTTAGGAGCTAAAAAAAACCCTAAAATTTTCTCTGTTTCTCTCTTCAAACCTATCCACCATATTAAAACTTAGGGGCTACCATCAATTTCTATCGATGGTAAGCCCCAAATTCTTCTTTAATTTAATGTTTTTAGCCAATAAAGATCACCATCATATTGGTCATTATAGTCCGTCCCTCCATGTAGGGTTTAGTATTGTTTGTTTGTTTGGTTTTAGTGTGTGCATTGTGCAGGAATACAAATTTGGAAGATCGTCTTGCAAATTTGTGAAATTATGGGTCTGTTGGTATAGGGGTGCAGATTTAGAAGATTTGTCTTGCAAATGATGATCAATCGAGTTTTAATCACTTTTGCGACTATACATCAACGGAGCTCCGTCAAGAATGATGCAAAGACATCTAAAATTATCCATGTACAGTTCAGATGTGATGGCATTAGTTTAGGGGTGTTTAATTCTTGTATTGAGAATTTAAATCACTTAAGGGATGATTGTAAGTGTCGAATGACTATTATTATTTAAGGGAAAATACCACCCTCTCTATTCCATTTTTTTTAAAAAAAAGTAGCGATTTGATAAGAATTTGTGCATGTAATTGTGGGGATTAAATGAATTTTTGCCAATACACAAATTCAACTATTAATATCTTTAATTATCGATAAGTAAAAATTATGAAAAGTTAATTTTTTTGAAAATATATATTGCCACAAATCCAATAGAATCCTGATGACTATACTATTCATTACCTATAAAGCACAAAATACGGTCAAATAAAAGTGTGTGTGGATAATGCTAAAGTCAAAACATATCGACTACATTAAACGGAGTTGGTATTAGCCCGGGAGCTGGACAAAATTAGCCCCATCACTAACATTTGAGAGTTGAGACGACGAATATATTGAATTATTGTCTGCTTTTTCGGCAAAGTTTAATACAGTATAAATCAACTCAAAACCCCATTACTATAGGAAAACACTTCAATTTTCTGGGTTTTACATTCTTCGGAATTATAATTCCATTAAAAAATGGCGAATAATTCCAATCACAGCGAAATTCATGCTCTTCAATCAATCTGCTACAAGCGTGGTTCACTTCAGCTTCTCGATCAGGTTCACTTTCTCTCTCCTGCAAATTCACATACTTTATCAATTTCTTCTAATTATTGTATCATATAATTTGTGAAAATCCCTAATTATGCTGTAAATTGCTGTTGATTTTTAACAGAGGAAGCTTCCTTTGGAAACTGTCTACTTGGATATTAAAAATGCTTCTGATGGATGGTATTTCTGTTAATCTTTGTATTTAATTATACTCGTATTAATTATCTATTGACTTTGATTGAATTTGATATTGGAACTTTGTTACCATGTTTGTAAGATGCACAAATGGTAGAAATTAGCATGTATTATGGGGTTGCATAAATTTATGTTTAACTATGTACTGTATTGTATATGAAGATGAGCAACACTTTATGGCTTGGTTGTAGAGACATTACCCCAACTCCGAATCATAGACTTGTCGAGTTCGAGTCTCATCGCGGTGTACTATATGTCTATCTGGTTGGTTGAATGTGAGAAATTCGAATTTCTAGGAAGGGTTTTTGATTGCTCTCAATAGTATTTATTCTACTTGAGAGCAAAAGATGTGAATCAATTGTATACATAGCTTGAGCTGCTTGACTATTAGCTTATTAAGTGATATAGCCTCTCGAGTGAAGAAATTGCCAAAATTATAGTGGAAAACCTATCTCAAGTAGCAATGTGCATATATATAGCTCTTTTCATGCAATTAGATTATTCCTGAGAACCTCAATTTATTGGATAAATTCAGTACTATTGCCAATCATCATTACTACTCGCTGTTTAGATGCCACTAAGCTTTAGGAAAAACTGATTGTCATTCTTTCTTCAATTATTATAGGATATACTTGTCATTCTTACGCAATGTCTTCTTCTAATTCAGGTTTGCAATTAAAGAAATGGTGGTTCGTGGAGCACCAGCAATTGCAATTGCAGCTGCCCTCTCTCTGGCCGTGGAAGCTGTTAACTTAGAAAAATTCCAAGGGATGCTGATGATGCTGCTTCATTTCTTGCTCAGAAATTGGAATATCTAGTCTCTAGGTTTGTTGCAAGTTGATCATATAAACCAAATCTGTGTTTGAATCAAATTTTTTCTGTGTTTGCCTTCTCAAATTGGTGTGTAACTGTGTATGCTGATTTTGCATTCATCGTTTATGTATGTATAGCCGTCCAACTGCTGTGAACCTTTCGGATGCTGCCACAAAACTTAAAGAAATCATTGTGAAAGCTGCTTCCACATGTTCAGAAGCAAATGTTGTGTTTCAGGTAGGATAGCTTTTTCCTCTTATACTTTAGATTCGCGTATTATATCTTAAATTCATTAAATTCTCATATGGTGTCCCAGGCTTACATAGAAGCTGCTGAAATAATGCTTGAGGATGATGTTGCCTCAAACAAAGCAATTGGTTCGTATGGAGCTAGTTGCTTTGAAAGTCAGTTGAAAGATGCTAAGAAAATATCCATCTTGACTCATTGCAATACTGGGAGGTATGTTGTTTCCAGCATCATGATTCTCATAGTATTTGTATCGAGCTATCTTAGCATGTTCCATCAATTAGTTATCCACAAATTCTTGCAATTTATTGCAAGATAACTTTCCTACAATTTCTTCTGGATGTCATTTTTATTTGATTTTTGCTAAGATTGCTATGGCTTTTTCTTAACAGCCTTGCAACTGCTGGATATGGTACTGCATTGGGGGTAATTCGTGCTGTCCATGCCCAAGGAATCCTTGAGAAGGCCTATTGCACAGAGACTCGGCCATTCAACCAAGTAAGTTCATGTGATGTACCACCGCTTATAATATCTTAAATTCATTAAATTCTCTATAATGGTGTCCCAGGCTTACATAGAAGCTGCTGAAATAATGCTTGAGGATGATGTTGCCTCAAACAAAGCAATTGGTTCTTATGGAGCTAGTTGCTTTGAAAGTCAGTTGAAAGATGCTAAGAAAATATCCATATTGACTCATTGCAACTCTGGGAGGTATGTTGTTTCTCAGACATCATGATCCCTGATTATATTTGTATCAAGCTATCTAAGCATGTTCCATCAGTTAGTTATCCAAAAATGTTGCAATATTGCAACATAAACTTTCCTATAATTTCTATTGGATGTCATTTTTATTTGATTTGTTGAGATTGCTATGGCTTTTTCTTAACAGCCTTGCAACCGCTGGATATGGTACTGCATTGGGGGTAATTCGTGCAGTCCATGCCCAAGGAATCCTTGAGAAGGCCTATTGCACAGAGACTCGGCCATTCAACCAAGTAAGTTCATGTGATGTACCACACTCAAAATGTTAATGGCTATCAACTATCATACACATTACAAAAGCACAGGCCAAAAGAAAAAATGTTGACCCTGGAACAGTTGATGCTGTCTAATAATTTTGGACAGGAGGTATCTTATGCTTCCAAACACCTTTTAGCTTTTGGAAATCATAAGTGTGTGATAATATCATAACAGCCTGCTCGTGTTTTGAGCTTGTTTGCATCATTATCTAATTTCCATATAGAATTTATTTTGTATTAGAAATATGTGAGCATCCAGCAAATTATGTCAAGCCTAATAGCACAGTATGAAGTAGTGAGGAAAACTCAGTTTCTCCATGAAGGTTGCTCCTATGCTGTAGAAGGAGTGTCGATGGGTGAATAGGTCTAAGTGAATAAGTAAAATAATTGAATAGGCCAGTTTAAATTTCTGATTAATTGTTTTTTAAAATATGGGCAAAAGTTTAGTCATATTATGTGAAATAACAATTGTAACATTGTATCATTGTTTTTTAAAATATGGGCAAAAGAATAAGCATATTATGTGAAATAACAATTGTAACATTGTAAGTCTAACAGAATTGTATAGCAAGTCAGAGAAGAGTCAAAGCAAGTAGTTCGATTTTCATTATGTCATTTCACAATTGTTAGGCTCTTGTGTCTATTGCCCCCCCCCACCCCGCGGTTTATATGGTCCCACCCATTTTCTCCCAGCTACGCTGATAGCAGATTCTGCAGCAGCAGCCTTGATGAAGGCTGGACGTGTTCAAGGAGTCATTGTAGGAGCAGATCGTGTGGCTGCGAATGGTACTCAGGATTGTTGAAATTTATTGTGGCATGGAGGGCAGTGGGTAGTGTCATTTATTGATTTTATATGCTCTTTGCAGGAGATACTGCCAATAAAATTGGAACTTACAGCCTTGCTGTGTGTGCAAAGCATCATGGTATTCCATTTTATGTTGCTGCACCTCTTACTTCAGTCGATTTGTCCTTGCCTTCTGGAGAATCCATTATCATTGAGGAAAGATCCCCAAAGGAATTATTGAATTCTCGTGGAGGACTTGGAGAGCAAGTTGCTGCATCTGGAATCTCTGTTTGGAATCCAGCCTTTGATGTTACTCCAGCAAATTTAATATCTGGTATCATCACAGAAAAGGTTGATATTTAACCCCTACACTTTAGAGGCGTGGTGGTTTGGATGTTTTGTGATGTTGCTTATATTAATGTAATTTTGTATCATTTCATCAGGGTGTAATTACAAAAAGCAAGGACGAGGATTTTGACATCAGAGGTTTTGTGCAAAAAATGATAGCCCAATGAGAATTTTTGGAGACCAGAGCCAGCTGCTAGTTAGAAGGAGCTGTGAGAAACGATATATTGAATAGGTTTGTAACCCTGATACTTTTTCTCATAAGGAGTAATATCCATTTTCCCAAAAATGGAAATAATTGCATCATAATATGAGTTTATTCTTGTGATTGTACGGCAGCTATAAACAGTTTGAGTAGTTCGTATTATATATATATACAATTATATATTGTGAAGGAATATATTAAAAAATATTTTAATGATGTCTATATTCTTGAATCTATGTATATATGCTCATGTGCTGCATTATATTTTGATTAGCAAGCTAAATAAAAAATTATGCTCACTGGAGGTGGTGGTAAGACTGGTAACTCAAGCCACTGAGATGATTTTTTTCGATTATTAATGCTCTTAATTTGGCTTTTTACTTTCTGAAGACTTTATTTCTGTTGGAATTTGGCTTTTGGAAAACACATCCAACAGTGAACAACTCGCAACCACTCTATAGAACTTTTCCTTAATGTTAGGCTTGCATTCTAGTCCTGTGTTATTCAATCTCTTGAACACCCTGAAATGGTACTCTGCATGATCACTATGGATGAAAACTATGTTGTTGAATGAATGCAGAGTACTATGTATACAGTACAAAAAATTGTTGTAAACAGAAAATATGTGTAAATGTTGTACACTGATGTTAGGAAAATCAATGCGTGTTAACCTTAAAGTGGATGATTATTGGAAGTGCTCATAATTTAATTTTGATTTTTTTTTTTTTATTTTTTGATTTTTTTTTTTTTTCCAATGAAGTATTATGGTCATTATGGATGAAAATTATGATAGATGGAGTCATGGATGTAAGTCATGAGGGGGGTAAAACTCTAATTCTCACAAGAACATAAGGTCTCTTTGTAGTTGCAACTAGGCCTGTTCACGGATCGGATCCGATCCGAAATGTGATTTCGGATCGGATATCCGAAGACTCGGATATCAAAAATTGATATCCAAATCCGATTTGAAAAATTCGGATCCAAAATTTTCGGATCGGATGCTTCAGATATCCATTATCCAATATTACGTAAAATTGTTATGATTACTTTCGAAATTTCACTAATTTTACCGTTTTTTTATCGCTAAGTTGTACAAAATATTTTAACAAAAATAGTAGTACTTTTTGCAATTAATATTATCATCAAATATATTAAGAATATTACAATAAGTTAATAATACAGGGTTAGTTTTATATGAACAATTTAAAAATTATATTATTTTAGGCTTTATATTTCGGATATCTTTCAGATATCGGATATCCGAAATTTTGAAAATTAATATCCAAACCGCATCCGATATCCGCTTTTTCGGATCGGATATTCGATCCGAAATGAAAACTCGGATCGGATATCCAAAAATTCGAATCGGTTGCGGATCAGATTATCGGATTCTCGGATAGTTTTGTACAGGCCTAGTTGCAACGAGTGATGTTATTGGTTAACAACCAAGCTAAGAAACACTCAAATTAAATTTAATTACAAAAAAAAATTCATTAATAATTAATGAACCTCCATGGTATTTATAGGCCAATCTCCAACCTATAAAAGTAAGAATGAAGATCAACAAAAGAAAATATAACATTCACCTATATAATAAAACTCCTTAGTCAACTAAGATTCGACCAAGTCAAGCCTTGATCAAATATGAAAATTACACTAAACCAAGAAGCAATCTCACGGCTAAAATGAAAATAATTGAAGACAAATAAATTAAAATCCTGAGTTCCTTTCTTAAACAAGAAATTTTTTTAAGTGAAAGGCAATAATAAAAAATCTATACTTAAACTTTAAGAAACTTCCAAGAACCTTCTAGAAACTTCAAAAATCATGCATTTCCTGATAGGGAATCCGGATCCCTGTAGAATGACCGATGGATTGGTGATGATGGAGGTTGTACTACTTGTAGAATGACAGAAGATGGATTGGTGTTGGTAGTTTTGTTTCCCTTTCCCCTTCTTATGTCTATAAGAACATTTTCAGACCCTTATTTTCTATCTCCTTGTATCCTTTTCTTCATTCCTTCTTGAAATGACCTCTAAAATATTTCTTTTTTATTTTTCATTGTTTTAATAGAATTGTACTAAAGATGACGCCCAATGATAAAGAATACTATCTTAATCAGAATTGCCCTGCACTTTTATATCCTGACAAAAGCATACTATATATAGTCTTGCAATCTACAATCATAACAATTAGAAATGAAAATAAAAAAAATAACAATGTGTCTATCCTAGACTAATAAAGCAGGGTCTTCTTCTTCATCTTGATGTGGCTGCGGTGAGGATGGGATGATAGGCAAACCCATGGAGAGAAAGACAGAGAGAGCGGCATAAAGGCGGATGAAAAGATGTCTGAGAAAGCTGCGAGAAACAGAGGGCCAAAGAGAGAGGAGCAGGATCCATGGGTGGAGATACAAAAAAACAGGGGTTGGACATAAGACAGAGAAAACGAATGCAATAGTAATGAGTAAGGACCATCCATCTTGGAATCCAATTCGTAAGAGGGTGAGAAGGTGACCATTGTCATCTTTAGTAAAACAAATCTTCAAGGAAGTGGAGAGATAGGCAAGCGTTGTAAAACAATTCTGAAGGAAAGCTTTGAGGAGAATTTGTGGGCAGGGATTGATGTGATCATAGAAAATGTATGCTAAATAAGGTCTCAAAAATTGGTTGACAAGAAGTAAAAGAACCCATCTTAGAATCATAGTAGTATAAGGATTCCAAAGAATGTTCAAGCTGGGGTGCTTGGTTTTGCCTATTGTTGGTCCTGTTGCAGCAAAAAACCCGACAGATTAAGATCTTGAAGGAAGGCCAAATACAGAGGAGTATGATAGAAGGGTAAAAAGTAGTGAAATATAGGAGCTGGACAGATGAAAGAGAATACGAGGGTGGTAATGAGGGGGAAGTGCTGCCTTTGCCCATACTGCACTACCAATTCGATCCATAGAATAATGAGGTAGCAATTATCAAGCTTATATAAGTACGTCTTGAAGGATAATACAAGGAAAAGGATCAATGCTGCAGTAAGCAAGGTAAGTTTGAAGAGGCTTTGTAAGGAGGGATAAGAGGAAAAGAAGAGGAAAACTTCTGGCCTAGACATATTGATGATAATTAAGAGGATCCATTTTAGTTCAAAAATAATTAACTTCTTGATTTGACTGTTTTCAGGCATATTTTAGTGGTTTTTTTTAGAAGAATGATGATTTTTTTTTTTTAGAATGCGAGGCTGTTGAGTTTACGGTTTCCCTGCTATCCGCCTTTTAAATGCAAGTGCTGAAACATGTTATTACCTATGACCTTCAGCTGGTGTCATCCCTTTTAAAAGTTAAAAACATTATCAATTGGCATCGAAGAAAATTTCCTATGTGGATCCTATATGACGTAATATGCCACTAAGTGCACATTTTCAAACCGAACTCAACTTTAGTTTTCTACCTAACTTTATTTTTTCCAGTTTGTAGTAGTTTAGTTTAAAAACCTACAAGTTTTTTGTTTGTAGTTGTTTGTTCTTTTGTTTTGGTTTGAGATAAAATGTTTTCCTGGAAAATAATTTTCTCATCTTTTCCATTTTTCTTTGTTTGGTTTGTGAATGGTGGAAAACAATTTTTCCCAATGTTAAAATGCATTCATTAATGATGAAAAACATTTTTCTTTATAATACAAATGTAGTCAGAATTTATCTTCTTTTTATTTTCCTTTCATCCATCCTCACATTCTTACTCTTATATATATATATATATATATAGATACTTTTTTTTTTTTTTTTTTGTACTTTTCTTTAACTTTATTTGTATTGTAATGCAACTAATAAACAAAGAAAAATAAATTGCAATTGTACTTTTACTTGAAAAAATGTTTTACATCAAATTAAATTAAACCGTGCCTCAATGTGAGCTCTATCTTTCATTCTATAATAAAAGCAACTTCCACTTTGAATTTTACATCGTAAGTATGTTTAAAAAAAAATTTATTTATGTTGGTCATTTAAAAGAATGATCTAACCGAAATCCAAAAACCTACTATATAAGATTTATCTTAATGCATGCTTGTTTTCAAAAGCATCAACTTTTTGGATTTGTATATTTTTCTTGCCTTTTAATTAATATCTCTTTAGTTTATTGTTGTAAATTCCATTTAAAATCTTCATTTTGAGGAGTGAAAAATTTGGACTATGAACATTCTTTGATAAAGATACCATAAATTGTGAGATTAATTTTCACTCTAAGAGTCTAAGGTTCTTTGGGATAGAAATTCTCTTACCCTGTCCCTTAACTTCTAGAGAAACATACCTTTAACTTAGACTATATTGATTTGTGAGAGATTTCGGATTGATGGAAACTCTCATTACCACTTTTTAAATTTTTTTTTTTCAATTCTTCCTTGTGCCCAAAGGAGTATTAGTGGAATATCAAAGTATTCATTTTGGTTAAAGAGTTGATGAATAGTTGATTACTTGACTACACAGTAGTAAATTTTTTCCTTTTTTAGAGGATAACTTGATTACGTAAGTTCAAATAAGAAGATTGATTACGTGCCATAAAGTCGTTTCTTTTGAATAAAAAGGAGTAAAGGGGAGAGCTCGTACAGGGTTCAATGGTTTGATTACAAAGATTGCATAAAATATTTCTTTCTTGTGTTTGAAAGAGTGGGCCAATCAGTGGGGTCTATTGTATGGACTGCACTACATTACAACATTCACCAATGAGTCAATGACTAATGACATGTAAATTTAAGATTTTTTCTTTCTTCTTACTCCGTATTATTGCGACTTTGCGAGTCTAATAAAATTAAATGAGAAAATAGACTTATAAGTTGTGATAAAATTAAATTAAGGTTAATTAACTTTAAAATTAGGGCTAATCCGTAGTAAGTTCCAATAGGGTCTAGCAATATCTTGGGTGATTTCCATAGAAAATGCTCAAAATACTGAAATTTCCTAATTAAACCCTTTTTACAAAAAAATTCCCTCCATACTGTTCATATATATATATATATATATATATATATATATATATATATATATATATATATATATATATATATAGAGGAAGGCTCATGTAAGAACCCTCCTCTATATAAGAACCCAATCTTATATAAGAACCAATCTCAGCCCTTTATTAGTTTTGATCTAACCACCTAAAATGATCCTTTAGTAATGGCATTTCTGTAATTCTTCTTTTATGTTCTAAATTTTTTTGTCTACTCCTATGTTCTAAATTTAGTCTATTTATGTTCTAATTTTTTTTTTTCCTATGTTCTAAATTTAGTTTACTTATGTTCTAAAGTTTTGTTTCCTATGTTCTAAATTTTTTCTACCTATGTTCTAAAGTTTTTTTTTCCTATGTTCTAAATATTCTTTTACCTTTTGCCTATGTTCTAAATTCAGTCTACTTATGTTCTAAAGTTTTTTTTTTCCTATGTTCTAAATTTTTACTACCTATGTTTAAAAGTTTTTTTTTTCCTATGTTCTAAATATTCTTTTACCTATGTTCTAATTTTTTTTTTCCTATGTTCTAAATTTAGTCTACTTATATTCTAAAGTTTTTTTTTCCTATATTCTAAATTTAGTCTACTTATTTTCTGCTCATATAACTTAGTGCTAATTTAATTTGTTTTATTGGATTTTTTTTTTTAAAAAAAAAACATTTGAAGTTTTTTTAGTTATTTATAAAGATAACCTATGTAGGAATTGAACCTACATCCTCTATGCATTTGCATAGTGCTCTTCCAATTGAGCTAATAGGTTTTATCATATGTTCTAAATATTATTTGCATATGTTCTATAATTTATTGCTTAAGCTCTAAATTTTTCAATCTAAGCTCTAAATATATATATGTTCTAAACTATTTTCCTATGTTCTACATTTTATTGTTTATGTTCTAAAGTTTTTTGTCCATGTTCTACATATATATCCTATATTCAAATTTTTTTGTCTATGTTCTAATTTATTTCCTATGTTCTAAATTTTTTCCGTATGCTCTAAATTTTTTCCGTATGCTCTAAATTTTATCCTATGTTCAAAATCTTTTCTACCTATTTTCTAATTTTTTTTTTCTGTACGTTCTAAATTTTTTCTATCTATGTTCTAAATTTTTTCACCTTATGTTCTAAATTTTTTCACACTATGTTCTAAATTTTTAGTATATGTTCTAAACTTATTTTCTATGCCCTTATTTTTTTTCCCCAATATTTTTTTCCCAATATTCTAAATTTCCAATTTTTTTTCCTATGATCTAATTTTTTTTCCCAATGTTCTAAATTTTTTACTATGTTGCAAATCATTTTCTCATGTCCCAAATTTTTCCTATGTTCTAAAGTTGTTCGTATATTCTACACCTATGTTCTAAAGTTTTTTCTACCTATGTTCTAAAGTTTTTTCTACCTATGTTCTAAAGTTTTTTTTTTCCTATGTTCTAAATTTTTTCTACCTATGTTCTAAAGTTTTTTTTTTCCCTATGTTCTAAATATTCTTTTACCTATGTTCTAAATTCTTTTGCCTATATTCTAAATTTAGTCTACTTATGTTCTAAAGTTTTTTTTTCTTTCCTATGTTCTAAAGTTTTTTCTACCTATGTTCTAAAGTTTTTTTTTTTTTTTCCTATGTTCTAAATATTCTTTTACCTATGTTCTAAATTCTTTTGCCTATATTCTAAATTTAGTCTACTTATGTTCTAAAGTTGTTTTTCTTTTCTATGTTCTAAATTTTTACTAGCTATGTTCTAAAGTTTTATTAGTAACAATGTCAATAATTTGTGCAAAATTTGGGATAGTAGAATGTAACGAGTAAGTAACGGCACTCAATGTAGGAATTAGGTGTATTTGAATCAAAGGTTAGCTGTGAATTAACCTTTCCCTAATATGAGACAATGCTCCAATCGTGTCATTACCGTTACATAATCTAGGTTTAGTTAAGCATAATTAAACATGCCGCTCCTGAATGAGCATAATCCCTGCAACACACAACTGAAAGTTTAATTGACAGTTCATTGTGTTTACTGACCCAAGACGGGAAGTCATCACCTTAACCATTGGAATTCCAATAAGAGGCTCAGACTTTCGAATGCACCAGCTTATTGTCCTACCAAAACAAGACAGTTGAATGCGAAGAATATCGACAACACAAAAATGAAGGCTAAAGCAGTCCCATAATATAGAATGAACTATACTCTTTATTATTGCCAGAAATGGGGAACAAAAGAAAAGGCCAAAGATAAAATAACAAATAGAAACCAAAACACCAACGCCTAGAAACTGCCAAAAAAAACCCGAACAAAAACAGGAAACAGCAATAACAGCAAGCAGAAACAGCAGCAGCAAGTGGAACCAGCAGCACCAAAAAATTTAGAATGTAAGCAAAAAAAATTTTAGAACATAAAAAAAAATTTAGAACATAAGCAAACAAAAATTTAGAACATAAGTTGAAAAAATAATTTGATTTATTTTTATGTTTTACTCTTGAGTTATTATGGTTTACTTTCGAAAGTTTTTTTTAATTATTTTTTTAATTTTTTATAGAGATAACCTATATAGGAATCGAACCTACATCCTCTATGCATTTGCATAGTGCTCTACCAATTGAGCTAATAGGTTTTAGCATATATTTTTTTTTCCATATACCTACGCCTTTTTATATGTTCTAAATTATTTTCCTATTATCTTTTTCATCCATTACTTTAATTTTTTCCGTCTATGCTTTGAATTTTTTTTATATTATGAAAATTTTCACCCAATATTCTAAATTTTTTCTATCTATAATCTTAAAATTTCTCAATTCTATATTTTTTTCACCCTATGTTCTAAACTTTTTTCCCTATGTTCTAAATTTTTTCACCCTGTATTCTAAACTTTTTTCCCTATGTTCTAAATTTTTTCACCCTATGTTCTAAATTTTTTTCCCTATATTCTAATTTTTTTCACCCTATGTTCTAAACTTTTTTTCCTATGTTCTAAATTTTTCACCCTATGTTCTAAACTTTTTTTCCTTTATACTAAATTTTTTCACCCAATGTTCTAAACTTTTTCTTGTGTTGTAAACTTTTTTCGCCTTATGTTCTAAACTTTTTCCCTATGTACTAAATTTTAGAACATAAGGGAAAACTTTAGAACATAAGGCGAAAAAATTTAGAACATAAGGGGAAAAGTTTAGAACATAAGGGAAAACTTTAGAACATAGGGAAAAAGTTTAGAAAATAAGGGAAAACTTTAGAACATGAGGGAAAAATAATACATAAACTTTAATTACCTTTTTCTTCCATAAGTAATTTTTTTATCTGGTATAATAGTAATTTCTTCATCTGATTTTTCTTCATTTTAGCCTTGCATTTTGCTGTAATTTTAAGAAATAAAAAATATTAGTAACATTCCAACATTAGTAATATATTTTAAACATAAGAATAGTTTAGAAAATGCTGAATATAGTTTAGAACATGCTGAAAATAGTTTAGAACATGATATCATAATTATATCACTAACAATTAAGAACACAACAAGAGGTATCACTAGCAAGAGGTAGATTTAATTTTTGTTCTCTTGTTGCACTAAATCTAGGTATACATTATCCAAATAGTACTTCATTAGTACTATTTGAATGGAAGCTTCATTAGTACTTCGTAATAAATGAATATACCTTTGCAATGGACATCATTTATCAAGGGCATCACAAAAACAAGTTGTTCAGGAATGTCACTAAGGATGAAAGTCTAACTGATCCGCACAAGAAGTACTACAAAAGTTGTCTTTGTAGACATTATATAGTTTTAACTATTTGAAAGATTCATTCAAGTCCAATGCATTTAAAGGTCTTTCAAGATTCAAGCAATTTCTAAACCAATAATCACCAACTTCCTCAAATTATTCCCAATTAAGGAAAGAGACTTTCTAAACCAATAATCACCAACTTCCTCAAATTATTCCCAATTAAGGGAAGAGACCTCATATAAAAATAAAAAAGGAAACGAGACTTGTTCCAATATGAATACAAAACCACCTTGAATAGAAAAGAGCTAGCATTTTTGCAAGATTCAAGCATTTATTCTGACAGTTGGGAATCAGATCTCAGTCAAGATCAGTAACTATTGGCACCAAAGCAACTTTAGCTATACACTGATATCAGATCACAAACCTCATTAGTGGAAAGTACATCAGTTCAGACTTCAGAGTAAGAGAATGAAGCTACAAGTCTCAAGCTGGCTAGATACTTGTCAGCATTTTGCAAATAGCATCTTTTCATAAACATATATAAAAGAATGGTGTATCATAAACAAGAGTTTCGAACATGCTGAGAAAGAGTTCCGAACATGCTGAGAAATAATTTGGAACATGCTAAGCTTATTTACAAATCAGAGAAGTATAATACATTTTGCACTAATAGTCTGATATACAATAATCAAGAGCAGCGGTGAAATAATTCGAACATAAATCGAACTAATTAATATGCAAAAAATCGAACAAAATAATTCGAACATAAATAAAAAATAAAAATCGAACAAAATAATTCACGTAAAACCACCATTTCACTATCAACCAGTAAAGCAGCATTTCATTTCATGATCATCACAAATCACACTACCGCTAATGGGAAATGCAACAGTTGATTATAAGACATATAATACTTGACAAGAAGACAAATAATAAACATAAAACCATTAACATTCATTAATAGACATTAAACTAATTGCACAAATACGAAAAAACCGCAATTGATAAATCAAACTGATGAAATCGAAAATAAAAGAAAATTGAAAACTGATATCGGGGAAAAAAAAAAAAAAAGTCAAATTGATGAATCGCGAAAATCGAACAAAATCAACAATGAAAAATGATAAATCATAAAATTCGAACAAAATCAGGAAAATTCGAACAAAACGTATATAAATAGTAAAATCGAACATAAATCAAACATCAAACGAACAAAATCGAGTATAGAAATCGCAAAAATCGAACAAAATCAGTAATGAAAATCATGCGAAATTCATAAAATTAGAACAAAATCGAAGAAAATGTACCTGATTTGAGCAATTTAGGTTGTTTTAGCAGCAATTTGGGCTAGATTTTGGGATTTGTGGAGAGGGAAAGTAAAGAGGGTTGAAAGTTTGAGGAGAGAGAAAATATTGGACGGTTGGGGAGGGTTTAGGGGTAGGTTTTTTGTTTTAATCTTGACCGCTCATCCTAATCTAATCCTACGGATGTGATTGGTTCTTATATAACTAAGATTCTTATATAACTATGGGTTCTTACCGGATCCCTCCCCTATATATATATATATATATATATATATATATATATATATATATATATATATTACATTTAACTTAAATCAAATAAATACAAAATTGTGAATTGACGATTTTATAGAGGATAAAACCGCTATGTTTGGCATTGTTTTTTGTTTTGGGTTTCTAATTTATTTGAAACAAGGTATTTCCACTTTTCTGTTGTCTGTTTTTAAAATTTTTCATGATTTTAATAAATTTGACTAATTTTTTATTCATTGTATGACCTATATCATATGATTTAGAAAAATAAAAAAACAAAAAACAAAAAACCGCAGTGATGCCAAACGAATTCTCAAGTAGCGATTTGGTGATTTAGGAGCTAAAAAAAACCCTAAAATTTTCTCTGTTTCTCTCTTCAAACCTATCCACCATATTAAAACTTAGGGGCTACCATCAATTTCTATCGATGGTAAGCCCCAAATTCTTCTTTAATTTAATGTTTTTAGCCAATAAAGATCACCATCATATTGGTCATTATAGTCCGTCCCTCCATGTAGGGTTTAGTATTGTTTGTTTGTTTGGTTTTAGTGTGTGCATTGTGCAGGAATACAAATTTGGAAGATCGTCTTGCAAATTTGTGAAATTATGGGTCTGTTGGTATAGGGGTGCAGATTTAGAAGATTTGTCTTGCAAATGATGATCAATCGAGTTTTAATCACTTTTGCGACTATACATCAACGGAGCTCCGTCAAGAATGATGCAAAGACATCTAAAATTATCCATGTACAGTTCAGATGTGATGGCATTAGTTTAGGGGTGTTTAATTCTTGTATTGAGAATTTAAATCACTTAAGGGATGATTGTAAGTGTCGAATGACTATTATTATTTAAGGGAAAATACCACCCTCTCTATTCCATTTTTTTTAAAAAAAAAGTAGCGATTTGATAAGAATTTGTGCATGTAATTGTGGGGATTAAATGAATTTTTGCCAATACACAAATTCAACTATTAATATCTTTAATTATCGATAAGTAAAAATTATGAAAAGTTAATTTTTTTGAAAATATATATTGCCACAAATCCAATAGAATCCTGATGACTATACTATTCATTACCTATAAAGCACAAAATACGGTCAAATAAAAGTGTGTGTGGATAATGCTAAAGTCAAAACATATCGACTACATTAAACGGAGTTGGTATTAGCCCGGGAGCTGGACAAAATTAGCCCCATCACTAACATTTGAGAGTTGAGACGACGAATATATTGAATTATTGTCTGCTTTTTCGGCAAAGTTTAATACAGTATAAATCAACTCAAAACCCCATTACTATAGGAAAACACTTCAATTTTCTGGGTTTCTTACATTCTTCGGAATTATAATTCCATTAAAAAATGGCGAATAATTCCAATCACAGCGAAATTCATGCTCTTCAATCAATCTGCTACAAGCGTGGTTCACTTCAGCTTCTCGATCAGGTTCACTTTCTCTCTCCTGCAAATTCACATACTTTATCAATTTCTTCTAATTATTGTATCATATAATTTGTGAAAATCCCTAATTATGCTGTAAATTGCTGTTGATTTTTAACAGAGGAAGCTTCCTTTGGAAACTGTCTACTTGGATATTAAAAATGCTTCTGATGGATGGTATTTCTGTTAATCTTTGTATTTAATTATACTCGTATTAATTATCTATTGACTTTGATTGAATTTGATATTGGAACTTTGTTACCATGTTTGTAAGATGCACAAATGGTAGAAATTAGCATGTATTATGGGGTTGCATAAATTTATGTTTAACTATGTACTGTATTGTATATGAAGATGAGCAACACTTTATGGCTTGGTTGTAGAGACATTACCCCAACTCCGAATCATAGACTTGTCGAGTTCGAGTCTCATCGCGGTGTACTATATGTCTATCTGGTTGGTTGAATGTGAGAAATTCGAATTTCTAGGAAGGGTTTTTGATTGCTCTCAATAGTATTTATTCTACTTGAGAGCAAAAGATGTGAATCAATTGTATACATAGCTTGAGCTGCTTGACTATTAGCTTATTAAGTGATATAGCCTCTCGAGTGAAGAAATTGCCAAAATTATAGTGGAAAACCTATCTCAAGTAGCAATGTGCAATATATAGCTTCTTTTCATGCAATTAGATTATTCCTGAGAACCTCAATTTATTGGATAAATTCAGTACTATTGCCAATCATCATTACTACTCGCTGTTTAGATGCCACTAAGCTTTAGGAAAAACTGATTGTCATTCTTTCTTCAATTATTATAGGATATACTTGTCATTCTTACGCAATGTCTTCTTCTAATTCAGGTTTGCAATTAAAGAAATGGTGGTTCGTGGAGCACCAGCAATTGCAATTGCAGCTGCCCTCTCTCTGGCCGTGGAAGCTGTTAACTTAGAAAAATTCCAAGGGAATGCTGATGATGCTGCTTCATTTCTTGCTCAGAAATTGGAATATCTAGTCTCTAGGTTTGTTGATAGTATCATTAACAAGTTGATCATATAAACCAAATCTGTGTTTGAATCAAATTTTTCTGTGTTTGCCTTCTCAAATTGGTGTGTAACTGTGTATGCTGATTTTGCATTCATCGTTTATGTATGTATAGCCGTCCAACTGCTGTGAACCTTTCGGATGCTGCCACAAAACTTAAAGAAATCATTGTGAAAGCTGCTTCCACATGTTCAGAAGCAAATGTTGTGTTTCAGGTAGGATAGCTTTTTCCTCTTATACTTTAGATTCGCGTATTATATCTTAAATTCATTATATTCTCCATATGGTGTCCCAGGCTTACATAGAAGCTGCTGAAATAATGCTTGAGGATGATGTTGCCTCAAACAAAGCAATTGGTTCGTATGGAGCTAGTTGCTTTGAAAGTCAGTTGAAAGATGCTAAGAAAATTTCCATCTTGACTCATTGCAATACTGGGAGGTATGTTGTTTCCCAGGCATCATGATTTCTCATAGTATTTGTATCGAGCTATCTTAGCATGTTCCATCAATTATTTATCCACACACATTCTTGCAATTTCATTGCAAGATAGATATTCTTTCCTACAATTTCTTCTGGATGTCATTTTTAAAATTTTTGCTAAGATTGCTATGGCTTTTTCTTAACAGTCTTGCGACTGCTGGATATGGTACTGCATTGGGGGTAATTCGTGCTGTCCATGCCCAAGGAATCCTTGAGAGGGCCTATTGCACGGAGACTCGGCCATTCAACCAAGTAAGTACATGTGATGCACCACACTCAAAATGTTGGTGGCTATCAAATATCAACTATTTTACACAAACACTGGTCAAAAGAGGAAAAAATAAAAGGATGATGCATGGCTTTACTGGCAGGGGTTGTCTATTGTATTTGTAGATCAGTTTACCCCAATGTCTATATATATATATATATATGAAAATGATGCCAGTGCATTAGCATTCATGCATGATGTCTGAGATCTAGCAAAAAGGTAACAAAAGTGGCTTTGTTGTTGACCTTGTTGTTGCAAAATGATGTGCTGTAAACCGTTCACCCCGTATGCTCATTACTATATTTGATATCTTTCTAGTTTTAGGTTTGGTGGTAAGTAAAAAGTATTGATGGATACCCAGTTATTTTTAAGTAAATTATTTGAAGAGTGATATCAATGCATTGTTTCTCTCCTTTTGTATGCTCGAATCCATTGTCGTTCTTTCTCTCTTGCTTTCCCTTCACCTATTATTCTAAGATATTCCATATCCAGAGACATTTAGTGATGGACCTGATGGTGATGGTGATTTCCCAAATTGGGTTTTGGAACTCATAAACGAGAAAGCCAAGGGATATTGCAACCCAGAGACCCTTTTTGTGGCACTTGGGCTTCAGTAATGCATTTTAATGGGATAATACCCTATTTAAGTATTAATTTTCTCTTGTAATTGTCAAAAAATCATGATAATCAGATATATAAGTTAAAGAAGTTGACCCTGGAACAATTTATGCTTTTGGTAACCTAGATCACCCTGATAATATTGGACAGGAGATATCTTATGCTTCCAAACATCTTTTGGATATTGGAAATCATAAATGTGTGATAACATCATAATAGTCTGCTCATGTTTTAAGCTTGTTTGCATCATTATCTAATTTCCAGATAAAATCCATTTTGTTCTTGAAAGATGTGAGCATCCAGCAAATTATGTCAAGCCTAATTTCACAGTACGATTCCACTATGTCTCTGCGGAGGTTGCTCCTATGCATTTCCCTCGGCATGGGTGATATATTAGAAAAAGAGCATGTGTATCCTACCATCCGTGTCCTTTATTTTTTTTTTCTTAATCTTTATAATGTTGGGTGTATGGAGCATGGACATCCACCCGTCTTCTGCAAGTTAGGCTTGTGTGTGTGTGGGGGGGGGGGGTGAGAGGGGAGCTATGAAGGTTATGGCCTTGGTAAAAATGTTATGCTCTGTCTTAAATAGTCCTCTGCGCAGAGCTTCATAGGCAGCATAAATGTGGAGACATGCAATCACAAATGTTTAGACCAGACTGAGAAATTTTATCATGAGCATATTGCAAAGGCATATGCTAGTGATTCGCAGTCCAAACATTATATTGAAATATGTGCTGTAGAAGACTAGAGGGAGTGTTGATGAGGGAATGGACCATGGGTCCAAGTGGATAAGTAAAATCACTTAGCTGGCCATTAAACAGGCAGTTTAAATTTCCGATTAACTGTGTGTTTGTGTCTTTAAAATATGGACAAATTTTTAGTTATTAAGCATATAATGTGAAATATCCAATGTAACATTTTAAGGGACAAATTTTTAGTTATTAAGCATATAATGTGAAATATCTAATGTAACATTTTAAGTCGTACAGGATTATATGGCAAAGTCAGAGAAGAGCCAAAACGAGCAATTTGATTTACTATCATTTCATAATTTTTATGTTCTTGTGTTTATTGCTTTTTTTTTCGTTGTATGGTTCTGCTTTTTTTTCTAAGGCTTTTCTATACTCATGCTTCATACTCTCTTTTACAGGGATCTAGGTTAACTGCTTTTGAGTTGGTGCATGACAATATCCCAGCTACGCTGATAGCAGATTCTGCAGCAGCAGCCTTGATGAAGGCTGGATGTGTTCAAGGAGTCATTGTAGGTGCAGATCGTGTGGCTGCAAATGGTACTGAGAATTGTTGAGTTTTGCTTTTTGCATGGAGGGCAGGGGATAAAGTGGCATTCATTGATTTAATATGCTATTTGCAGGTGATACTGCTAATAAAATTGGTACTTACAGCGTTGCTGTGTGTGCAAAGCATCATGGTATTCCCTTTTATGTTGCTGCACCTCTTACCTCAGTTGATTTGTCCTTGCCTTCTGGAGAATCCATTGTCATTGAGGAAAGGTCCCCAAAGGAATTGTTGAATTCTCGTGGAGGACTTGGAGAGCAAGTTGCTGCATCTGGAATCTCTGTTTGGAATCCGGCCTTTGATGTTACTCCAGCAAACTTAATATCTGGTATCATTACAGAAAAGGTTGATGCTTCACCCCTACACTATGGTATGGTATTTTGGACATTTGGTGATGTTACTTATATTAATGTGTATTTGTATTATTTCATTAGGGTGTAATTACTAAAAGCAAGGATGAGGATTTTGACATCAAAGGTTTTGTGCAAAAAGTGGTTGCTCAATGACTTAGTGGAGGCTGGAACCAGCTACTTAGAAGGAGCCTTGAGAAGCCAATATAATAAATAGGTTTGTAACCCCAATACTTTACTTGCTTATCAAGAATAATTGGTTGTGAAAGGGAAGAGAGAGAGAGGGGGGGGGGGGGGGGGGATGTCCTGGCCTATTTACTCATTTTTTCCAATGAACTTCATATGGATAAAGATCCAGTTCCAAAATGGAAACAATTGCATTATAATTGCAGCGATGTATGAGTTTTGAGGGAGTTAATTCTCGTTCATGTATAGCAACTTAGAGTCTATAATTTATATACATTTTGATGAGATATGATATTAAAAGATATTTCAATGATGTCTGAAATTCTGTGTCTTTTTAAATGTGCTACATTATATTTTGAGTATCTAGCAAGCCAAATTATAAAATTATGCTTAACTATAGGTGGTGGGTAAGTAACTCAAGCCACTGAGAAGATTTTGTCAGTTGCTAACTTGTTATTGATGCTCTTAATTTGGCTTTTTCACACTTTGTGTAAGAGGGCGGGGTTGGTTGACCTCTGCTCCTCTTTTTTCTGTTAGAATTTGACTCTTTGAAAATACATCCATCAGCTAATAACCCGCACAATTTAAACCAGACTTTTCCCTAATGTCGGGGTTGCATTCAAATTTTATGTTATTTAATCTTTTTTACTATTTTGAACACCCTGAAGGCCTGAAATGAGTACAGGCAAACATTTGTTGTTGAATGAATACATAGTACTACGTTATTCAATACATAAAATGAAAGAAATGCATAATTGTTGTAAACCGTGAATTTCTACTTACTAGAGAAAATAATGTATGCTAACTTCGTAACCTTGAAGTGAATGATCATTAGAAGTAAGGGGGTATATGGTATGGGGTATTAAGGAAAGGGTATGAGAATGAAGTCTTTTGAGTTTTGATCCCTTATCTTCAATTATGACTTTAGATGGTCAAATTCGAGCACAAAAACTGTAGGAATTTTCAAGATTGAATTTAAACTTTAGAACCTCAAATATAACCACAATGGTGGTAAAATACTTAAGGTCAAAGTGGGAGAGGCAGTGCGGCAGCAGGAGGGGATGGGGGCGGTAGCAGTAGCATGGCGGCAAGGGGTAGTGGTGGTGACGATGCCATGGGATTGAGTGTAAATGTGATGTAGCACGGGTGAGGGAAGGAATAGGTGTTTAATTACTATCAAGAGGAGTTACTTATCATTCTCCTTTCCCTGTCTAAAACACTTTTCTTTTCTCGTTGAGATGTTTCTTTGCTTTCTCCTCGTATCCCTTTCTCTTTCTCTCTTGAAAACCAAACAGGTTCTAATTGTACTTTTTACATTATTTAATTTTAATAAAAAGTACAAAATCCAACGTCTAAGAAAAACTATAGGCCCTGTTTGGTAGTTAGCTTATTGGGGATATATTAGCTTATTTGACTAACTTTAGCTGATTGACGAGTCAAACAAGCTAATACAAGTGTTTGGTAGTAAGCTTATTGAAAGAGCTTATTCCACTAAATAAGCTCTTTTTGAAAAAGCTCATTTTAGGAGCTTTTTCAATTAGCTTATTCATTAATTATTGTGAAATGACACTTATAACCTCATTTAATTTAAAATCCTATCTAAACTACCTACCTCACAATTAGCTTATTGGTCATTTCACAAACTCAACCACCTTTAAGCTATCAGCTATTTACCAAACACTTTTATATAATCAGTTAATACAATAAGTTAGTCAAATCAGTTAAAAAAATCAGCTAGTCAAAATCAGCTAACTCAATCAGCTTCAGCTTTCAGCTTTCTCCCAAACAGGGTCATACTATATTGAAATAACTCTGCACTTCAATAGGATGAAAAAGACATTACAATCTAAATTAACATACAAGTGGAAATCAATTTTTACAAAGAAAATGAAAACCCTAGACCAAGATAGCAGGATCAGGAACTTCTTCATCTTGTGGCTCTGGCGGGGATGGGATGATAGGCAAACCAATAGATAGAAACACAGAGAGAGCAGTGTAAAGGCGGAGGTAAAGATGGCTGAGAAAGCTGAGAGAAAAGGAGGGCCAAAGAGAAAGGAGGAGGATCCATGGGTAGAGGTACAAGAAAACAGGGGTTGGGCAGAGGAGAGAGAAAGCAAATGCAATTGTAATGAGCAAGGACCACCCATCTAGGAATCGAATTTGTAAGAGGGTGAGAAGGTGCCTGTTATCATCTTCAGTAAAACAAATCTTCAAGGAAGTGGAGAGGCAGGCAAGCGATGCTCCAGAAATCAGCAGGAAAGCTTTGAGCAGTTTTTGTGGGCAAGCATCAATGTGATCAAAGAAAAAGTATGCTAGATAAGGTCTCAGAAACCAGGTGATAAAAAATAAAAGAACCCATCTTAGATCATAGTAGTATAAGGATTCCAAAGTAAGTTCAAGCTGGGGTGTCTGGTGTTGCCTTTTGTTGGTATGGTGGCAGCAAAAAACCCGACATATCAAGGTTTTCAATGAGGGCCAGATACAGAGGAGTGGGATAAAAGGGCGAAAGTAGTAGAAAACAGGAGCTGGACAGATGAGGGAGAAAATGAGGGCTGTGATGGGGAAAACAGGCCACCTTTGCCCATACTGCACTACCAATTCAATCCATAGGATAACGACGTAGCAATTATGAAGCTTATATAAGTATGTCCTGAAGGATAATGCAAGGAAAAGGATCAGCACCGCGATAAGCAAGGTGACTTTGAAGAAGCTTTGTATTGATGGATGATAGGAAAAGAAGAGGAAAACTTCTGGCCTCAACATATTGATGACAAACAAGAGGATCCATTTGACTTCGAAGTAGTAAATTTCTTGATTCTGATCATTTTCAGCCATATGTTTAAGAGGTAATTGTTTCCTTAATATAGAAGAATGCTTGGAATTTTTTTTTATAGATGAGGTTCTTTGAACTGATTGATATGTTGTTCTTATGAAATTTCCCCATCATCCATATATATATACTAGTGCTGTTGCCCCTTGGAACAAGGGTATGTTGGGTATTTGTAGTGTGAACACACATAATTTTTTTTCCTAAAGAGGAAATGGTGCAATATTTGTGATACTTCTTAAAAAGGCAAGTGATGCAATAATAAAAGAACGGAGGAAGTATAATACTAGTATTATATTATGGAAAAGTATTGTGTAGAACGGACTCACATGAGTCCGGTCAATTATCAGAGTAGAGATATTATAGTCAGGAATTGATATATTATAGTTGGGAATAGAGTATTTTTATCAGGAATAGAGTACTTTTTATCAGGAATAGAACACTTTTCATCAGGAATAGAGTACTTTTCATCAGGAATAGAATAATTAATTATCAAATTTATCAGGAATTATTAAATTATAGTCAGGAATAGAGTACGTTTCATCAAGAATTGAGTAGTTTTCATCAAGAATAGAGTATTTTTCATCGGGAATATACTAATTTTTATCGGGTCAAAAACATAAAAATATTATAGTCAGGAATTAGTATATTATAGTCAGGAATTGGACTATTTTTATCAGGAATAAGACTATTTTTATCAGGAATAGACAAATTTTTATCCTGACTAAAATTTTGTAATTCCTGACAAAAAATCTCTAATACCTGACTAAAATATTCTTATACCTGATATAAAAAATACAATTCCTAAACATTACCTGACTAGTAAAAATATTGTTCTGCTTCACATTTTATCCAAACACATCGATCATCATCACCATCGTCCATGGTGAAAATCAAATCGAACGACAATCACAACTCCTCAATTCCTATCTCAAATAATCAATGACAGTAGCAACCCTAGTTTGTTGCAGCATCACTTCCGAAACCCCCCATATGCCTTTCTCTCTCCTCCATCATCATCATCATCTTTCAAATTGATTTGCGGGCTTGCCGTGGTTAGTTTTGGCTGTCGGCGGTAGATTTGGAAGGTTTTCATTGATTTTGGTGGTGGTGGGACGGCGACGATGCGTCGGAGGCATGGAAGCGAGAGAGGAGGAATCGTGCAGTGGCTCTGTGGCTAGGTTTGCTGTGTTGGCTATGTTTGGTTGTCGTTTGTGACGGTGGTGGGTGATAACAACAAGCCAACAATGGTGGTGCAGCCGTGCAGGTTGTTGCGCTGTGTTGTTATTGTTGTTGTATATTTGTTGCCGTGTAGACTGGACTCACGTGAGACCGGTCTCACGCAAAACCTTGTCTTATATTATTGGTGTTGAATATTTGGTCACTTAGGCCGCCATTTATGTTTACCATCCATCCTAGCATGAAGAAAACTTTTTTTTTATATAAATATTTTTATTCTTTTTATTTATTTATTTATTTATAATGTTTACCATCCATCCTAGCATGAAGAAAACTATTTTTATTCTTGTTATGGAGATCTTACTAGATTTATTAATGTATATCCTGAAAAGAAATTGGTTTTTATCATACGAATTCTATTTTTAAAAGTTGATTATTCATATATGATAAAAGATTAAGGAAAAACGTGAATAAAGAGGAAGGGTGAGTGAGTAAAAAGTAAAGGATGTGACTGTGTGATGAACCCTAACAAATTTTTTTAGCCAAACTCGGGAGTAAGGGGTAAAAGGTGAGAGAATCCTTACCTCCAAATGCCTTCACTTGATAAAGTTTGAATCTTAGACTTCTAAGATGTATGGTACATGTCTTACCAGCCGAGCTAACACTTTGTTGGTATAAGAGTCGTGTGGATCATGTAGAAATAGATATACGGGATAGTTTAGTATAATTTGAATATGGAACATATGGAGCTTAATAAATCCAAACTCAAAATAGGAGAGAAAAGGCTAAAAGTTCTTAAAGTTGTCCCTGTAAATAAATAATTTCTCGATTTTTTAAATATTACATCATTTGTCTTTTAAATAAGTTTCACAAATATTACACCATAATCAATTTAGGGAAAAAAAAATTTATGTTCATTGAGTAATAAGATCAATAGTATGTTTAGTTATAAATAAGTATAAATTACAATAATTGAATATTAATAATTTATTCATTGAGACGATCCCAATAAGTATCCACAAGATTATATTTTTATTAAAGTTAAAGTAAGTCAAGTAAAAAGTGCAATACTTGTTTTTTTTAGTTTATATATATAATTACCCGAGTAATTTTGTATTTTTACCATACTCTCTCGTTTTTTATCCACTATAAAAAAATCTTGTGCTTAAGTCTTATGGTGTAATAATACAATAAAGGAGGAAGTAATTAAAAATAAATAAAGTGGGTATGTATTGTATGTCTGCATAAACAGCCATAAAGTTTTTCCTTTGGTTGTAGGCTGGCAACAAGAAGGCCAAATAGGCGGTCTCATGATATATTTAGGGCCTGTTCATATTTACTTATTTTTAGTTCAGTTCAGTTCAGCTCCAATCAGTTCAGTTCAGTTCAGTTCAGCTCCAATCAGTTCAGCCCAGCTCTTAATTTCCCTCTCTTATAAAATATTCATTTCAGCTTAGTTCAGTTCAGTTCAGTTCAGTTCAGTTCAATTCAGCTCCAATCAGTTCAGTTCAATAAATATGAACAGGCCCTAAGTCGTAAAGTCTTTACGACATTGAGTCATTATCTCATTGATGCTTTATTGTCAATGTTATGTCATCTTTCTTTTTGCATCATGTCGTTCTTAAAATACAACTTGTACATTAGATTACTAGGCAACTGACATGTTGACATGTGGAGTAATATAATATCTCTATGTCCCTATTTTATTTGTTTCATCATTTGACTTTTAACGGTTTTTAAGACATGTTCCAAGCAAAATTTCTAATTTTAATTAAGCCTATAGGAATATGTAACACCATTTATATGTAAACTTATAATATGGAGTAACTAAGCTCAAATGGATAAGTTCAAACCCTTTTTGAATAAGCTCATTAACCCCCTTCAATGTAGTTTTATTAAGGGTAAAGGTGTTCAGGACAATGTCATTAAAAGAGCTCATATTTTTCATACGGTTAGAAAAGGAAAAAACATAATTGCTCTTAAGCTAGATCTTTCTAAAGTATGTAATTGTAACACCCCCCAAATCTCCCTCTACGGAAATACAAGTATAATACGTATGATTATATCGTAGAGATAGATTTTGGCGTATTACCGCCGTGTGATTACGCAAGACTACTCAAAATACTTAACTCAGCAACAAAACTTGCAGCGGAAACTCAACTTTATTTTATTAATACTTATAAAAATAGTAACATTGTTATGAGTGCTCAAAAATAAAGACAAGACCAACATTCCTAAACTAGGTGAAGCAAATCCCTGGACTCCCATATGCTCATTCATGACTTCACCTGAAAATAGTCAACACTACTTACCATTACGGTAAACAGGGCGAACCAAAACAAATAAGAAATACGAATTAGCAAAATATGCTAAGTACGATAAGTGTAAGATAGTGTAAACTCAATTTATTTGCAAACATGCTTTTAAAACCAATTCCAATAATTAATCCAATAAATTCAAAACTCATTATTCCAAAAGATTCCAATGATTCAATATTCAAAATAATAGTTAATAAAACCAATTCCTTTATTAAGAACCAATTCATTTTAATCCAATTCATCACCCAAGTGTGCACACCCCCCAAGCTAGTCTCCTTATATTACAGGGTTATTCTTGAGGAAAGACTCGGTCATACAAAGTTCAATGCCTTATCAATAAACCAAATCCGCATAGTGGGATTACTAACATGCTTATAAAGCATTAATAATAATAATAATTAAATGGTTCAATAAATCCTTTTAATATTCAATAGTTCCCAATATTATTTAAAAATCAATCATTCAAATACTTTTATAAAAATAAATACCTTCAAATATAATTTATATCAAAATCAATTTAATTCAATCACCAATCAAATCATGTAAAACATGTTACTCAAACCAATTACTTTCAAAGGTATCTAGCCACCTAAACGTACCTTGATCCTTGCTAGAAAAACCACACAAAAAGAACCTCAAGAACCTTGATTGAACACACCCTGCAAATAAATATAACCTTAATTAATATAAGGTTCACAAATAATTAAATTAAAACCTCCCAACTATAAGTACATGAACCTTTCAACATAAATATTATTAAAAATCTGATTTTATATAATTAAAATTACTCATAATAATTATTTATAAATCCCCCATAATGTAATATATATAAATAAAGTAGGCATTTTTCGGGAGCATTTGGCGTGCCACATAAGCAAAGGTATATTTTCGATCAATTAAAAATTAGATTTCTATTTTATTTTAGAATTAAAAAATCCCCTTGCCACGAATGAGATTTAAGAATTTTGCCACGTAAATAAAAATAACGAATAGTAATTTATCATGATTTAATTTAATTAAAAAATTAAAAATTATCTTTTAAAAATCATCATTAGATACAAGATTTAATCTTGATAGTGTTTATGATAAGAAATAAAAACTATTTCTTTATTATAATTAAATTAAAATTGTGATGCCTATCACTATAAATTGACGCATCCTATAATACCAATAAAATTTCATGATTGGGGACTATTCTTGCACCTTTCCGGTAAGGGAACCGCAAAGGAATATGTGCATACAAGCAAAAGATGTTGCTACCGACAATGCTTTGCATTGGTTTTATGGCAGCCAGGGTAGGATCAAAGGTATCTTTAGCCTCGATCTCACGGACAACAAGCAGTATGAAACGCCGATTCATGAGGTTTATGGATTACCAATAAAATAAATATATTGATTTATTTTATAAGACTATAAAGATTAATTGTATATAAATTTATTTTTGCTAACAATGCTTTGATTAGATGGAAGAGATATGGGTGTGAACGAAGTTGGTGATTCTATCAAAATAAAAGATAAATAGTATACATGTTTATAATATTTTTATTTCGTTAATAAACAACGAATAATGATTTAGGATTTAAATTATTTAGAAAATAAGAAAATTATCTTTTCACATTAAAGATTTAATCCATGTAACCAATAAAATATCATAAAGATAACATATTTCAATTTATTCATATTTTTTAAACCTAATTGTCATATAATGAACAACCACAAATAAAATACAAAACAAAAATAAATAAATAAAGTCGCATTATAAATTACATTAGAAAAAATATATACTTTTGTAATAGGCAATAACAATTTAATTAAATTATTATGTTTTTTTTTGTGTGTGAAATAATTAAATAGTAAAATAAATTAAATAATTATTAAAAAAAACTTAAAATCTATACGAAAATATCTTTTCTTGAGATGATGTATATATGAAATACCCGTGCATCGCACGGGCTTTCATTTAGTAATAATAATATAATAGTAATAATAATAGTAATAGTTGAATAAGAGAAGAGAATAAGAAAAGATAAGAAATCAAGGAAAAGAAAAGAATTGGATTTGCGTTGGAAAGAATAGGCAGAACTTGCAGAGGCTATAACTCCTTCGATATAACTCCGAATTGGGTGATTCTTGAGCCTAACCTCAAGGATTTTTTGAGAGGAACAATATTATGTGAAATGCCAATACCCCAAAACTGACCAAAAATTGCTTCAAAGATAAACGGGATGATTTGTGTAAAAAGAGGAGAAGAAAAGTAGAGAATTGGTGTGAATAAGTGGGAAGAATAATTAAGGGTCTATTTGTAGTGTTGAGGGTGTAGAAAGGATAGAGCTTAAGGTGGAATGATATTAGAATAAGAACATGATAAGTTTAAGTTTGTTGAATGAATTTGAGTAACATTTGGTCTAGATTAGTAGGTTGGTTAAAAGATAAGAAAAATTAAATGGATACACATGTGGTTCGGAGAAGAAAGATAGGAACAAAATGAGATAGAGAATTAGAGTTTAAGTTAAATAATTATTAACAAACTAAGGTGATAAAATCACTCTTAAAAACATGATAACTCACGTTCACAATTTTAAAAAAAAAAAAACGAAAATCATAATAAAATAATTGAATAAATAAATATTTTAGATAATATCAAAATTAGTTAAATACATAATGTATATTAGATATTTCTCTTGAAATAGTTAGTATAATAAAGTATGGACCGACCTTAAAAAAACAATTAAACCTATATTATTAATTTAGAAATCCAAAATTAATTAATTATTCAAATGATTAAATACTTATATTTGACGCCAATATTCAAATATTATTTTGGCTCCAAATAATGATTTTACTAAAATACCTTAGAAAATACGTATGAAAATATGGGGTATTACAGTAATAGTCTTGAATGGTGCTTTATTAGGGATACTCTCTATGGTTTCGATTTTCCCCCTTCTCTCATTAATTTTATCACGAATTCTATTTATTCTCTTTCTATAAGGAATGGAGAGGTTTATGAAAGCTAAACCTCACTCTGTCTAAAGAGATAAGACAAGGAGACCCTATGTCCTCTTACATTTTTGTTTCTATTTAGTATGGCTTCTACTTGCAATGTTAAAGTCATGATGGATGTTGTTACTGAATTTGGAAATCTTTCGAGGCTCGAGATTGATAATACCAAATCTTCTATGATTTTTCCTAAGAAAATGTGTCATGTTGTTAGGAATAGTGTGGGTGCCCCCTTTAATTTAAAGTGTAGTTCCAACTTTGGAAGAATACTCAGGAATCGATATTCTCCCTAGTAAGGTAAAAAGTTGCAACTACTTGACTTTGCTTGATTAAACCCTAAATCGAATTACATGGTGGCAAGACAAACTGCTCAATCTTGGTAGATGCTCGACGATGTTAAAATCATTCCTAATTTTCTATCTGATTTATCATATGCAAACTTATAACCTCATCCTTTTAGCTTTGCTTGATAACTTAAGCTAGAAAAAAATGTACAAGAAATTCCTTTAGAACAAGGTTGAAAGTGTTCACTACCACCACCCCTTGGAGGGGGGGGGGGGATCATGTCATCAAACCCATAGAAATCGGAGGTGTAAGCATTCATTGGTTTCGTGATTGGAATATTGTGTTTATGGCTAAACTTTGGTGGACTATGTTAAACAATCCTAATAAGCTTTGTGTCATATTTTTCAATGAAGAATACTTAAACACTCGATTTTTCTTGACCACATCCATTATAGCTCTCAATCTCAAATTTGGAAAGATATTTTAAAAGGAAGAAATCTTTTGCCTAGTGGAATGAAGATAGGTACATGTATAGGAAATGGTAAATCTTTTATGGGAGTTATTATTTAGTTTCTCAAATGATCAATGTGTGAGTTTGTTTGCTTTTAAATTAATCGCGAGTTATGTGGGGCTACATGTGATGTTTGATTGTTTGGATCCATATGGTGAAGTTATCACAGACACTTAATCCCTCTTAAAGTTATGAAGTGACGATCAATTAGCCATATACAAAATTATGATTTGGACATCGCTTGAACCATGTAGGCACGAAAATTTTAACTAAAGTGTCACGTTGGATAAGTCAAAGTCAATTTATTAACTTGTGCTAATTTGACTATTAAATAATTAATTAAATTGGGTGGATAAATTAAATTAGCCCACTTTAGTTCTTTTAATTAAAATTGTTTATTTAATAGTGAAAACGTACTTAAATGGGTTAAGCTATTGTAAATGGGTCGTGCATTATTATAAGTCAAAAGCCCAATACATATCTAACTCTAACCCTAGGGGTGTCTCACTTTATAAATAGAGCTCTCTCTATTTCATTGGAGAAGAGGAGGAAAACCTAGAGAAAGGAAAAACCTAAAAAGAGAGAGAAAACAAAAGAGAATCAAAATACAGAGAAAACCTCTCATATACTCAAAACCTCTCCAAAGAAAACCTTTCATCAAATACTCTAAACCTCCCTCATAGAAGAACAACAAGCATTCGACGTGCCGTTCTACTCTAGAAGATCATCACTCGTGGAAGAGGTCAAGTCTCGTCGGCCCTCAATCAAGAATTCAAGTCAAAGGTTTATATTAACAACAAGTCAAAGGTCTACATCAACAATAAGTCAAAATTCTGCATCAAATCTTCGATCGAGATCAAGTCTCGACAACCCTCGTTTAAGAATCAAGTCAATTCGTGAATTACGTCAAAGTCAAAGTGGAGATCGAATCAGAGGATCAAATTAGAGATTGTACCCAAAATTATCAAATTAATAAAAATAAAACCTTGTTGCATTTGTTGTGAATCTATATTTTGCAGATTTAAAATTTTTGTTTACAAACCAATAACTCGCCTTTTATATCATTACTAGTTAAAGTCCCGTGCAATGCACGGATTTTAATAAAATTATTTAACAAACTATAACATTAATTTAACAATTATATATAAATAAAGAATTACATTTATAAAAGTAAAAAACAATAGCTATATTGACATTTCTTTTTGACAATGATGCATGTAAATTTCTAAGGCTATTGATGTGTTAGACTTTATAAATATGAAAAAAATAGGGTCTATTGATTATTTAGAACCCATGCTATATACATACCCTATCCTGTCCTTACTTTGTTGACACAGTTTGACATACAGATTGGTTTACACAAGTTTAGTTAACTTTAACTTTAGTTTTCTATATGTAAAAATCAAATTCTTAAAAATGAGTGAGTATAGGTTTTTATTATGATACATAAGTAAGGTGAGGAAAATAATGAAACATCAAATACGCTTATAAAAAAATATTAGCATGAGATTAATATAGAAGTAAAGCTTTCCCAAATTATAATATTAGAATGAGATTATTATAGAAATATTAGCATGAGAATATTGTAGAAATCTTGGAGAAAATTAAAAAAATTACTTAATATTAAAAAAAATATAGACATATAAAAATATTTCATTAGGTGAATATTATAGGCTATAAATAATTTTCATGAAGAATTGTTGTTAAATATCGCCCTCAAATATCTAACTAACGCCTGCAAAATAAAATAAAATTACGTATTTATCCTTATAATAATGATTATAAAAAATAATTAATTTTACCTCAATTTCACACTTTTACTATACACAATTTTTTACCATTCTCTCTAGTGGTCAACGGCCACCAACGCTCATCGAACAACCACCTAGACCACCGTGAGTTTCAAAATCAAACAAATTTTTAAAATTTTGCAAAATCAATTTCGTTAGATCTTATGGACAACGACGAAATACAAGAAACACAACCTTAGACGCTTGTAGAAGGCTCGTCAAACCGTATGAAATCGGTACGTCGCGATAAATTTTTTTAAAAGATTCAAAACCCAGGAAACGCCTAGTTTTTTAGAATACCCTAGGCTGAAACGCCTAGTTTTTTCGAATAGCCTAGGATGTTTCGAAAAAACTAGGCGTTTCAGCCTAAAGTATTTTATCTCTCAAATAATGCCTCAAAGTTGCAACTAAAAAAAATTGGAGGTATTACATTATTTTTTTTCTTCTATCCTAGACTAATAAAGCAGGGTCTTCTTCTTCATCTTGATGTGGCTCTAGTGGGGATGGGATGATAGGCAGACCAAAGGAGAGAAAGGTGGAGAGAGCAGCGTAAAGGCGGAAGAAAAGATGACTGAGAAAGCTGAGTGAAAAAGAGGGCCAAAGAGAGAGTAATAGGTTCCATGGGTGGAAATACAGGAAGACAGGGGTTGGACATAAGACAGAGAAGACAAATGCAATAGTAACAAGTAAGGACCATCCATCTCGAAAACCAATTCTTAAGAGGGTGAGGAAGTGCCCATTGTCATCTTCAGTAAAACAAATCTTCAAGGAAGTGCAGAGATAGGCAAGCGACGTTCCAAAAATCAGAAAGAAAGCTTTGAGGAGAATTTGTGGGCAAAGATTGATGTGATCAAAGAAAAGGTATGCTAAATAAGGTCTTAAAAAATTGGTTGACAAGAAGTAGAAGAACCCACCTTAAATCATAGTAGTATAGGGATTCCAAAGTAAGTTCAAGTTGTGGAGCTTGGTTTTGCCAGTTGGTTCCCTGGCAGGGAAAAATCCGGGAGATGAAGGTTTTGAACGAGGGCCAAATACAGAGGAGTAGGATGGAAGGACTGAAGTAGTGAAAAATAGGAGCTGGACATATGAAAGAGAAGACGACAGCTATAATGAGGGGGAAGGAACACCTCCTTTGCTCATGATGTACCAATTTAATCCATAGGATAACAAGGTAGCAACTATCAAGCTTATATAAGTACGCTCCGAAGGATACTACAAGGAAAAGGATCAACACCGCGACAAGCAACATAAGTTTGAAGATGCTTAGTAATGATGGTTGATAGGTAAAGAAGAGGAAAACTTCTGGCCTAAACATATTGATGATGATTAAGAGTATCCATTTAAGTTGAAAGTAATAGTAATAAACTTCTTGATTAAGACTATCAGGCATATTTTAGTACTCCGTAGGTTTTTTTTTTTTTTTTTTTTTTTTTTTTTTTTTTTTTTTTTTTTTTTTTTAAAAAAAAATCTTAATAGAGAATAAAAATGTTGGAATTGTTTTAAGGTCAGGTTTCCAAAATTGTTTGAAATGAGTTTCTTGCTCCTAATCTGCCTTTTTTATACTACGTACAAGAGTGTCAACGTTTTTAAGAGTTACTGGTAAAACAGTGGAGTATTATTACATGAAGAAAAAGTCGAATGTGGGGTCCTTAATTCGGTAAAATTTTATATGTTCCATCAGGGGCGGAACCAGGATATAAACAAGGCGGGGACCAAAGAAGAACAAATACTAATAATACCGAAATCATATTATAATTACAACCAATATTCTCAAAAAGTTTCCACACTTAAACTTCTAAGAAATTATAGCAAAATTAAAGGAATATACTTAACAATAAACTTTTGAAAAATTCCGCATATAAACATACCTTTATAAACTTCATTTGAGTTGTGCTCGCCTCTCTTTCATCATGTAAAAGGTATCAATGATGGAATCTTCACTAAGTGTCTCTGCGATCTCCTTTTCAATATACACCACCAAGTAGTCCCTAAAAAAATTGTCTTCCATTTTACTTCGAAGGTTTGTTTTCACAATCTTCATTGCTGAAAAATCTCTCTCAGTTATTGCGGTGGATGCAGGGAGAGTTAATACAAGGCGAATTAACCTATCAACAAGAGGATACAATTTATATTTCTCAGTAGTCACCAATCCTCTACACAAATCACCAAGAGTGGACAAGTTCTTCAACTCAAGATGAATAGGAATGTCAAGCTTGTAGTGCTGCAATTCATAACTTAAATGTTCTTTCTCTTGATCTGAGAAGTCTTTAGGATAGAAGTCTCTAGCTAGCTTGCAAATATGCTCAATATTAAATGATTTGTAACCATCTATGGGGTTCAAGGCTGAACTCAAAATAAGAAGCTCGGTAGCTCGTTCACTGAACCTGGTGTTTAATTCTTGCAATTGTCGATCTATGGCAGCAAAGAATATATCCACCCGGTAATGATGTTCCATTGTCACAATGTCCTTTTGTCTTGATTGTCGCCTAATAGATTTCAGCACATCAAAATAAGGAGCATTCATGTCAGGAATAGCAACATCATATATCTCACAAAATTGTCTCACATTTGACCACAAACTCACCCAACCATCATTTCTCAAATTTTGAAGTAATGTCTTTGTAGTGGAGACTAAGTGCATTGCATTCACAACATCTTGGGTCTTTAATTGTAGAGCTTGACAAAGCCCATCAGTAATGGCCATAATCCCCTTCACCACATGTAAGTTAAACACAAATTCAAATGACATTAACAACTTGACTCCATTTAGAGCATCACCTCTTTGAGCATATGTTGTTCCCTCAGAAGCAATGTCAGCAAGAACGGACCGAGAAGCACGATACATTCTTAGCAAACTACATATTGATCTGTAATGTGAGCTCCATCTTGTATCACAAGGTCGTTGTAATGTACCAATTTGATTAAGACCCTTTCCTGTTTCAAGACCCTCAATTTCAACTAGATGTTGAATTTCTGCCAACTGAGTCGCTTGTAACTCATCGTGTCGCTTAGTAGAGCTTGTAACCACATTAACAACAAAAATCAATTGTTGAAAGAAGGTATGGATTTGAGGCACTTCCCTTGCTGCAGCAACAAGTGCTAACTGCAATTGATGAGCCAAACAATGAATGTTATAGGCATAAGGACACTCTTTCATAAATAAAGCTTGTAGCCCATTCCACTCTCCACGCATATCACTCGCACCATCATACCCTTGGCCTCTTACATTTTGAAGACTTAGATCATGATGAGATAAAGCTGCACAAATCTCATTTTTCAAAGTTTTGGAAGTTGTGTCTTTAACACGAACCAAGTCTAAGAAGCGTTCTCTCACAAAGCCACTTTTATCTACATATCTCACGACAAGAGCCATTTGTTCCCTTTTAGAAATATCTCTAGATTCATCAACAATCAAACAAAACTTAGCATCACCAATTTCCTTACGAATAGTACTTTGCACTTTACTAGCATACACATGTAGAATCTCCTTTTGGCTTAGTGGAGATGTGTATTTAGCATTCTTTGGGGCATTGTCCAAAACAACAGAATCAACTTCTTTATTATATGATGCCAAAAGCTTTAACATCTCCAAAAAATTCCCTTGATTAATCGAGCTAGAACGCTCATCATGTCCTCTAAATGCACAAGCTTGAAATGTTAACCACTTAACAGCATCTATTGATGTCTTAAGGCGTAACCGATTTCTAACTATTTCCTCAGCATTTTGTTTTTCTACAATTTTTTCAAGGTGACAAGATTGGTTTTTTAGATTAAAATAGCACTTTGTTTCAAAATTATGGGCTGAATTAGAATCCTTCCCCATATGACACAAAAATGCACACTCTTTCCCACTATTAACTTTCTTCCAATTTTGAAAGCCCTTTACTGTGAATGTATCCGAGCCACATCTCCCAAGAGGTTTTTTTTGCAAAAAGAAAGCAATAAAAACAATAGGCAACATCTTTTGTCGGAGAATATTTTAACCAAGGAAACTTCTCATACCAACTTTTCTGAAACCTACGTGGATGTTTTTCGGGACCAGAGTATGGGTACTTAGCAAGTTTAGGTTGATATGGCCCAAAATCAATGTATGCTCTCCTAATTAAATCCTTTTCATCAGAATCATAAGTTTCAATTTATTTACGCAAACCAGGATCACGCATTAAAAAATCAACTCCAACACCCTCTTCACTAGGTGGTTGTTCATTAGCAGTGCAATCAACATTAGGTTCAACAATTGGCTCATCTTTATCACTAACCTCAATTGGTTCAGCATTGTCTGAATCTTCAACAATTCTCTCTCTTTTTTTGGGAGCAAAATAAGATGTAATAGTCCTCTTTGTTACCATTCTTCAAATCTAAATGAAAGAAAATTACAATAATTCAGTAAATAAGCAAAATCAAATTTCTTGCAATTTTTAATAAAAGTTCACAATCAATTTACCTGAAATAGCTTGAATAATGTTGAAATTGAACAATTGAAGAGAAGAGGAACTGAGGAAGAGTCGCCGCAAGTAGATGAACTGATGAAGGCCTAACTGAAACTTTTGGGTTTTTTTGTTTTACATTAGAAAAGCGATTTCTGTTTTCCACCCTTTGTTTTTTTTTTTTAATTATTATTATGTTTAGCTTATACAAGAAGCTACTTATAGTTGGATATCTCGTATAATGAGATTAGGAAAGGTAGTAGTCAACTTTCTTTATTTTTATTATTTTATTTTATTAATTTTATTAACAGGACAACAAAAGGCCCCACTACATTTCATATACAAGTAGCAGTACACGGTATCTTTTAGGAAACTTTAGTTTAATTAATTTTTTTTAAATTGTTGAGGTGGACCACACATACATATCCTACTATAATATACTGTACTTTCTAATGTGTAGCATTATAGTTGAGGGGCACCAAGGCCCCCTTTGGCCCCCATGATGTTCCGCCATTGTCACTAACCTCAATTGGTTCAGCATTGTCTGAATCTTCAACAATTCTCTCTCTTTTTTTTGGGAGCAAAATAAGATGTAATAGTCCTCTTTGTTACCATTCTTCAAATCTAAATGAATACAATAATTCAGTAAATAAGCAAAATCAAATTTCTTGCAATTTTTAATAAAAATTAAAACCTAGAATTTCAACTCTTAAAATTAACATAACCTCAATATATATAATTATAATTGTGCAACTAACATTAAATTCAACATCAGAAATAAGGGGAAAAAAAGTTCACAATCAATTTACCTGAAATAGCTTGAATAATGTTGAAATTGAACAATTGAAGAGAAGAGGAACTGAGGAAGAGTCGCCGCAAGTAGATGAACTGATGAAGGCCTAAGTGAAACTTTTGGGTTTTTTTGTTTTACATTAGAAAAGCGATTTCTGTTTTCCACCCTTTGTTTTTTTTTTTTAATTATTATTATGTTTAGCTTATACAAGAAGCTACTTATAGTTGGATATCTCGTATAATGAGATTAGGAAAGGTAGTAGTCAACTTTCTTTATTTTTATTATTTTATTTTATTAATTTTATTAATAGGACAACAAAAGGCCCCACTACATTTCATATACAAGTAGCAGTACACGGTGTCTTTTAGGAAACTTTAGTTTAATTAATTTTTTTTAAATTGTTGAGGTGGACCACACATACATATCCTACTATAATATACTGTACTTTCTAATGTGTAGCATTATAGTTGAGGGGGACCAAGGCCCCCTTTGGCCCCCATGATGTTCCGCCATTGTCACTAACCTCAATTGGTTCAGCATTGTCTGAATCTTCAACAATTCTCTCTCATTTTTTGGGAGCAAAATAAGATGTAATAGTCCTCTTTGTTACCATTCTTCAAATCTAAATGAAAGAAAATTACAATAATTCAGTAAATAAGCAAAATCAAATTTCTTGCAATTTTTAATAAAAATTAAAACCTAGAATTTCAACTCTTAAAATTAACATAACCTCAATATATATTATTATAATTGTGCAATTAACATTAAATTCAACATCAGAAATAAGGGGAAAAAAAAGTTCACAATCAATTTACCTGAAATAGCTTGAATAATGTTGAAATTGAACAATTGAAGAGAAGAGGAACTGAGGAAGAGTCGCCGCAAGTAGATGAATTGATGAAGGCCTAACTGAAACTTTTGGGTTTTTTTTGTTTTACATTAGAAAAGCGATTTCTGTTTTCCACCCTTTGTTTTGTTTTTTTTAATTATTATTATGTTTAGCTTATACAAGAAGCTACTTGTAGTTGGATATCTCGTATAATGAGATTAGGAAAGGAAGTAGTCAACTTTCTTTATTTTTATTATTTTATTATATTAATTTTATTAATAGGACAACAAAAGGCCCCACTACATTTCATATACAAGTAGCAGTACACGGTGTCTTTTAGGAAACTTTAGTTTAATTAATTTTTTTAAAATTGTTGAGGGGGACCACACATACATATCCTACTATAATATACTGTACTTTCTAATGTGTAGCATTATAGTTGAGGGGGACCAAGGCCCCCTTTGGCCCCCATGATGTTCCGCCATTGTCACTAACCTCAATTGGTTCAGCATTGTCTGAATCTTCAACAATTCTCTCTCTTTTTTTGGGAGCAAAATAAGATGTAATAGTCCTCTTTGTTACCATTCTTCAAATCTAAATGAATACAATAATTCAGTAAATAAGCAAAATCAAATTTCTTGCAATTTTTAATAAAAATTAAAACCTAGAATTTCAACTCTTAAAATTAACATAACCTCAATATATATAATTATAATTGTGCAACTAACATTAAATTCAACATCAGAAATAAGGGGAAAAAAAAGTTCACAATCAATTTACCTGAAATAGCTTGAATAATGTTGAAATTGAACAATTGAAGAGAAGAGGAACTGAGGAAGAGTCGCCGCAAGTAGATGAACTGATGAAGGCCTAACTGAAACTTTTGGGTTTTTTTGTTTTACATTAGAAAAGCGATTTCTGTTTTCCACCCTTTGTTTTGTTTTTTTTTTTTTTAATTATTATTATGTTTAGCTTATACAAGAAGCCACTTGTAGTTGGATATCTCGTATAATGAGATTAGGAAAGGTAGTAGTCAACTTTCTTTATTTTTATTATTTTATTTGAATATACTTGTTCTTATTTTATTAAAATGAAATATTTTATTATATTCATGTTTTTAAATATATTGTAAATATTTTTAATTATCATTTATCAACAAGTATTAAAATTTGATATTTAAGAAATATAAATTAAAATAAGACCCTTTTCTTATGAAAAAAATAATCAAACCTAAAGATTGAATGGTGGATGACTTTACAAAAATGATAATAATAACCGAGGTTGTTCTTGTCTCTTACATAGTATCTCATATTTTCATCATTTCTTTTTAGTTAACACATTTTGACTTTAAACCCTTTCAGGCATTTCACATAAATTACCTTGACTTTTAGAAAAATGATTTTTTCTTGTAAAAAAAAAAAAAAAAAAAGTAGCTCTGTGATTTATTTGTTTAAATAACTTTTGCTTAAAAATAATTAATGATATTTTATTTGAAATTATATGTTGGACATGATGGAAAGAAATACTACGTATGTCACTTAATATAAAACGGATGAGGTATCAAAATAAATTTCAAATCTTCCAAATTAGTGTGGTTGGGGGTGTGGATCTCTTTTCTTTCTCACCTCTCTTCCAAAGTTCCAAGTGTTTAGTGCGAAAGGGTTCAATATAATATTTTTACAATTGAACTTGCTGGATGTCATCCTTATTAAAAGTTACTCTGTAAAACAGTATTAATGCATCTTGAAAAAGTCCAATATGAATCCTATATGGCCACTTTACAGGTTTACATCATGTCCCATAGTTTGTAGGGCTGGCAATCCCTGACCCGACCCGATAAACCGAACGAACCCGACCCGAAGTTACTGAGAGAAACCCGAACCCGACCCGACCCGAACCCGAATAACCCGAATTCGACCCGATTTGACCAAATTTTCATATTTCGTAATAATATTTAGTTTTACACTATTTTTGATTGTTTTTAAGTATAACCTGAAATCGACCCGAAATCTGATCCGAAGCTGACCCACTGACCCGAATTGCCACCCCTAATAATTTGTGTCCCACTGGTGTTCCACTAAATATGATTGGTTCTTAAAATATTTATTTGCCTTTTAAAATTTGAGAAGTGGGACCTTGTAATTATTACAACCAATAATATTAAGTGGAACACAAATGGAACATGAAAAATAGGACAGGGGATTTAAACCCACTTTTTACATGATGATTTACAAAAATATAGCTTTTAAGAAACTTATTTACAATTTTGCATTGGAATGAAACTTATTTACGAAAATATAGTCCACGTAAGATTGGAGATACATTTGGGGTACTTTTTTTCTTTAGAGACAAACCGCTACCTTAAGTAGCGGTTATAGTCTAAAACCGCTACTTGAGGTAGCGGTTTGTCATTAGTACTCTTAGTAAAGATACATTTAATCAATTTATGAAGGGTAAAACCGCTACCTCAAGTAGCGGTTTTAGTACATAAACCGCTACCTGAGGTAGCGGTTTTACTTTGAAAAATAAAAAAATAAAATAAAAACTTATCCGAGCCTACGTGGACAGTAATTTCGTAATTAAGTTTCATTCCGACGCAAAAGTATAAATAAGTTTTAAAATAACCATACTTTCGTAAATCATCCCTTTTTACATGCTTCTTTCAAATTTAGAATTCCAACTTGTAGTTTTTTTTTTTTTGACAACACTTAGAGTTGTTTTGTTGATTACAAATTGGATAAATGATGTTGAATAAAGAATAATCGTTCACTTCGGCCGACCTTTCGTTGTTTCGTTCCTGGTGAAGTGAGCTCTCTATTCTTAATTCTAGCACAGAGCAACGTCCAATTTTCTAAGGAATTTTACTAATTTTCCTTTTTCAAAAATTTATCAATCATATTTCTTGCATTCAATACATGTATTGATTTTTTTTTTGCAAAAATTGACCTCAACACCTTAAAGTATGGCTTAGATGCACTGAGCACCATGAACTCTGCTTAGTAGCCAAAACACCACTAACTATGGTAACCGGAATTTTTCATTTAAGACACATGGCGCACTTAACAGCATAATTGTTGATGTTTTGGCTACTACACAAAGTTCAAGGTGCTTAGTGCGCTTAAGTCATACTTTAGGGTGTTGCAACCAATTTTGGCTAATTTTTTTTGTTTATCATGTATTTTAAAAAAACACAAACTTTACAAAAAGCCCGATTTACAGTAAATTATTGAATGGCGAAAGACTTACTACTTGTACTTCTTTTTTCTTCCTCTTTCAAGATCATCTTCCTCTTCAAATATATGGCAGCCAACAGAAAAATTAGACTTGGCGACATCAACCATCTTCATCTACTAAAAAAAAAACACTACCTTTGCACTAACTCTGAAATATTAATCCAACTCTTCAATCTTCTTTTTCTCAAATTTTAATAAAAATTTCATAATTCTTCCCACTTTCTCTCTCCTCCCAATCGATTCCCAATGTACATCAATCTACATAACTCAAAATCAATTCAATTGTTTTTCCCTTTAATTCTATATTATCAATTGTGAGAAATGATATATAGATACTACAATAACTAGGTTTTGTTTCTTCACTTTTCTGGGTTGATTCGGGGTTACGACTTACGAGATTGATAAAGTTCACGATATCAATGGCAATGTCAGAACTCTTGAGTAATTTTTTTTTTAATTTTTATTTTTTTGTTGTTATGTGATTTTGATCTTTAATTGTTATTTTGATCTGTTTGAGTGATTGTACTATTTTTTCATGACTATTGTTAATTTTGTGTTTATTTTTGTTGATTTTGATACTCTGTTTTGCATAAGTAGCTTGATTACTTTTGTGAAGAAAAAAAAATGGTCACTTTTGTGGAAAAAAAGGAGTCACTTTTGTGAAAAAAAATGGTCACTTTTGTGAAAAAAATGGTCACTTTTGTTAAAAAAAAAGGGGTCACTTCTATAAGAAAAAAGGGTCACTTTTCGCAAAATGCTCGATGTACAATACAATTATTGTAATCCGGGGGCATACAAAAGTTTTTGTTAAAAAAATGTAATGTTATATGTTACCCTTAGGATTAAGAATAAGCATTTAATATCTTTTCTAATAATATCAAATTAGGATAAATGATAAAATCACGCACATATTAGTCTAATTAATGTTATTTTTTTCATTTTAAACTCCTTATATGTAGCCCTTAGTATATACTCCCTCTGTCCCGAAATAGCTACCATAGTCAAACTTTATGGGACACACTAGTTTGACTTATTTTTCCATCATTATATATTAATGAAAATTATTTTAAAATTACATTATGAAACTTTAAATCAATAGATTTAATACCTATATAACATATAACTTATAATAATAAAAAAAACAAACATTTTTATTATGCTAGTAAAACGTTATAGTCAAATCTTATATATGAATAGTGAAAAAAAAGTCCAACGGTCAAGTTATTATGGGAAGGAAGGAGTATAACAATTTCTTTTAAAAAAAATGAGGTTTGAATACACTAAAGTGGCTAACGCGCGCGATGCGTGCGCCGCCATAGCTAATCATGATCGGAGAGTTTTTTCACGTTTTAGTTACATATTTAATAAGGAAAAATATATATACAAATATTATTTTAGGGGTATAAATGTCCGCACACTATTTTAAATATTCACAAAAAAATAGAAATCATTATCATTGAAAGCAGAAAAAAAAACCAATTAAATTAATGAAGGCAAAATTAATTTTTTTTGCATATTAATGTGGGTAAATATATAAAAGCACATTTTTAAATGGTACAATACAACACACTATTTATAAGAGGTTTTTATTTTTTATTTTTTTTTTAATTTTTTTTAAGTGTGATTTTATAAAGTAGGAAAGTATTGAAAATTGTATTAAAAAAACAAATGAGACAAATAGAAAATATTTGTGGGAGTAAGTATTTAAGTAGCTAATAATAACCCTTGAATATTTAAAGTCTACTCTACTTTTCGAGATTAAAGAACATCGATTAGGCTTTGTTACAGTTTGACTTAGGATATGTTCACATTTACTGAACTGAACTGAACTAATTGGAGCTGAACTGAACTGGATTGATTGGAGCTGAACTGAACTGAACTGAGCTAAAATAAATATTTTATGAGAGAGGGAAATTAAGAGCTGAACTGAAGTGAACTGCTTGGAGCTGAAATGAACTGAACTGAACTGAACTAAACTGAACTAATTGGAGTTGAGCTGAACTGAACTGAAGTTAGGTAAATGTGAACAGGCCCTTAATTTGTATGACTTTATTACATTTTCACTTAGGGTCTGTTCTCATTGACTAAACTCAGCTGAATTGAACTGAAATGAACTGAACCGAACTGAGGTGAGCTGAACTGAACTAAACTAAACTTATTAATTAGTAATTTTTAACTACGGATTAGTGATCTATGATTATTTATTATTATACATGTGTATATTATTATTATTATTATTATTATTATTATTATTATTATTATTATTATTATTATTATTATTATTATCGTTGTTGTAATAAGAGCTTACAAGAATGAAATTTGGCTTTATATCATTAGCAATATCATTAGACTTAAACTAAACTGAACTAAACTGAGTTGAACTGAACTGAAAATAAACGTATGAAAACAGGGTCTTGGTTTGTATGAACTTATTAGAACTTCTGGAACGTATGCTATGTAAACTAATTTTATTGTACTAGTAGTAAACTTGTTTTCACTTATGAGATTTTTTTGTGAAGTTATGAGAATTATTTGTGACGGTATCATAATTTATTTTCAATCAATGTGATAATGTGATATTACTTAGGGTCTGTTCTCATATGATTATTTTCAATTCAGTTCAGTTCAACTCGAATAAGTTCAGTTCAGTTCAGTTAAGTTAAATTCAGTTTAGTTCAACTGAGTTCAGTCAATGAGAACATGCCCTTACTCCATATCTTATTGAACTTATTTTCTTCCCCGTTCATCCATTTTTAGGTGTCCTGATGTAGTAATGTACTTTTTTTTGGGGGGTGTTATATACCGCCATCCAAAATGATCAAAACCGCCAACATATAGTATGAATTGACAACCATACCCTTAGTACTTCATGACTATCTTCCCTCTTGTCACCAATCACTAACACCTTGACACCACCACCCCAATTGATGACTACCACCACCACACTGACGGGCGACGACGACCACCACCACAACCACCCTGATCAGCGACCTACCACATCCCCCTCAAAAATGACCCACCACCTTCCTTCTTTGGCGGAAAGGTGGTGGTTTTTTTTTACAACCGTACCAACCGGAGCTCAAAACCGGTTACCGGACACGATAACCGATTTTGGGCTCCGGTTACCATGGAATCGGTTAAGGTGCACGGTAACCGGAGCCCAAAACCGATTACCGTGCGTGGTAATCGAAGCCTAAAACCAGTTACCGTGCGTGATAACCGGAATCCAAAACCGGTTACCATGCACGATAACCGGTTTTGGGCTCCGATTATCGCGCACGGTAACCGGTTTTGGGCTTCGGTTACCGCGGTTGCCTGAAATTAAATATATATATATATATATATATATATATATATATATATATATATATATATATATATATATATATATATATATATATATATATATATATATATATATATATATATATATATATATATATATATATATTAAACCACCACCTTCCCACCGGCGAGGGAAGGTGGTGGGTCGTCATAGAGGAGGGTATGGTGGGTCGCCGATCAGGGTGGTGGTGGTCATCGCCGATCAGAAGGAGTTATGGGTCGTCGGGAGGAAAAGGGGTGGTGAAGTAATAAGGGTACGATTGTCCATTCACACCGAATGTTGGCGGTGATGATCATTTTTGTTGGCGGTGTTTAGCAATTCACTTTTTTTTTTCTATTCATGTACAATTGTACATTATTTTAACTCATGTTTTTGCTTAATACTGTACATAATATCAAATATAGTTATATGAGTATTTGCTGAATCGTTTCAATTTTTAGTCTTCGAAACTCAATTAAATATTATCAATCAGGGTTACAAGTTATCATTTGTGTTGATCAAAATGAAACAGTACACTTAAAAAAAAAATTATTTTTACCAAGTAAAGTTTTGAGTTATTGAAAATGTTTACATTTCAAAACTATGAGATCAGATATCAAACTTTGTTATGAATTTATGAGTCTAGTAGATTTTCTTAACCTGCCCCCACGAGTAAGTATTACCCACTATCAAATATAGGTAATACTATCCAATATCACAATTTTTTTTCCCTTTCCTCTTCATCTTTTTTAGGGATGTTAATGGGGTGGGGCGGGGCGGATGTTGGCCTTCCCATCCCCATCCCCATCCCCACCTAATATTTTCATCCCCATCCCCATCCCCGCGGCGGGTCCAATTTTCATCCCCATCCCCGCCCCACCGGGTACAACTCCAAAACCATCCCCGCCCCACCCCCCACTTGGATATCCATCCCCACCTAATCCCCACCAAAGACCCGCCTAATCCCCACCCAAGATCCACCTAATATCCATATCTCAAATACACAATCTTACATAATTAATACGAATTATAAAATAAAACATTCTATATACATTTTTGTGTTATAATATAAGTGTCGTACAAAGTGTTATAATTATTCTTGTATTTCATGTAATTATTTTATAAATAGAATAAAAGTATGTAATTTTACTTTAAATGATATATAGATGTGAGTATGAGGTGGGGATGGGGCGGGTACGAAGCGGGGCGGGTGGGGCCGTGCGGGGCGGGGATGGGGCGGGTACAACTTAAAATCCACCCCCGCCCCATCACCCATGGCGGGTATTGTTTTTATCCCCATCCTCGCCCCACCACCCGACAAACCGAGACCCATCCCCGCCCCATTGGGGCGGGGATGGGGCGGGTCTCCTACTTGACCCGCCCCACTGACATCCCTAATCTTCTTCCTTCCTTAAACCCTTTCTCCACCTCCATGAATAGCTCCCATTACCGGCCAAACCTACGCCCACCACACCTTCACCTCCAACAGCAAGAAACCCACCCCACCAGCAAAAACACGCAACTACCTCCATTAAAAATTACCGGAAACCACCCAAAAAAACATAACCCAAAAATGAGAGACACAAACCTTTTGCTTTATTAGCCATAAAAAACGGTGAGTTCTATGCTGGAAATCGTTGAGTTCGATCGAAATTGACGACGGTAATTGTTTGTTGGTGCTCAGTTATTATTAATTTCTATGCTGTTATTATTAGTTTTTATACTGTTATTCTTGGTTTGTATACTATTATTATTCTTAATTTATATACTATTATTGAGAGGAGAGAGAATACATTTTTACAACATGAGTAAGTAATATGTGAAATTACATTTTTATCCCCGGTATGAGCCCAACGAGCCCATTACTATGGTGATTTTTAAGGGAGGTAGTTGCGTGTTTAGGATTTCGACCAAGGTAGTAGCTGGTGGGGTGGGTTTTTTGCTGTTGGAGGTGAAGGTGTGGTGGGCGGAGGTTTGGCCAGCAATGGGTGCTATCCATGGAGGTGGAGAAAGGTTTTAAGGAAGGAAGAAGATGAAGAGGAAAGGGAAAAAAAAAAAGGGAAAAAAAATTGTGGTATCGGGTAGTATTACGGTATTACTTACTCCTAAGGAGTGTTAGTGAAACCCTAAGACTTATTGGTAAATATGTACACATTGTGTGACAGTCTCTTTTACTGAGTCAAGTTGAAATTCATTTTTAAGGGCTGACTAATGACTACGTAAGTATTGTAAAAAGTCGTTATAATCCTTTTAAAAAAAGGATAAAGGGTTGATTACGACTTGCGTACATGGTAATACTACTTCGTACGTAGTATTGGAAAAAAGTCTTTCTTATGGGCCTCATTCATGCTGCTAATATGCTATATTTCTCTTTTTGACCTCAATGCTGCTAATATGCTATATTTCTCTTTTTGACCTCAATGCTGCTAATATGCTATATTTCTTTCCAGCTTCCCCCCTTTATTTTTTTTGTTGGAGAAAACGCATTAAGCTTATTATACTAATTAAGAGACAAGGTGTCTGTGAAATTGAGAATACATGAGAGTGAGGGATAGCTAGAGTACTTAGAGCTTTTCTCTCAGTTTCAGGAGATCATGCGATCAATTCTCACTCTCACCCTCACTCTTTGTGGCTTTTTAAACGCAAAAAAAAACATAGGTATTTGTAGGGAATAATTTCAAGCCTTTAAAATCCCACTAGCTTGAACCCCACTGTGATCATACACTAAAGTACGGTGGCGTCCAAAAGGTAAGAAGATAGAGCAAAAGAGTCGCCAACAAGTTTTTAAGGAACTTGTAAACCGTTCACGAGGTGAAGGTTACACCCCTTAACAATCCAAGAGATCGTCAACTCCATAAGGTCATGAACCAAATAAGGGTTCGGGGATGAAGGTACAAATCCAACCTAAAAGAGATTGAACCTGCCCTAATAATAGGCCTCTACTTTATTCTGCTCGTATTCATGTGCGCTTTCTGACTAACATGCAATCAATAAGATCAACCCTAAACCTGTTTAATCTATGTTGGTTGAATTTAATGCACAAATAAACTATTATTGGCGATCACTTGAATTATAAATACAATTAACCTAACAAGATTATTAATTATCTTATTAAGCGTGATTGCAAGTATAAAATTCCCTTTAACATGCAATAAAGGTGATCAAGCAATAACAATATAAAATACAATACATATCAAGCAACATAATAAATAATCAATATCATTAATAACAATAATATTAATCATAATTATAATAATCATGATCATGTTAAAGCATAGCAAGATCCTAGGCATGATACTAACAAGATTAATAACAAACCCTAACATGTCACTAAGCAATAAAAATCAAAGCCTTAGCCCTAACATGATACTAATAATAATAAATATTAGGAAGAAACTAAAAGGCGTCATAGCAATCATATTTAATATTAAAATTACCCTAGACATGATACTAGGAATGATAACAACAACATAAACATGGTATCTACATCGTAAATCAATTAATCAATTAAAGTACTTACTTGGATGCCTCGTACCTCTTTCTAATAACAAAATACACGCGTTAGTAACTTCAAGGAAAATAATAAACAAAACAATTCAATTAAATAATTGAAATAGAGATTTGGGACCAAACCCTCAGAAATTAAACCTTTCACGTCTAGGGCGAAGGCAACTTCGAATATGGCTAGGTGTTTCTAGATCTAATGAATGCGGAATTTTGTATTAAAAAGCAAAAGAAAGAAAAGAAAGAATGAATGTTAATGAAAGTTGATGAAAAGAGATGAATGAAAAGGATTATTTGACTGTAGATGAATGCTAATTGATGAATAATTTGTGAATGAAGAGAGTGGATGATCGATGATGCTTGTTGATGAATAATGAAGATAGTTGGTGAATCCAGACGGAATTTTTGATACGATATTTATAGAGAAAATCATCCAAAAAAGATAATTTAACAAAACAGAGTCTGAAAATCGAAAATCAACATTGGCGCCAGCCTTGGCTAATTGGCGCCAGCACCAGGCGCCAATGGCTAGCGCCTGGCGCCAATCCTGGTTCCAGGCGCCAAGGCCTGGGGTTGGACGCCAAAGCGGTTTTCCACGCGTTTTCGAAAATCTGATAAATTTCCTGTACTGGAAGATAAAATAGTATAATTCCAATCGAAAATGCTATTTGATCTTGATTAAAACTCTGAAGAATCCTAACTAAATTAGGAATGAAAAGAACCTTCTAGAATGTTCTAGAAGACTAAAACCATTCCTAATTGCATTAGGAATGATAAATTACATTAGGCCCTCCCCTAGATCATTAGGCCGTACTTAAAGCTCAAACCGGGCCCAGTTTAGTAAATTGGCCATAACTTCCTCAATATTCATCGGAATTGGGCTTATAATATATCGTTGGAAAAGTCTTTGCAAGCCCCATCCAAATACACCATTATTGGACCCATATCATGGACCAACCAATTGGATTGTCTGTTTTCTTAAAATAAAGTTTTCAAAAACAGAGAGAAGAGAAAAGAAATAAAACTTTCCGCAACACTAGACCTTTCCACACTTTCGTTTCATTCGATCATGATTCGACGTGAAAGGCACTCATCACTGGGTTTGGTTTTGGGGAGACACAAATGGGTGTCTACATAAGCCCCCACTTTGACTGAGTTTGGAGAAACGCAAGTTTCGAAAACGAAAGTCAAAGTAACGATAGGGACGGAGAATGATTCAGAACGTTCTGCGATCTAAATCAATCTTATAACGCCGATACCTGCAAAACAAACATTAGTTAAACAGATAAAAGAGTTAAGAAACGCGTATCTTGCACCGTCGAGCACACGTCTCTGAAAGTAACCGATTGTTGTCGTTGCTGTTGTTTTGATGACCTCCTGCAAGCTAGAGAATGCCATCCCGCCTGAAAACCGCTACGCCTTGTAACTGCTTCCAAATTAGAAGATTGCTTCGCCCAAAACTATCTTCCCCTCTATGATAATATTCCACGTCCAAGGGAACATCATCAAAAACTATTTCTTTTGAAATAATTCTCACCCGCATTACGATCATCTTCCATGCCTCAGGAATTATGATCGAAGACGACTTCGCCCGAAATTACCTTCAGCTGTTTGTGACAACTTTCCGCAAGCCAGGGAATGATGCCGAAGACATCTTCTCTTGAAGTCATCCTCATTTCATGCGATAATTTTCCAAAGGAAATTACCGAAGATCCACGCCTGTCGATCCTTAAAAGTTTGCCTGAACTTTGCTTTTGCTATGCCTATACGTCGACGCTCTTTTGCTTTGAATCTGTATGTCAGTGCCCTTTGCTCTTAAACCTATATGTCGGTGCTTTTTGCTAATGAGCCAATGCTTAGGCGCTTTAAGCTAAGTGAGACGATCTTTTCATCAGGTCGATCACTTTACGTAATCAAGCCGATTACCTAATCAGGTCAAATTTCTTAGAGGGGCTAACTGGCGTACCAAGAAACCAAAAATATGTTGCAGAAGGCTAGCACAACCTCAACAGGTGGCTGGATGCTTTGGCGTCGCTGAAAAACAATCAGCGCCAACCTTATGGCATTAGCGCCATGCGCTGGCATTGGCGTCTGGCGCCAAGCACAGAATGTGACGCCAATGCCTAGGGACTGGCGCCAGCACGGATTCTTCTTTAAATTCAATTTTCCGTTTTATTTCTTGCTCTGTTCGTCGCGAAACAGCCCGAGAGAAGTCCGAAAACTTCAATTGATCGTTGCTCACTCATTTCTCAACCGAATTCACTCAAATTTGTTGCAAATCAAAGCTCTTCTCATCCATATTCCCGATCTATTTAATTTTTCCTCCAACTCACACCGGTTTTTATGAATTCTTGGCATGTTCATTCACGAATTTCATGAAAATCCGAAACTTATAATGCTCAATTTGCTAAATTTTATGCCATGAAATTGCTTGTTTATGTTTGTATATTGCCTTGGGAGTAATTTGAGACTTGTTTGACTCAATTTGGTGAAGAAATGAGCAATTTGCCATTGTTAAAACTCTTAAGGTCGTGAAGAACAATATGACTCGTTCTTGATGTTTTTGCTAGCAATCCTCGTTCAATTTGTCACAATAATCACTATAGTGTTGCAAGAAATTGTTTGATTGCTTGAAAAAATGCTGTCATGCTCAATTTGAATTTGTGCTCTATTTTAGTACTACTTACTCTGTTTTTGTGAACATAGTATCATGCGGCTAGGGAAACCTTTAGATACTATAGAACCTTAATTTATGATGATTCTGCACAATGTAGCATGGCTAGACAAAGAGGCTCAGGTTCACGGTCCCGAAACACTAGACGGGAGCATGAGCCCGTGGAGGACGACACTACACCGTCCACTTCGCTTGGTCGGTTCCCAGAGTGGGATGAGCAGACCTTGTTCTTTGCCCCTATCCACCACATTTCCGAAAGGGTGAGACGGGGAACCGAGCCTGGGAGGACACGACATCACGGCTCCGGCTGTGATGGTCTAGGCGATTTGTATAGGATGCACATCGCCAGAGATCGAGAGACGAGACTCCTATGGGATTCTTGCGGACTGGTTGCCCTGTTCGAGACCTCCGAGGCTATGGTCGCCTCCAGCGGGGGGCACCACGTAGTACGCGCTCTAGTGGAGTTCTTCTGGGACACCACCAACACTTTTCATTTTCCATGGGGCGAGATGATGGTCACTCCTACAGACTTCAGTCTCATCACAGGACTAGAGTTCTCTTCTGTGCTGCTGCCATTCGACGACAGTATCGACGTCTTTTCTCCGCAGGTCGAGGAGCTGTTAGGGCCGATTGTTGTTTGGGCCCGAGCTGAGGTCGAGACGACTCAGATCAGCGCTAGAAAGATTCGCCGCTCGACGCTGGCAGCGGCTCTTGATGACGATGCGACCACCCGAGAGCAGCGAGTGCGCATCTTCGTGCTGATGTTGTTGTCAGGGACACTCTCCCCTAACAGGGGTAGTAGGGCATTGCTTTACTACCTCCCTGCTGTTCGCGATCTCCAGCGGATCGGGACTTATGATTAGGCCAGCTTGGCCTATACTGACTTCGTTCGCGCACTGAGGGACTCGTGTCGCCATCGGTCCTTTAGGACGAACGTTGCTTTGTCTGCTTTCTGGAAAGTCGTAGAGGTAAACATTATTCCCTATAAAGTTTAGCCCTATATGTTAGTTAGCATTTACTCACGCGTTTAATTTCTTGTAGATCTGGTTCTATGAGTACTTCCCTTCCATTGTGCCGGCGAGACCATCGCCGAGGGGGTATCCGGTGAGCGCCTCTTGGGGCGGCCACCACGTGGACCTGTCTACTGCACGCGTCCGGAGTCGGATCATCTCGGTACAAATTTTAGTGTTTATCTTACTCTCCTGCGACGTTTTAGACATGTTCTTACCCGATTGGTATTTTTATAGGGACCTGAGGTAGTATATCGACCATGGGGCGGTTGGACAGTCCCTGGATTAGCCGCACAGTACTCTGCTGAGCGCCGCTACTTTCTGGGGACCTACGGAGCGGTTGTGTACTTAGGAGAGAGAGTTGCTAGACAGCACTCTTCCGATATTTTTGTTGTTCCTGCTCCTCCACCACGTCACATGTTCGACGAGAGAGAGTTGTCAAGCATGGCTGAGGAGTCTTGTTCCCTCTGGCGGTCCCATGTGATCCTTGGGCGGAGTTATGCTGAGGAGCTACTTCCTTTGTTGGCTCCAGCCCCTGTACCGGCCGAGGATGTGAGGGTAAGATCCTTAACTTTTTGTTTTTCGCTGAGTAGCCCCCAAGTAATACCTTACTGATTTCTTTCTATTTTATCAGGATGGTCCCACTGAGTTTGTGCCACCCCGTATGTCCATCCACTACCACGGGATGTACGAGCCGTTCGAGAAGATGATTTATCCGGCTCCTGAGGGCGAGCGCTTCGTGGAGCGGTCGATTCCTCGTCACCAGACTAGGGTAAGTCTAGTTCTAATTCAGAATCTTGTATTCAGTTATCATGCATTTTTACTGACTTAACTTTCCTTGACAGTTCTCACGCGAGGTGGTTTCGGCTATGGCACGATGCATAGATGCCTTCCGGAGCCAACTCGTTCGGATGAGGAATGCGGCAACCTGTCGTCGAGACGACACTGTCCGAGAGGTAACTTTTCTTTATTTATTATTTCTGCACTATGCTTCAGTTTTTACCTTGTTTCTGATCTAATTCTTTTTGCAGGGTCAGCCGATCGCTTCTCACACCTGCACGAGGCCTGAGGGGCGGAAAGATTCGGCGAGGTCTAGCTCGAGACGTCGTCGCACTTCGTCTGGAGGTAGAGGTGGTCGTTCCGAGGCTACTCGAGCCGATGTTGCTGAGGGCTCAGGGTCTTCTTCTGAGGGTGCTCCTGCTGTACCTGTAAGAGAGGCTACCTCGGCTTTCAACGGTGGTGGGATGCACGAGGTTGGCTCGTCATCGCAACAGCCTCCGCGGTCTCAGCCTCAGGTTGACCTTGGCTGGAGCGGTCCTATTTTGAGTTTCCCTCCTCCTACGGAGACTGGAGCTGGTGCTGAGGCCGGAGCTGGCGGAGAGGTGACTCCTCGGACGGCGCAGTTTTATGGCATGATGGGCCTACGTCCTCCGGCGCCGTAGTTTATTTCTGTATATGCATTTTATTTTGGCTTTTTATAGAACTTTGCTTTTGACTTATTATTTAGACACTTTGTTTATTGTTAATTCATTATTATCTATTATTATGTTAGTGTATGTTAGTGTATGCAAATGTGATAACTTTTTTGCGCAAAAATTCCGTCATTTTTATTATTGATGGAGGGTATTATCATTTTTATTATTGATGGAGGGTATGATCCGACTCTCTCCCCCAAAAAGAAAAAATAAAAAGGAAAAATAAAACGGAGAAAAAAGCTGATTTTTGAAAATTAATATAAAATTCAAAAAGAAATAAAAATTAACTAAAAATAATTGCTATATTTAATTAATTAAGAAAAGGATAGAAAAATATTTAGAAGAAATTAAAACGGGGCCATAAAGTCATTAACCGACTCCAATTTAATATCAAAACGCAAACTGAGCACGCGCGGCCGTCCTACTGACGTGGCGCCAGCCTGTGGCGCGTGGCGCCAGGCGCTACACCTAGCGTGTGGCGCCATAAGCTGTTGTGTGACGCCAATATCGGGGTTTTGACGCCAATGGACGCTGACTCCGTATTTCATTCAGATTGAAATTCCTCGTAATTTGTGCATAAATAATCCCCTGCTCGGCCGATTCTTCACATAATTCCAGCGAAGAAATTATTCTTCTCTTTAGAAAAAATAATAATCATGTCTTTAGCCACTAAAATCTTCACCCAATATTCTCATGAATGGTGTCGATCTCTCAATGCTAGAGAAAGAAAAGAATTGGATTTATTTCACATGGGGGGAATTTATGGCATCAAAGGGGTAGATTTAGACATAGACTTCATACATACCGCTTTGGAATATTGGAACATTGATACACATTGTTTTAGAATAGGGTATGATGAAATTAGCCCTTTGTCAGAGGAATTTGGTGCTATTTTAGGCTTCCCTGCAATAGACCTGGTAGTAATCCCTAGAGTTGATGCATATTACTATAAGGATTTTGAGCTCTTCTTTAACTTGAAGGAAAGGGATTTAACAAAAATAGTAGATGGCAATGTAGTGAACTTAAAAGAATTCGCACGCTATTATTTTGATAAACCGCTTTCTGAATCTTTTCACATATATAGAAGAAAGGCGTTCTTATTCTGCATGCTTAATCAATATTGTCTTAGTAGTGGTAAAATTAACAAGGGTCAATCAATTATAACCACTGTGCTAGAAAAATTGAATCAGGGAGAAATCCAATGTCATTGATAGTTGGAGAGACTATGATTAGTCTAGATGAATTGAAAAGGGACCCAAAAGCACTTCTTCGCGGTTCTCCAATTTTATTACAGGTAGAAAATAAATATTTTTAATTACAGAAATCAAAAAATATATTTTTGTATTGTAATATTAATTTATTTGCATTGGAATTTTTTTTTACTGATGTGGCTAATGGAGAGGCTAGGATTAATTAGCCCTCCGGACGACATTGAAAATTATACGCCCACTTGCTTTGTGAGAAGGAAGAAACGCATTCCCAAAATTGGGCGCCATGGTGGAGAAAAGTCTTTGAATCACGTGATTTTGCTATCAAGTGGGTCATCCCATGGTGGAAAATAAAAAGGATGGTTGGTGTTAACAAGCAACCTTTCTGCCGTCTCCCAAGCTTGTCTCGCGTGACATATTATTATCCCTGCAGGGTAAAGAGACAATATGGCTTGCTCCAAAATATTCCTTCCGGGGATCTTCGTCCTCCCTATGAGTATCCCATATCTCAAGAAGTAGATAAATTTGACACTTACTGGAGCGCTAGACCTTTATGGGAAGTGATTACCCAAACGGTTCCCCCTTCTTTACCTAATGATGTAAAGAAGTGGTTGCTGAAGAAGTTTTCAATTGATCAGGGTAGGTCCGATGTGAAGAATCGTCTAGGTGACAGGGTGACACCGGCCAAGGAACGCTTAGGTGCAAGAATTGAGTTCAAGACACCTACAATGCCTAAGAAGAAGAATACTACTAAAGACAAGGGGAAAAGGAAAGCTACAGACAAGAAGGTTTGGGTGGAAAAGAAGCATGGGGTGCTAGCTGAGGGAGAAACAATCTATTCTAAGATTGAATGTAGGTCCTCTAAAGGATGTCTACTAGCTAAAGTAATGGATGAAGAGGAGGAAACGGAAAAGAATTGGAAAAGGGCAAAGAAGGAGAAGAAAGACTAGAACATTGCTTAGCTTTAGATTTATAATCTTTATTTAAAGTTGATTTATTTCAGCCTTATTTAAATTCCATTAACAATGTAATTTTGTTTTATTAATGAAATTTCAGCTTTCAATTAAATTGTCACTTTAAATTTATTTTATTAAAGCAATGAAAAACCGAAAAAAAATAATTTTCCAAAAATCTTTCGAGTACGGAAGTCGAAAATTTTCCGAAAAACACCGAAATTCGCCCAGATTTTATTATCGAGCTGGCGCCAGTAATTGTAGATTGGCGCCAACTATTAAGGTCTAGCGCCAGGCGCCAATACCATTGGCTGGCGCTAATGGCCTATTGCTGGCGCCAGGTTATGCTCTGTGACGCCAGTTGCTTTTCCGACTTTTGTTGACTTCTAGTCGGTTTTGGAACGCGGAGATGTTGAAATAATAAAGTGGCCGCACCCGTAATGGGTTGCCTACGTATCCTTTCATAAGGAATCAGGCCGAACGTAGCTCTTTTGAGTGTCCTACTCAAGTAATTATGGGTAGTATTTTTTAAGTTGGTCAAGATTGGTCATGTTTGAGAATTCATTGCCATCCATGTCAGTTAATTTTGCTGTACCACCTGACAGGATTGTTTTGACAATGTAGGGGCCAGACCAATTAGGTCTAAACTTTCCCCTTGGATCTAAAACATTTTTCCTTAACGCTTTTAATACCACATCTCCTATTTTGATATTTCTTGTCTTGACCTTCTTATTAAAATGTCTAGCCATACGAGTTTGATAGCACTGAGTGTGATGTAGAGCTTCTAGTTGTTTTTAGTCGAGTAGGATCAATTCTTTATATCGTGCCCTAGTCCATTCGACTTCATCGAGTTTACTCTCTAGTGCAATACGTAGAGATGGTATTTCTAGTTCGACAGGTTGTACGACATCCATTCCATATACCAAAGAAAATGGTGTATTTCTTATTGACGTACGGATTGACGTGCGATAACCCCACAATGCAAAGTGAAGCTTGTCAGGCCAATCCTTATAATTTTCTGTCATTTTCTCGATGATAGTCTTTAAATTCTTATTAGCTGCCTCGACTGCTCCGTTTTCTTGAGGTCTATAAGAGGACGAATGATGATGTTGGATACCATATTTATGTAGCAATTCTTCACATTCGGCTTGAAAGTGAGTTCCATTGTCACTTATCATTTCATGTGGGACTTCATATCGACAAATGATATTTCTCTCGATTAAGAGTGCTACATGTTTTGCAGTGAGTTTAGCATATGATTGCGCTTCAACCCACTTCGTAAAGTAATCAATTGCTACTAGAATAAATTCGTGGCCTCTTGTCCCTGGGGGAGTGATCTTGCCGATTATGTCAATTCCCCACGTAGAGAATGGCCATGGTGATGTGTAGGTGTAGAGAAAAGATGGAGGAACGTGTTGTAAATTGGCATAAATTTGACACTTTGGGCATCTTTTCACATATTGATGGCAGTCCCTATTCATGGTAGTCCAATAATACCCTTCTCGCATTATTTTCTGGACTAACATTTTTTCATTTATATGAGTTCCACAGATTCCTTCGTGGACCATTCTCATTATTTTTTGTGCATCCACCTTCCCTACACATAGGAGAGCTCGACCTTTAGGTACCCTTTTATGTAGCTCGTTGTCTATGAGTACATATTGAGAAGCCAAAAGTCTTAAGGCTCGTTTCGCTCTTTTGTCAGCATGAGGGGGGTATTCTCCATTGGTGACATAGTTGAGAATGTCTGTGTACCATGGTTCTTCTTCTTGTTCTTCATCTTCGTCTTGGACTGGGTTGTCGTCTTCTATAGCCTGTTTATATGCTGGTTTGTGCCTTTTTTCAATAGTTAGAGGCATTTGCTCGATATCCGTGGGAATCCTAACCATTGAGGCTAATCTTGCCAAGGCATCAGCAAATTGGTTTTCTTCTCTAGGTAGATATGTGTATTCCACCTTCTCTAACTGATCGGTAAGAGTTTCCAGATAAGTTTGGTAAGAGTCTAGGATTTCGCTCCTTACTTTCCACCTTTTAGATATTTGATTGATGATTAGAGAGGAATCTCCGAATATCCTTAATTTCTTTACTCCCAGTGCCAGAGCTGTTTCAAGACCTACCACACATGCTTCATATTCAGCAGCATTGTTGGTAACGTCGAAATCAAGCTTTATTGAGATTGGGACATGTTCTTCCTTAGGTGATACTAGTAGCACTCCGACACCACATCCCTTTTGGTTTGAGGCTCCGTCGAAATACAAGGTCCAAGTATCATCTTCGGTGACCATCAAATCTTCATCTGGAAATTCATTGTCCTGTATTGGTGTCGAGTCTTCTATTGGAAAATCTGCCAGAAAGTCTGACACCACAGATCCTTTAATAGCTTTTTGTGGCATAAACTACACATCGAACTGGGCTAAGTTGACTATCCATCTTGAAATACGTCCATTGATCGTTGATTTCTCGAACAATTATTTGAGTGGATCTAATCGAGATACCACGAAAATGGTATGCACCAACATGTAATGTCTCAACTTAGTTGTGGCCCACACCAAAGCGAGGCACAATTTCTCGAGTGGTGTATAGCGTGTTTCGTATTCGAGCATCTTCTTACTTAAGTAATAGATTGCATTCTCATTGTTTTCTACCTCTTGTGCTAGCATGGCTCCCATTGTCTCTTTGGTAACCGTCAAATATAACCTAAGAGGTATTCTGGGAAGTGCTGGCGCTAATACGGGAGGATTTGCGAGATAGGCTTTGATCGTCAAAGGCTTTTTGACACTCATCATCCCATATTACTGGTACATTCTTCTTGAGCTTTTTGAAGATTGGTTCACATATCGTTGTTAGTTTTGATATGAACCTACTTATGTATTGCAACCGGCCAATGAATCCTCGAATCTGTTTCTCGGTCTTGGGCGGTGGCATTGACATGATTGCTTTAATCTTGGTTGGATCTATCTCTATTCCTCTAGAGCTTATGACGTACCCCAAGAGCTTGCCTGAGGTGACTCCAAAAGCACATTTTGATGGATTCAACCTCATATTGTATTTTCTTAACCTTTCGAAAAATTTCCTTAAGGCTACTTGATGGCCTGGACGGACCTTTGATTTCACAATCATGTCGTCGACATATACTTCAACTTCTTTGTGCATCATTTCATGAAGCAAGGCAGTTGCTGCACGTTGGTATAGCACCTGCGTTTTTCAACCCAAATGGCATTACCGTGTAACAGTAAGTGCCCCATGGTGTGATGAAAGTTGTCTTCTCCATGTCTTCTTCTGCCATGAGAATCTGATTGTACCCTTCATATCCGCCCATGAATGAGAGAAGCGCGTGATTTACCGTGTTTTCTATCAGAATATCGATGTGTGGCAAAGGGAAGTCGTCCTTTGGACTTGCCTTATTTAGATCTCGATAGTCGACACACATCCTTACCCTTCCGTCTTTCTTTGGAACTGGGACGACGTTGGCTACCCATTCGGGGTATTTGGATACCTTGATGAAACCTGCAGTTATTTGTTTTTGAACTTCTTCTTTTATTTTAAGTGCTACGTCGAGTTTCATTCGACGCAACTTTTGTTTTACAGGTTTCATTCCTGGTATTAATGGTATAATGTGTTAAGCTATTTCTCTGTTAATGCCTGGCATATCTTCATATGACCAAGCAAATACATCGATAAATTCTTTAAGCAAGTTAGTTAAATTGGTACTTTCTTGTTTATTCAATGTTAGTCCGATTTTAACTTCTCTTTTATGAGTTGAATCATTTGAGATGTCAACTGTTTCGGTCTCTTCAATTACTGGTGTTTTCTTTTCAAGTGTTTCCATTGCTTTAATAAATTCTTTAACTTTTTCATCGTTAGCTAAGCAATGTTCGTCATCTTGGGTTAGGGAAGAACACGAGAAGTAAGAAGAATGGGCGATATTATTATACTCTGAGATCATTACATCAAAGAGTGATATGTCCTTAGGGACTGGATCACTAACTATCCTAGGAGAAGAGATAGGAAGGGGAGGCGTTATAGCTAAAGACCTAGAAGATTCTACAGGAAAAGACTCTGACTCGGACTCTGACTCTGACTCCGACGATTCTTCAAACATCGGCCCTTGCCCTGTCGTGATCGATATCTTCCTCCCACTCGGAGTAGTCACCTTGATAGTCTTGCGCCACCCTTGCAGCGATCCTTCGGCTGGAGTAATTAGCTTTGAGGGGTCGAAGTTTTCACTTTGTAGGACCCTGTGAATGAGTGAAGAGTTTTCTTCCTCATAAACTGACTCATTCTTTTCTCGCCCAAACAGTAATCCCATGACGTTAAAGTCAAAGCATGGGGGTGCTTTCTCCTTATGGACGCGAGTTGGGACTTCGTCCGTGGAATAGCAATCCAAGAAAATCTCGAATCCTGGTTGTCGTATGCCATTCACAACAAATGGTTCGGGAAATTCATGGCATGGATAGTCCTCTCCTACTTTTATAAACTGATCGTTAAGCGTAAGGGGGTACTGATCCATTGGAATTGCTTTCTTTTGAATGCGAGCGTCCCTACGTGCTTTCAATTTGTCCGGGGCTCGCTTGAGATCTTTCCGATTCGGTTCGAAACCAAGTCCGAAAGTATCTAGTTTAGGGAGGCCAGGTGACTCTATCGATTTTTCTATTCCCTTCTTCTTTCCTAAGGTCATCCCAGGGAAGTGTCCTTGTTTCTTCAGCATAGTGTTGATAATCATGTTGGAATGGGGGTCGTAGCAAAGAGATGTCCTTTCATCCTCTTAGATTAAGGAGACTTCTTCGTTAAAGCCCCATAAGTCTTCATCATCTTCGTCGTGCTCCACGTTGATGATTGGATTCTCTATTGATTTGATCCTCATTGGCGAAGCATCAATAGTGATGGGGATTCCTCCAACTATGGCTTTCACTTGTTGGTGGAGAGATAAAGGGACGGCCTTTAGATCATGGAGCCAAGGGCGTCCTAACAACAGATTGAATGAGGCTTTGATGTCTACCACTTGAAAAGTAGTAGCATGTTCTATTGCTTTTGCCGTCACATTTAGGGTTATTTTGCCAAGAGCTTGACGTCGAGTATTATTGTAAGCTCTTATTCCTTGTGTGGACGGAGTTAAATCCTCATCTCTTATGCCAAGCATCCTTGCAGTCCTAAGTGGACAGACATTAATAGCCGATCCATTGTCTACAAGAGTCATGGGAACATTCATCCTTTTGCAGACTACTGTGAGGTTTAACGCCTTGTAGTGTTTGTCACCTTCCGGGGGTAAATCTTTATCAGAGAAGGTAATTAGATTAATCGGACTAGGGAGGTCACTCGTGAGGAAGTTAGCTAGTCCCTCAGGAGTGGTGTCAGAATCTATCCCGATTTTATCCAAGGCATTCATCACAGCTAACCTATGTTCTCGAGATGTTGCCAGAAGCTTCCACACATTCATCTCAACTTTTGTCTTCTTGAATTGTTTAACGATGTCATTATCTTTGATGATAGGTATGGGAACTTGTTGTACAATAGGCATAGGTTGTGTTGAAACGGGAGGTTGTATTCTCCCGGATCTTGTGAGGACGTCTATTGATGAATCTTCTTCAGCCCAAATGTCGTCCGTGGTGTATGATACAGAAGGTGAAGGTCCTAATATGTCTTTTAGATAGACATCTTCTTCATCACTGTCCCATACTCCATTAACATTTATGTCCTCTTCTTGTTGAACTTGGACTAGTTCCTTTCTATCAATCATTTTCTGCACCAAATCCTTGAACTTGAGGCAGTTTTCTAGGGTATGTCCTCCTGACTGATGGTACTGACAGTAATATCTATCTGTCCTTTTTAATGATTCAAATGGTCTCGGTTCGAGAGGTTTGATCTTGCCATTCTCGGAGAGCATCTCAAACATTTGTGTATACGGGATCCCAATTGGAGTATAAACTTTATTGCTCTTCTTGGGTCTTTCGGTGACTTGTAAGGGAAAGTGTTTTGCCTTATAAGTTGTTTTTACTGGTGTGAATTCTCTCTTAAGTTCATCCATAATATTGAGAGTTTCACGTAACAGTTGTGATGTTTCCCTCATATACAATGTGAGCACTCGTATATCTACCTCATTTGCTGGTTCTGGAAGATTATCTTTGACATCGAAAAAGATCTCTTCTTCTTCCTCTTCGACATTGGTTGCTTTGACAGGCTTAATGAGAGATGAGGGGTCAACTTTGCTTTCTTCATCGGAAATAGCCAAAGTATGAGCTAGAGGTGCATTGTCAATACTCGGTTTCATATTCGCAGGGGGCAACGGTAGCTTGTTACTGTCAATTAGGTCTTGAATAGCTTCCTTAAGCTTCCAACAGCTTTCAGTAGAATGGCCCCTACCTTGATGATATTTGCAATGTGCATTGGGGTTCCAGTTAGGCGATCTCTTCTCGACTGGTAGATCTCCAAATGGTCCAATGGGAGTTATAAGACCTTTTGCATTTAGTCGATCAAACGCGGTGTCATAACTCATGCCAATAGGAGTGAAGTTTCTCCTAAACGGTTTCTTTTGTCCTTGGTTGTTCATGGCGGGACTTCTCCCGGGTTAAAGGCGCTAACATTATTTGAGTGGGCGGTTTTGGAAGAAGAAGGATTGTCGTTCTTCTTTCCTTTCCAGCCACTGTTGGAGTTATTGTTGGCAGCTTTAGATTTAGCCAAGTCATCTTCGATATTAATCCCAATATCATAAACAGCCTTAAAGGTATGAAGGTTATTTTGATATTTAAGATGTTTTGAATATTTTTCTTGGAGGTTTTTATTGAACAGTCTCACGGACTCTTTTTCACTTGGTACCTCAATCATTTTAGCTGAGGTTTCTCTCCACTTGTTAAAGAAAGATGTGAAGCCTTCATTCTCCTTCTGTTTGAGGATTTCAAGTTCTCTCTGGTCAGTTTCGACTTGAATGTTGCACTTGTACCTATCAACAAAAGCGTTTGCTATGGATTCCCAGGTAGAGGTCTTTTCTTTTTCAAGAGAAAAGAACTATTGTTGGCAAACGGTCTCAAGAGATAGCGAGAACAGAGAAGGGAAGACTTTCTTATCGATACCCTTGATACTCATTATTGTTTCAAATGCCCTTAGATGGAAGTAGGGGTTGTCGATTGCCCTAAATTTTGGGATGTCGTTGGCGCTGAACTTTTGCGGAAGAAGATCTTTATCCACCGAGACCCCTTGGGATGTAAGTTCTTGAAACTTGTAGTCGCTGGACAACTTGCTTAGGATTTCTTGCATGAGGTCCATTTGTTGTTTGCTTCACAGGATCCTCGATCTTAAGTGCGAGAAGCTTCAGTGTCTCAGTTACAGTAGCCAGTTGGTTCTTGAGATCGTTAACTTCTTCCTGAGTTTCCATTATGACTCTTGCTTACCTCTTGCGGGCTATAGGTTTGTCAAAAAGTTGGACTTGTACGAAGAGGTTATCTTTGATTAATCGTCCTTCCTTTCTTGACCACGCGCTGTAAATTAAGCCATTTTGCGTTTTAATTACTCGACTCGAATCAATTTGACTTTATGGTTTTTATTTTAAAAAAGGGTATGCAAAAAGTATGCATATTTTTAGGGAGCAATAATGTACATGTGTTTAGGGAACTTAAGTATTATTATTTATTGGAGGATTAATATCCGACTTACCCCCCTAAAAAAATGACGAAAAATGACGTGCGCACACAAGACTCCCTTAATCATGGTCAAGACATGTGTATTGGTGTGTGTATTGAGTGTAAGTGACATGCTTGGACTCTTGTGTAAGACCATGGGACTTAGTGCCTAAACTCGAATATTAATTTAATTAGGCATTATTGCCAGCAAAATTAACTGAATTAAACAGGAAACTGATTAATTAGACATTAGGTGATGACTCGACAAATAATCCGAACTGTCGGCCAAGCGACAGGACTGGCGTCACAATATGGCGGTTGGCGCCAGACTTTTTAGTAAATGTCTGGCGCTACACACCATACAGTGGCGCTACAGCTCAGATTTTGGCACCAATATTGGAGCCTCGGTCTGGGACTGTTTTCGATATTATTAGTCAACTGGGGTATGCCTAAAGTCGTACTAGGTCAATTCCGATTAAAAGTAGAAAAAACTTTATTGACTCGAATTAATTAATTAATTAATTAGGCAAAGTTCTTTAAGTCATCCATTATAATCTCAACACAAATCAAAAAACGGTTAAGAGGAGCATAGAATATATATGCACAACAAATAATGCACAATTAGTCAAATAGGCACGATATGATGCAATGAGTTCGCAACCTAACCATGGCTCTAGTTCTCTAAAGTTCGGGATATGGTTTAGCCAAACAGGGTCCATGGTTAATTGTCCAGATGCACCGCGTAGAAGCCTAACCGTGAAGGGTTAACGCGTGTGGATAGAACACTGCGAGTTTTTAGAAAAAACTCACTTCCATGGTTTGGTGAATTCAACCTCTCAGATGTACCCTTTGTTGCCAGGAGCATTCAATCGGGTAGATAGAGCATGAATTCCCAGAGGGTTATGTCCATATGTAGAACACATATGGGTTTCAGAAAAGTGAGAAAAAATTCAATCAGGAAGTAGGATCGAGCAAACAATACGAAAAACCGGTCGAAATTAGAACGCATATTTCTGGCTCGGTATTGGGGGAAATTGGCGCCAGCAAATAGAGACTGGCGCCAACTTTTAACTTTAGCGCCTAACGCCAATATTGGCGTCTGGCGCTACGGCTAAATGTTTGGCGCCAAGCTCTGGCCCCTGACGCTACTTCCCACATGCCTCAACAGCTTTTGGTGCTCAATAAAATCACCCAGTTTCGCGCGGTGTTATTTCAGTCCTAGTTGTGAAAGGCATTTCTCAAATTTCCTACGTGTAAAAATCCTATATTTTTTACTCATTACGGATGGTCTTTCCAATGAGAACCTTTTTATACATATGACAATAATGTTAATCAAAATTACGCACATGAAATACTTAGAACTTTTCGAGTCTCATCCACTCATTCTAAATCATTGCCGAAACAAATTCAGGAATTAAAATAGAAATCCTCCACAGTGGAGTCGCCAAAAACTGTAGGGAATAATTTAAAGCCTTTAAAATCCCACTAGCTTGAACCCCACTGTGATCATACACTAAAGTATGGTGGCGTCCAAAAGGTAAGAAGATAGAGCAAAAGAGTCGCCAACAAGTTTTTAAGGAACTTGTAAACCGTTCACGAGGTGAAGGTTACACCCCTTAACGATCCAAGAGATCGTCAACTCCATAAGGTCATGAACCAAATAAGGGTTCGGGGATGAAGGTACAAATCCAACCTAAAAGAGATTGAACCTGCCCTAATAATAGGCCTCTACTTTATTCTGCTCGTATTCATGTGCGCTTTCTGACTAACATGCAATCAATAAGATCAACCCTAAACCTGTTTAATCTATGTTGGTTGAATTTAATGCACAAATAAACTATTATTGGCGATCACTTGAATTATAATCACAATTAACCTAACAAGATTATTAATTATCTTATTAAGCGTGATTGCAAGTACAAAATTCCCTTTAACATGCAATAAAGGTGATCAAGCAATAACAATATAAAATACAATACATATCAAGCAACATAATAAATAATCAATATCATTAATAACAATAATATTAATCATAATTATAATAATCATGATCATGTTAAAGCATAGCAAGATCCTAGGCATGATACTAACAAGACTAATAACAAACCCTAGCATGTCACTAAGAAATAAAAATCAAAGCTTTAGCCCTAACATGATACTAACAATCATAAATATTAGGAAGAAACTAAAAGGCATCATAGCAATCATATTTAATATTAAAATTACCCTAGACATGATACTAGGAATCATAACAACATAAACATGATATCTACATCGTAAATCAATTAATCAATTAAAGTACTTACTTGGATGCCTCGTACCTCTTTCTAATAACAAAATACACGCGTTAGTAACTTCAAGGAAAATAATAAACAAAACAATTCAATTAAATAATTGAAATAGAGATATGGGACCAAACCCTCAGAAATTAAACCTTTCACGTCTAGGGCGAAGGCAACTTCGAATATGGCTAGGTGTTTCTAGATCTAATGAATGCGGAATTTTGTATTAAAAAGCAAAAGAAAGAAAAGAAAGAATGAATGTTAATGTAAGTTGATGAAAAGAGATGAATGAAAAGGATTATTTGACTGTAGATGAATGCTAATTGATGAATAATTTGTGAATGAAGAGAGTTGATGATCGATGATGCTTGTTGATGAATGATGAAGATAGTTGGTGAATCCAAACGGAATTTTTGATACGATATTTATAGAGAAAATCATCCAAAAAAGATAATTTAACAAAACAGAGTCTGAAAATCGAAAATCAACATTGGCGCCAGCACCAGTGGCTAGCACCAGGCGCCAATGGCTAGCGCCTGGCGCCAGTCCTAGTTCCAGGCGCCAAGGCCTGGGGTTGGACGCCAAAGCGGTTTTCCACGCGTTTTCGAAAATCTGATAAATTTCCTGTACTGTAAGATAAAATAGTATAATTCCAATCGAAAATGCTATTTGATCTTGATTAAAACTCTGAAGAATCCTAACTGAATTAGGAATGAAAAGAACCTTCTAGAATGTTCTAGAAGACTAAAACCATTCCTAATTTCATTAGGAATGATAAATTATATTAGGCCCTCCCCTAGATCATTAGGCCGTACTTAAAGCTCAAACCGGGCCCAGTTTAGTAAATTGGTCATAACTTTCTCAATATTCATCGGAATTGGGCTTATAATATATCGTTGGAAAAGTCTTTGCAAGCCCCATCCAAATACACCATTATTGGACCCATATCATGGACCATATACTAGGTTAGCTCCTGTGCAATGCACGGTGATCTACAGTTATATGTAATTATAGATTATTGATTGATAAATATTTTATTATAAATTAGTCGAGAAATAATAAAAGTATGTGATATGTCGATTTTTTAATTGTAGCTTCTAATACACAACTAAAACAAAAGTAGGCAAAAAATCAAAGCTATATATTTTCTTGCTATAAAGTAGGTCACAAATTACTGCGAGTATAATTTTTGGTTTATATTTTAGAAAGATTTGTGGAATCTTTTTATTGTAAATATTATGATTACTACTTATTACTATGGAATATGTATATAAAATAATGTTATTTTTGTAAATAATTTGATTTCCTTAATCAATAATTTTTGGAAAATTCTCTTTGGTAGACCTCTAATAATAAACATTCTCAGTGGTAAAATGCAAAAAAAGTTATTATCCTTGGTGAACCACATTTTAAAAAGTTTAGTCATTGGTAACATTAAGCAAGGTAATTAGGCATTTCTTTAACTATAGTTAGTTTATTTATGTATTTTATTATTATTTTTAACTTTAAAAAAAAAAAGAAATAATTTTTTTAACAAAAAAAATAGCCACCCTTTCCCTCACTAACCAGCCACCACTCCCCGCCTTCACCCAGGCCCTTTTTCGCGCCGGTGTCCCCTTTACCCTGAATCGACCACCCAAATCGAAAGCATACAACTGCAACCTAGAACCTCGAATATCGATCACCCTTTCCCCCACCAACCAGCCACCACCCTCCTCAACCACCACCAACCTTGAACCTCAAACCACAACCGTCCTCTCTCTCTATCCTCCTTCCACGCAACCACAACCACCTATAACCCCTCCCCTGGCTTACGACCCCCTATTCCCTCCCTTGCCAAAATCCCCTTCACCGATTCCCCGAATCCCGATATCTACCCAAAACCGTAATCCTAATATAATCCCCAATTTCTCTCTAGCAACTCCCAATTTGGAAGATCGACAGCAAAGAAACCACCCATCAATCTCAACGAAGAGAAAGGAGGTCGAAATGGATGCGAATTGATCGAAAAAAGACGTCGGCGATTGAAGTTGAAGGTCGAAATTAAGGGCGGGGAAGGTGGTTATCATGTAATTAAGGGCGTTGGTGGTGGTATAGGAGGTGTTTTTGGCGTCAATGGTGGTGTGGCTTTGGCGTCAGTGGTGGTGTTGTGGTTAGGGCGTTGGTGGTGGTTTGTAGTTTGGGCGTTGGTGGTGGTATGTGGTTTGGGCGTTGGTGGTTGTCGGGGTTGGTGTTCGGTCAGTAGATCGAGAGAGGAGAGGCCTTTTTTTTAAAGTTAAAAATAATAATAAAATACATAAATAAACTAACTATAGTTAAAGAAATGCCTAATTACCTTGCTTAATGTTACCAATGACTAAACTTTTTAAAATATGGTTCACCATGGATAATAACTTTTTTTGCATTTTACCACTGAGAATGTTTATTATTAGAGGTCTACCAAAGAGAATTTCCCAAAAAATACAACAATGGAACAAAATCAGATAGCCCTGTCTGTGTCAAAGGAGAAGACCCTGTGAAGTCGACACATACATCACGACCACGATCCCATGAATAAAGTAACACATCGACAGGTCTAAAGGCCCCGTCATTCCCTCCAGACAATCCTATGTCAACCTCCTTTCTTGCTGAAATCCCATATCTGTAGCAAATATCAAAAAAAGTATCCCGAACAACATTGTGCTGATGTTTAATACATACAATGCCAGCACACGACACCGCATGGTCGCCGAATACATCCCTAGTAAAAACTCGAGAGCAAGAAGAACACGGTGTCGAGACAGAGAACAATGGAACACCCATCCGATAATACAGCACACATCGGTATGTCTTAGCGTTCATCGCCTGACCCAATCCAGAAATAGGGACTGCCCGAAGCCAAAAAGAGGTGTGATCACCCTGCTGCGACTTCCACAATGCTGACTGCTGAGGAGACAAAGAAAAGGTGGATTCTGCAGAAGCGGTAACCTTTGTGAAATATATATCTGTCAATTTCTTCATGAGTTTAGAGCACTAGTAGAAAAACACAAATGGCACCGAGTTAATGGCACCGGTTCTTAAAAACTGGTGGCAAAAAAATTAGGCGAGATTAGCATAAAAGAAATGCCACCGGTTCAAACCAAACCGTTGCCAAATTGGTGAAATGGCACCGGTTTGAACCGGTGGCAAATAATTAAAAAAAACCGCCCCCTCTCTTTTCTTTCTCTTGCCGCGTTCTCTTTCTCAGCTCTTTCCTCACGCTCACTCTCTCTCTCTCTATCTCTCTATCTATCTATCTCTCTCTTATTTATCCTCTCTCCTTGATTTCGCGATCTCCCTCTTCCTTTTTTCTTTCCGTCGTCCATTCCACCTCGCCGGCGCACTCTCCTCTCAGCTCTCTGTCTATCATCCATCCCACCTCGGATTCACTCTACTCTCAGCTCTCTATTTCTCTATTTCATTTACCCTCGCACTAACCATCGCGACGGCGAAGGTGACGAGTCTATTTCTTCACCGGCGTCGGATCTTTGTAGTGGTGGTGCATCTCTTCACGAAGGTATGTGCTCTTTGATTTAAAATCTAGGGTTTCTGATTTTTATTTACTTTTTTAGGGCTTCATTCCAGCCATTTAGGGTTTTTGTTTCGCCGCGTTTTAAGCCGTTGTCATCATTGAGAGAAAGCTTGTGGTAAGTGCTTAATCTTCCTTTTAATGTTGACAGTGCTGAACTTGCTGGGTTGTTTAGTGCTGCTGGTACTATTGAAATGGTCGAGGTAATTTCAAACTTCCTGTTTTATTTTATGGGTTTTTGTTGAATTAATTTTTATTGTAATTTAATGGGGATTTTTTTGTTTAATTATGTGGGGTTTTAGGGTTGTTTTGCATGTAATTTTGGTTTAAATTTTTTATTTTGAAAATTTTTAGAATATGTCATTTGGGTAACTGTAAGCGTCGTTTGAAGTGCGCCTACGTTAAGCATGTGGTGAATATGCTTGGCACTCCTAGGAAGTGCCAAGCAGCTTAACACCATGCAATGGTCGAGCAATAGAAGGGGGAAAAACACCCACAAGCCTGCTTCGAGGGTCTTCTGTAGGCCAGAAAACTTAAGTTTTTTCCACATTGAGATGCAACCCAAAACGAGGTCCTTCCTCCATAATCAACTGTAGAACCTTTCCTACCACCAAAGTGTCTCCAATAATATTGTCATCATCTAAATACCACGTCTGAAGACATACCTCAAAAGCATCTTTGATTTTACACACAAGAGGTTGTAAAACCAAAGAAAAAAGGAGAGGACCAAGGGGATCACCCTGCTGCACCCCCTGAGACGACCATAAGGTGTGGTCCCCATAATACAATCTGGTTGGATTAGAGTAGCAAAAATCAACCCATCGCGAAATACCCGGTCAACGACGATGGACTTCACGTAACATGACCATACGATCAACTAGATTGAAAGCATTTTGAAAATCCACCAACAACATAGAAAGACCAACGTTAGAACCACGATCCCCAATCAACTGATTTACAACATGAAGAATAGCCTCACCCCCTGAAGAAACCCCAACGCCAAATTGAAAACCATCAAAGTAACTGCTCAAAGACTGGACAACCATAACATCACCGACCTTCGAAACCAAACGTCGCCAAACAGTAACCACGGCTATAGGATGTATACCACCACCGGGCTTGATAAGTGGTGTGAGAAGAGCACTAGCAATATACTTTCCTAGTTCCATAGGACATCTGCCAACAAGAAATAGATTAACTACCCCGGAAATAGAGGCAACCAACTCATCTGAGACAGCCACAACAGCACCACTCAAGCAATCCATAAGGTGTTGAGCACGTAAACCGTCCCTACCACATGAAGTACCACGCGGAAAACTCTTAATCCGATCCAAAACGACAGCAGAAGTAGCAACGAGATGAAAATCCCCATACGGGAAAAAGTAACGTCCGCCTCAGTATAAACGACCAAGTTAGAAGTAAGAGAATGCCCTGTGATATCCCGCGCACCAATACAACAATGGCGATCATGAAGATGCTTGATTAAAGAACTTTTAGTAAGGCCATTTCTGTTTCCATCTTGACAGCCACTAAGACCCAAAAGGACAATGAAACTGCACCATAGCAGTTGTCAAAGCTACACACAACCAACCACGAATTTGAAAGCAAGAACCCCAACAAAAACCCACAATCTGGTGGCACAAACCCGCCACAAACAAAGAGCACCAACACCCACCACTAGCCAAGAACAAGCCACACCAAAACAAAGAGTATCAAAACTATGCAAAAACCCCGAATACAGCCACAAAGAGAAGCACAACAATATATAACAACACCAAACACAAACTGAACAGTGCAAGAGAATAATAAAGCAATGCGATAAAGTAATACCTGATCGCATAAAAAGACCGAACACTACAACTAGAAGCACCAAGCACAAGCAGTTCGAACCAACTGATTCCAAAAAAGCACCCGCGCTAGAACAAAAACTGACCACAACAACCTATAACAGAACACCAACAAGAAGCACCCAAAACTGCTACAGAATTGCACCTAAACTGCTACTGAAGTGCACCGAAATTGCTACTGAATTGCACCCCAAAACTGCTACTGAATTGCACCCCAAAACTGCACCAAAATGCGCCCTTAAAACTCTAGACACTGCCATAAAATACGGCCAATAACACCAAAAAACTGAACACTACCGCAGCCTGAGGAAACCCCTTGAATAGACGCCAAATATCGGCTTGAAAAACGCCAGAAATAGCCTAAAAATTTGCCCCTAAAACGCCTGAATTTCTGCCTGAAACCGCCTGAAAAAAGAACCACCGTCGAGTGACCTTCGCGGGACCTTCAAGGACGATGAAACCACCGCCTGAAAACCGCTACTACTACTACTACTACTACTACTACTACTACTACTACTACTACTACTACTACTACTACTACTACTACTACTACCACTACTACTACCACTACTACCACTACTACTACTACCACTACCACTACCACTACTACCACTACCACTACTACCACTACCACCACTACCACTACCACTACTACTACCACTACTACTACTACCACTACTACCACTACCACCACCACTACCACCACCACCACCACCACCACCACCACCACCACCACCACCACCACCCCTACCCCCCACCGCACTTCCCACCCTAGCACCACCAACACCCACATTCTCCACAAGATAACATCACCTTCGACACATCCGACCACCCTACCACCGCCAACACCCACATACTCCAGCAGCACGACCACCGCATGCCACCTTCGACCCATTCGACCACCCTCTCACCACTACAAGATCTGAACCATGCCTAAAACCCACCATACCCAACTCACAACCACCAAAAACCCACCGTGTAACTACCTTCTCAAGCACCACCACAAGATCAAAAACCACCAAAAACCCATCACGTTCTTACACACCACCACCAAGATCCGAAACCACCAAAAACCCACCACACGTTCTCACGCACCATCACCAAGATTCGAAACCCCCACGCACCATAAACACCAAAACCCCACCCCACCTAAGTCACAGCCACCAAAAACCCCACCCCACCTAAGTCATAGCCACAAAAAACCCCACCCAACCTAACTACCCTGATCCGAAACCCCATCACCATTTTCGCTTAGATATGAATTTCAAGGAGGACCGGCGACTTTGATAAGGAAAGCAAGTCCAAAACCCCATCACAATTTTCGCTTAGATATGAATTTCAAGGAGGACTAACGACTTTGATAAGGGAAGCAAGAAGCCGGCGACTTTGATCAGGGGAGGAGAAAATGCCGGTGATTGTCATGAGTAAGAGGCGGCGAGTGTCACGAGTAAGGGGCGGCGTCTGTCACGAGTAAGAGGTGGCGCTGGATCTGGATCTGAGTGGTGGTGGTGGAGTGTGTTGCTAGTGGTTGAGACTCTTGAGAGGGATGAGAGAGAAAAGTGTGTTGCTAGTGGTTGAGAGGGAGGAGAGAAAAGATGGTGATGTTGGTGGTGGATGTGGGCTATGAGGGAGGAGAGAGAATATGGGTTAGGGTTTAATTATGAATACATTAATTTAGGTTAATAAGTTAATAGGTGGTTTATTGAAGTTAAGTTAGAGTTTGTTGGTAAATTTATACAAAATTTTTTTACTATATTAGGAAAGTTTTTTTTGTTGCACATAATTTGTAGTTTCTGTTTTGGGAAATTGTTGCAGATTTTATTAAACGGAGATAGTACTATAAAAACAGACAAATTCATACAACCTATAAAATATAAATATAGATGAGAAGTCGAGATACAATCTGGACCCCGCTCCTCTAGCTGTAGGAAAAGATATCCTAGTGAAAATATGAGCAACACCATGATCCGCTTCAGCAACGCAACAACATCCTTATATAACTCCCCAAGAGAAGAGAAAGAGAAAGGAAGGAAGCCATATCCAATTGCTCGACAACTGGATTCGTACTTGACCTGCTTCCGATTGGTTGCATCAGTCACTACCCGTCCGGGAACAAAGTCAGAAAGCCCAGACTGTGTCAATGAAGAAGTCCCTGTCAAGTCAACACAGACATCGCGACCACAATTCCGTGAATAAATTAGTCGTCGAATTATTATTATTATTATTATTATAAAATTAGTCGTCAAATTATTTACTACTTCGTTTATTGTTGTTAAAATTTTCGATACAATTGACCTAATTCGCAATCCGACCAATTTGATCCGACATTTAAGATATTCAGTATGATTTTTTGTGTTTCGGATATTTTTGATCTGATTCGAATCTAATTTTTGAATTTCGTAAATCTGAAATATCCAAGTTTTGTATTTTTTTTAAAGTATTTATTAAAAATAAAATATTTTAAAAAATACTTATTAAAATTTTCGGATATTCGAAAAAACCTAGATCTTTGATCCGAAATATTATTGGATATCTGATTTAGTTTTTTTAGGTTTGGATATCCATATCCAAATTATTTTCAGATCAAATTTTTCTTGATTCGAAAATTTCAGAACGGGTATCCAATTTTGCCACCTCGTTTATAACTTATTACTTTATTAGGCTGTGATTTGGCCAATTTGCGCATTACTTAAGGCTGGTGACTTGGTGAGGGTCGTTGTCCAAATATTTATGTGAATGAATTAGGGATGTCAATTCGACTGATCGGATCGAGTCTGATACAGTCGGGTGTGGTAAATTTTTAAAGTTAACTCATATTAATTTGTTATGTCTACTCGAGTTCAAATCTGAATTGGATATTTTTTGGATCAGTTTTGGATCGGGTCGGATCGGGTGTGCTTTTCACACCTCTAGTATGAACCATTCAAGTTCAAATTCAAGTTCAAGTTCAAGTTTTAAGTGTTGAGGTTCAAGTTGACGTATTCTTCCCGGCAAAACTCCGCCAATGTTATTTCGCTAGTACCGTCGTTTCTCTCTCTTACATTGTTGGAATTTCTCCTGCAATTTTAGGTTTGCGATTCTTTCACCTTTTCTCTTTCCTTCATGATCGAATTATGTTGTTTTCGAACGACGACGACCTCATTTTATAGCTCTAATCATCGTTCAATTAATTCTAAAATTGTTGATTATTATTATCTAAAATCTATCTTTGATTCCCTAATTCATGTTTTTTGTTTCAATGCATTTTGAATTTTGATGTTAATTCTTTGTATCTTAGTTATTGCTGGATTAATTGTTTGTTTAATCTGCGTATATTGCTTTAATTTAGGTAACTGGCGTTATAATGGTTGATTATTTTTTTTTTGATATTGATACTCTAATTGCGTCTAGGTCACTTTTACTCTACATGCCTTTTAGCAATTTGTATCGAAATTTCGGAACTTTTTGCAGTTTCAATGCCATTGTTTGGTGTAATGGCCTTGTTGATTATGTTGTATATTTATCTTTTAATGTTTATTTACTACCTCCGTTTCTTATGTACTTTTCTTATTATGTTTTCTTATTATGTGGAACAAAGGAGTATTATTTGTGAAACATAAAATATTCCTTTGTTGCACGTAATAAGAAACAGGCGTCATCCCTTTCACTCTTTCTTGTGATTTTTATGTCTGATTTGTGACACCAATGCTGATTTTATTTGGATGCTACCCTCTTAACGTTCTTTTGGTTTGTAAATTTGAAATTGAAGTTGGTAGTTAATTACTGGAGTTATGACATTCGTATAATCTTATGCCTTAAAGAGTCAGATTGTCATCCATAGTGCATAATAATTGTTGGACTTGTTATCAATCAATTTAGTTTAAACGCTTGGGACTAAGAAGTTTGATAAGTAAATATGTGGTAGAATTGGATGAGTTGGTTTGTAGTTTCTGTTTGGTGCAGTTTGTTTTTGCTGGTGATGCATTCCTTTCAATTCAATTTGCTCCTTTATCGTTTTCTATGCTTCTTCTGAAAACCTTTTTCTGATCAGTTCAAAACGTGTAACTTTTTTATTCACTTACTGGCCTACTGGGTCTTGTAGGTAGTTTTTGTTAATAGCTAATAGTGATCAATGCTGTGAAATCTTTGAACCTCTGAATACCAACAAATAACTGGTTACCCAAGTAAACTCCCGGAGTAGGTTATTCTGGTAAAATTATAGTACCATTAAGTTTCCCTATTTATAAATAATTCTCCATGATGTTTTGTATTGAAGGGTTCGAATCCCAGAATTAAAATGAAGAAATCACCATTACCTGTGCAAAATATATGCGGGACACCAAAGAATAAATATGGGAAGGAAGCTTTGGTCAAAATATTGAGATGGCATTTTGGGCATTCTGAATTTCGAGGCAAGCAGCTAGAGGCCATCGAAGCTGTTTTATCAGGTTTTAATCTTCCAGTTCAGTGTTGCTAATTGTGTTATGCTACTGAAGTACTGTATGCAATTTGACGATATATGATGCTCTAAGCATCAATTTGATGTACTGGTTACGACTTTTGATCCTTGTATACAGGAAGGGATTGTTTTTGTCTTATGCCCACTGGAGGGGGGAAGTCAATGTGTTATCAGATTCCTGCCCTTGCAAATAATGGCATTGTCCTTGTTGTTTGCCCTTTAATAGGTGAATGTCATTTGTCTTGTTTAATTGTTTTATCTTGAGGAGTATTGTATACCATATTTGATTTATGGCTGAATTGCAATTCTAGGACTAAAATTGATCACTTCCATTTTCGTGGTCAGCTTTGATGGTAAGGGCATTGTATTTGTTATAGAATTATCTATTTCTCTTTTATTATGATTGTCTTTATTACCATTTACCAGGCTCTGGTGTAACATACACTGAAAATTATCTTATTTAGGAAAACCAAGTGAAGGCCTTGAAGGAGAAGGGCATTGGAGCTGAGTTTCTCTCCTCAACTCAGAGATCTGCTGTCAGAGAGAGGGTATGTTTTTGAGTTCTGTCATTCCATGTTGCCATTTGCGAAAGGTTGATTACAACTGAAAGTTAGAAACCAAACATTTCATCAGTGTAGGCACAATTGAATTTTGGCGTTGTCTCTATAATTATTGTATATCTGATTATCTGACACAAATTTTATATGCTTGAGGGTCAACTTCATAAGGGACTTTGTTGTTTCCAATATAAGCTCTATTCTTAGTGTTCTTAAACTGTGGTGGTGCTGTTCATTCCCGTACAGATTCTGTTGGACTAAGCTTAATGTATTATTTGGTATAAATCGATAGAGGTAACTCTAGGCATCCATTGGCGATTTATTTAAACACTGATGAATTAAAAAAAAAAAAAAACTTATGGCAAGTATTACTTTTAGACATTGCATTTGATCCAATTTCTGATCTCAATGCATTGAGTTCTAGTGTTGTTCTAAGAAGTAAATATTTGTGGATTTTATGCGGTTCCCTTCTACTTGTGAAAGTTGTATTTGGTAGACCATTTGTATTTTTAGAAATTTACATGGTACCCTTGTAATTTTTACCAGATGTTATGTCATGACCGTTTATCATGCTCACCTCCTCTTTCTGTTATGAAAATGCTAGTCAGATTTTGTTAAAAATTGTCATTTGAAACAAATTGTTGGATGTAGCCTTCTTCATTAATGAGATGTTATGTTTGATTATAAATACTTGGATTATTTGTCTTATATCCAGTTTATCTTTAATTTCAACCATTAGAATTTTACATCTTCATTAACTACCCTTTAATTATCAGAAATGTCTTATTTTGAATGCTAAATAATACCCATTAATGGTACGTGATGCACCCCAATTAATAGTTGGTGGTGTTCCAGCTACTAGTCAAAGTTGGGTGCACCCAAGCTATGGTTTAGGGTGTTAAGGCCAATTTTGCCTATACACACACACACACAGACACACACACACACACACACACACACACACACACACACACACACACATATATATATATTTATATTTCCCCCCTTATATACTAATACTATTTCTGTTTCATATTATGTGCAACAAAGGCCTTGACACGGACGCATAGAAAGATAGAGATGCACATGATAAGAAGAGAGGTTGTGGGAAACGACAACTTAAAAAGGGAAGAAGACATTTGTTGTACATAATGTTTAGCAATTGTTTTTAGTGAATGTTACACATAATATGAAATGAAGGTAGTAATAAATTAAAATTATCAACATGTATTATCTTCTCAAAAAATTCATTAGGAAAAGTAATATTTGATGAATAGGTTACAAAAGTAGTATTTTCCACTTGTGAAGGCTCTTATTGCTGGACAGTATCAGTTTGACTGTTTTTGGGGTGGTGGCCCTCCAAATGGTAACTAAGGAGTGCAAAGATTTTTTTGGGGAAACATGGATATTGGCAAAAGTATTGACTGCAAAACTCACCAGTTGATCAGGGTTGAAAGTCAGGTGTATATACCCAGATTACAAAAAGCCTAGCCACTTCAGAGGCTTTCTTCATGTGGATCACCAATCAATGTGTAATGAAGATAGAATAAATTTTAGATGATGATGGACTGATGGTAGTGGCTTGTATATGCTCTGAAATGGTCACTTGTTGGATATAATTATTATTCTGTCAATTTGGTGATTAGACCAAAGCAACCTTTTCCGTTAGGATACAATCAGGAGCTCACATGTGTGTGGGATCATTCAATCACCATTATGCACTTTGTGGATTCCAAACTGAACTACTCTTCTTATGTTTTTGCCTTACTATGTTTTCCTTAGCTTTGCTGTGCCAAATTATGATCAATCTTACCAGTTTTGTCTCTTTTATTCTGTTCTCTCCTTTTCCCTATAGCTTCCCATTTGCATTGATCTTGTTGTCTTTTTTCTAGATTTACGAGGACCTGAGCTCTGGAAAACCTTCCCTGAAGCTGCTGTATGTGACTCCGGAGTTGATAGCTACATCGGGTTTCAGCGTTAAGTTGTCAAAAATTCATGGCAGGGGGCTGTTGCATTTGATTGCCATAGATGAGGTGTGCTGTAATCTCTGTGTAGTGATTGGAATTCAAGAATTAATTACCTTGAAGTATTAACTGTGTGTGTGTGTTTTTTTTTTTCCCTTTTTTTCTGTTCAAATGTTTCAGGCGCATTGTATATCATCATGGGGTCATGACTTCAGGTTTGTGCTATAATATGGGTTCACCTCAAGCAAATGACTTCACAAATGCGCTAGTTTAATTGTTTTTTCATTAACAGTTAATTTATCTTATAGACCAAGCTACCGGAAACTGTCTTCTTTAAGAGACATCCTTCCAGATGTCCCAATTTTGGCATTGACAGCAACGGCTGCACCAAAGTAAGCTGCACATATTACTCTTATTCATCACTTCTTTCAAAGTCCTCCAGTGGTGGCTAGACTTGCTACAATAAATCATAGTATTTCTGTATAATAATACTCACACATGATGCATTTTTACAATAATACATGAATAAATAAATCAATACTGAAGTTTATAAATAAATAAATTCCCAAACATGGCTCGATTTTAAAATCAATAGCAATTGAAATATGTAAGTCTCTAGAGAAATTTAACTTTATAGTCAATTACATTAAATACATGAATAAATAGATAATGAAGTTCCTAGGCCAACTAATGATTCAGCCGGAAAAAAAAATCCCTCCAAAAACTCCACTTTAGTATAGGTGTTAGTTGAGACGAACACTACAAGAGGGGTGGGGGTGAATTGTATGTGAGTTCATAGTGACTACTTTTGCGGAATGTAAAACAAAATGTAAAGGAACTTGCAATGCACATAATATTTTACGAGGAAACCTTCCGGGGCCAACTGGAAGTAAAACCTCGATCCTTCTAAGGGATTTCCAAAGCCAAATCAATTCACTATAATAGGAAAAACACACAAGTTACAACCTATTATAATCAGACCTACACAGCAGGACCCTATCCTACCAACCTAAGTCCCTGACTTAGATTCACTCGTACTCCCTGAGTGTGTACATCAACCTAGAAGCCTACAATACTGTATGCAAAGATTGATTACACACACACCCAAGAACCCAACCAATACAAAATATAAATCTAGAAAAAAGACAACAAGATCAATGCAAATGGTAAGCTACGCGTGAAACCCGAAACAAATATGACAAAGTTATGGACTTGGAAAACTTACACAATTAAGCACACTTCGATTTCTTCACGCATAATCTCACACAAAATAATGAAATGAGATTCTACAATTTATACAAGACTTGCTCATATAGAAACTAGAGTTTTCAAAAAATAAAAATATGTTATTTTACCAAAATCCCAAAACACGGATTTAAGTAAATCTATTTGAAAGAAAATCTTTTAGAAAACTTATCAAAGATAAATTATCAAAAAGAATAATATCTTTTTGATAATCAGTTTTTAAGAAGTAAATCATTTAGAAAATCTTTTCCTAAAAACTTATCTTTTTTAAACTTTCCTATTTTAAGAAGCTTGCCAAGCTTTTTGTCACGTTTCTAATAAGTCTCACGCGTAAACCTAACAATCATATTTTCAGCAAATCTACAAGATAAAAACTTAACAAAACTAATTTGCTACGCTGATATTCTGTAATGTAGGATACTTGGGCTTCACGTAGTCCAGGACTAAGTTCCTGCTGTCACTTGCACTCCAGTTCTACACTAGAACTTCGCAGGCCTAGTTCTTCCAGAACTTGTTGTCTTCAACGCAGACCTAGTCAACACTTTTAACTTGCTGTCTTCAACGCAGACCTAGTCAACACTTTTAACTTGCTGTCTTCAAGTTCTTGTTAGGGAACTCAGTTAATTCCTGTTAGAGAACTCTTCTTCTATCTTGATTAACCTTTCCTTGGAATCTCTTCATGTCTTCTTAGATTAGGCTACTCTTCTACTTCTAAAGTCTACTTCACCTGTTCTAATTACAACACTTAGAAAAACCTTTATTAGTTGAAGTTTGCTTAGTTTGAGTTCATCATCATCAAAACCTTTAAGCTTCAACAATAGGTATATAGATACTTGAGTACTTCAACTGTTTGCTACATTGTAATCTATGATATTCGTCAAATTTATGCTGTATCAATTAATATATGTGGCCATCAGATCATGTTATTATGGGTTTCAGAGAAGCATTCTAGTAACAAAATCATGGTGGATAGATGCATTCAGATTAGAATAATTACTGATTAATGATAAAGTAAGGCATATGTACCTGTAAATCAAACATAGCTGCAAAATTAGATTGCTTGTAGAATTAATGGGATTGAATTTTCGTCGTGTTAAGAATTGTGTTGAACTTCTATCTATTCCTGACTACTAACTTTGTTTTATCCTTTATTTATATTGTTTCTCTTTCTTCTTTCGAGTGCAGGGTTCAGACTGATGTCATTCAATCATTGTGCTTGCAAAATCCTTTAGTCCTAAAATCATCCTTCAATCGCCCTAACATACATTATGAAGGTGAATTCCTTAAAATTTTGTTATTTAGTTTCTCATTCATTTGCTGGTTTTATCATCTGTATATCAGCAAAAGTAAGTATTATGAATTTATATTATTTCATTCAGAGAATAAGATTTTGAAAAAAGATAGAAAAGGGGAAAACTTAGAATCTGTTCCATGTGTGCTATCGGCCTTTTTAGAAAATTTAAAAAGCATACGGTGGTGAGGGGTATTATGGTTTTATGTATTTGGATTCCAGGTAGACCATAGACTCTTAGTCCAGAGATCAAATACTTTCAAAGTTTTATTAGTCATAGTTTTTGTGTATTTGTAAAGCATGTAGTTTAATTTAGTCTTAACTCGAAGTGATGCACATGATCATATATTCAAATACTTATTGGATTGTTGCTGATGGTTGTCAATATATTTTTTTAAACCTGTCACTTGTTGTGGTACTACTTCTTCCTTTAGGCTCGTGTATATCAGCATTATGTTTCTTCGTTTGTCGATATAAAACTTCTTTGAGTGTTAGAAGTTTTCCGTACATTTTGAAATTTTTGAATACAAACACGAAGTCACTATCACAATTTTATTTAAGTGCTTGTTAATCTTGAACCTTCTGGTGGATTTTATATCAGAGAAAAAATTGTGAGTGCTCATGTAATGATCTGAGAAGATAGTAATAAATTGATGTTCTCTTGAGTTGATGGCTATGGCACTATGCAGCCTATGCTTATTGAAATAATTAGTGTTTATGAGATGCTTCACAACAATCACAAGTTCAAAGTTTACGTGGTAATGTATCTGTACTTGAAACAGAAAATTTCTCCCTTTTCTTATTTTTTTCTTCCCTCCTTACATACTTTGTTTTCCCCTTATTTTCTTTCTTTTAATTTTATCCAGATATTCTGATTGCAGCATCTGTCAGTTATTTTGTATGAGATACTCCCTCCATCCCTTTTTGCTCGTCCCATATTTCTTGTTTGGATGTCCCAATGTTAGCTTTATTTCCTAATATGGTTACTTTTTTTCTCTAATGTCGGAGCCCGCACACAACCATTATCCTTTTCTCTCTACCTTATACTTTCATTAAAAAAAAACAAACAAAGATAGAGGGATTAGGTTATTGTTACTCTTGTATTTTGTATGTCATTGATTTGGTCATACTGTTGAGTAAGCTTTTATTGATGCAGTTCGATATAAAGATCTTCTAGATGATAGCTATGCTGATTTATGTGGGGTAATGAAATCCTGTGGAGATGTCTGTGGAATTATTTACTGCCTTGAGAGATCAGCTTGTGATGCTCTGGCTGTTCACTTGTCAAGTAATGGCATATCATGCGCTGGTAACTAATATGGTCTTTCTTGTGATGTTTTTCAATATATATCTTCTTATGATGTTTTCTATACACTTAAATTGTGATGTTTCTTTTGCCCTTTCCTTAGCTTACCATGCTGGTTTGAACAATAAATTACGAAGCTCTGTCTTAGATGATTGGATTTCTTCGAAGATACAAGTTGTTGTGGCCACAGTTGCTTTTGGGTATGACTTTCTTAGATACAAATATAGCATTGCACTTCAATGATTTCTGGGTTGGTGCTTATAAAAAAAATCAAATACGAATGTAAGCTGATATCAAGTGAGATTGAACCAATATAGTGTAACTATAGCAGCAATAGAGAAAGACGATTGGCTGAATATGCATTTGTTAACTAGAACAATAAAATTGGACAATAAAAAAAGAAACTGCGCCACTTTCTTCTTTATAGTAGTATTTCAAATGGTGTCTGCCTACTTCTACATTTATATCATTTTTATTTTTACATGTATATTTATCTTTGGGCCTTATGGACGGCTTATTAGGCATTGTATGAACTGCTGCGGGGGTTTAGCACAACCTAGCTATCTTGGCACTTTTGTTCTTATCATCTCTACATGTACGTATTTGGCAAACTGATTTGATCTATGTTGGTGAATTTCATATAATTAAGAAGTGATGACTTAAGTTAAAATCATTTACACTTGCATTATTGGACTATTCTGATTAATTTATGTCAATGTCCTCGCAAGAATTAAGTTGTGCTGTGTTTTCTTTTCTCATTTTGGCACAGCGTAGCTGTTAATATTTTAATACTTCAACGCTGAAACTTAAAGATAATTTTTTTTATGCATTCACTGTATTACTTGCTGCAATTTGGGACGGAGCTCTGTAAGAGACTTTAAAGTGATAGAAGATGACATGTTTCACGCAGAATGGTACGTGTTTCTGTAAATATTAAGCAGGGGAATCACAACTATTGACACTTTACTATATTGTTAAAATGAACTCTAGCAGTAAGTAATTTGTGACTCTTTTGGCTGAACTTTAGGGAATAGATAGAAAGGATGTTCGAATTGTATGTCACTTCAATATCCCAAAGTCAATGGAAGCATTTTATCAAGAGTCTGGTAGAGCTGGACGTGATCAGTTGCCATGTCGAAGTGTTTTATATTATAGCATTGATGATCGCAAGAGGATGGTTGGATTTTTATGTCCTGATTTTTTTTTTCAGGCTACAATAAGGCTACATAATTGCTGAAATCTTAACTGCAATAATTTCAATATTGCAGGAATTTATTCTGAAGAATCCTCAAAACAAAAAATTGAAGTCCTCAAGTTTGGAAGATGCATCGTCAAAGAAGTCATTTGATGATTTTAGACAGGTGGTTTTTTCACAAAGGCAAGACGAGGTGAGGGGAAATAATGGAATAGTGAACTGATTTTGGCTGGTCGTGATTACAGATGGTTGAGTACTGTGAAGGTTCTGATTGCCGTAGGAAGAAAATTCTTCAGAGCTTTGGGGAACAGGTGTGCTGGGCATTTTTTTTTTTTTTTTTAATTAATTTATGCAGTTTGTACTTTATGTATATCATCCTTTTCACAACAAAGAAAAATTATTAAATTCTATATAGACTTCATAGTTTTTTTTTGCTCCATTTAAACTGAACTCTTATTTCCTTTTGTTCTTTTCTACTCAAACTGTAGGCCCCTGCATCTCTCTGTAGAAAAACATGTGATGCCTGCAAACAGCCAAATTTAGTGGCCAAGAACCTGGAGCAGTTAAGTTCCTCAGCAGCTCGACAGAAAAACGTGCTTGCCAGAGTTGTTATAAACAGGTAGTATGGTTTGTATTATTTGATAAATTTATCATGATATTGTCATTGACTAAATATTGTGGAGTCAGAGAGTTACTGAGTTTATATGGAAATTCCTTGAAGACACTACTGCTTTATCTGTGGTACTTAACCTGGGTTAATTCATTTACGAAGTATATTTTATCCATTAACATTTCTTAACTCCTAAACATCTTGCACATCTTTCTCTCATCTCTTTGCTGGTGTTTTGTGAGGCTTATGAGTTATGATAAAGTGCTAACTTTGTCAGTAGGAATCAGTCATCCAGTCATGTTGGAATATTTTTATTCTTTATTATATGTTGTCCTCTTTTTGCAATGTTCTTATTTGCTTCTTTTTGTGCTAATATTAATATGTTCCTATTTTTCTGTGAAGTTCTTCAAACAATGTTGATGGAGAAAGGTATAGTGAATTCTGGAATCGTAGTGATGATAAATCTTGTGATTCTGAAGAAGAAATATCAGATTCTGATGGTAATAACCTATCTGGTTTATTGGTTGAAGTTCACTATAGAGCCTTATGAGCTGGCAGTTTTTTGTGATTGAATTTTGATTGAGCTTGGTACAAATATACAATAGCCTTTTTTTTAGTTATATCACCATCTCATTATCATCACTGAATACTTTCTTAATTCAGAGGAAGGGGAAGCATTAAAAAGCCTGAGCTACTCAGGCTTGCCATCAAGATCTCGGTTAAGTGAAAAACTTGATATATTGCAGCGAGCAGAAGAAAAGTATTATCAGAACCAAGGCTCTCAGAAAGAGGTCTGTTTCTCTTTTATATATTATATTCTTATGCCTTTGCCAATGCATGTAGTCATATGCATTTAGTTGGCCTTGTGTCTCCCTTTCTTTTCTTTATTGTACATTCTTATATCCTATGTAATTTTATCACTAATTACAGACTAGTAGAAAAGACAAAAATTTGATATCCAACACATTAAGAGAATCATGCAAGCAACGACTGGCAAATGCTTTAAAGGAAAATCAACGACTTGGCAGGTTTCATTTGTAGCTTACCCTCGATTTCAAACCATATGCTTAATTCTTAGTCTCTTTCGTTTAATCTTTTTTTGCCGGTTCCTTTCTCCTATAATTATTTTAAACTAATTTTGTGTCTCAAAATAACTTTCATGTGAACATTCCTGCTATATTCACATTATACCTATGAAGCGACAGGGTTCTGTTTGGTTCTTTGTCTTTTTAATTGAAGGATTGAATCAGGAATGGGTGATACTCATGTGGCATAATGTGAGTCTAGGCAACTGAAGCCTTTATACTAAGATGTTTCTTTCATGTCCCTTCAAAAAAAGATTTGCCTTTCAACTGATACAAATGTTTTTCAATATATCTGCCCCAAATCCTTTGCTCTTTAACTTGAGGGCAGTGGTCACATTACTGTATTTTTTTCACTCCCTTGAGAGAAGCTACCTATTGCTTGTTTATTTCCATACCTTTGATAGAATGAACAGGAGGGGATAATATTAGCTACTTCTGTGTGGTTTTTTTTAATACTCGGGTATTACATCTTATTGATGAGGCCGATTCCTTCTTTTTCTGTAATACTATGAAGTAGTTATTTTCTAGTGGAATCTTGGCCAACTCTTTTCCTTGATTACCATTTTACAGTGTTGACATTGAATCAGCGGTCACAATCCTTGAAAAGGAATGCTACAAGAAATGTGAAAAAGGCGGGAAAACGTTTTATCTATCACAGATGGCTAGTACAGCAAGGTGGCTTTCAACTGCAAGTGTAAATGATTTAACTAACAAGCTGCAGTCCAGCACCCCAAATACAGATAACTTGAAGAAAAAGGACGTTTCCATTCTGGAGCCAACTTCCTCAAATAATTCCAGTAAACCTGTGAAAGAAATTATCTATGAAAAAACTAGAATTGGTCCATCCGCAACTGCTCAAACATCGGAAAGCATAGCACAAAGAATAGTGCTACCGCCTGTTCCTTCCTTCTCTGACTTTGTGAGAAGCAACAAAGCGAAAGATGGTCAAGCCACTCATCATTCTAACTCAAAAAGGAATTCAGCAGATATTTCTGGTACTGCCGATAAGAGGATGAGGTCGCAGTAGTCTTACATTAGTAGTTCATTTTTCTCTTCATTTGCCTTCTTAAATACTGTACTTTATTTCTTCAGTACCTCCGGTCATTGAGAATAAGTATTTATCTGATCTTCAGGCTGCCCTTCTATGAACTGAACTGAACTGAAATGAATATTTTATAAAGAAGGAAATTAGGAGCTGAGTTGAACTGAGCTGACTGAACTGAACTGAACTGAATTTCAACGTAAGAGAACATGTCCTTAAGTCATGTTAATGTTAATTCAAGTATACTATGTCAAAAAAAATGTTAATTCAAGTATTAGGGTCGGATCAAATTGGATTGATTCTGAATTAGGGCATCACCTCATTCTATACTTCTACATGTTGTCTAAGTCATTTGAGTTGAGATAGTTTTGTTACGTCTAGGCAAAGTTAATGGTTATAAAAACAATTCGAGTCACTTGAGCTGGGATATTAACTACTACTTTGTATTTGTTAATACCTTTAGCTATCATGGGTATTAGAGCTTGAATTCTACATGGTTAAGGGAAGAGGATACGATACTTTTTTTTTATCATTTTTCAATTGAACAATCAATCCTAAAAATTATCAGGTGGAAGATGCTTATTAACTAATTTAGCCCTCAAAACCAAAATTACAATCAAGTGAAAGAAATGTGTTTTATTTTCACAGCATTATAGATTACAAAGTGGTTATTCTTCAAAATTGACAAACATTCATGTTATAGGTACAGACCGGCCTACATGCTGTAGCCACTGCTCTCTAGAAGGCAGTAGCGTATCCAGGATTTCCGAACAGTGGGTTCGGAATAAAAAAAAAAGAAAAAAAGGAACGCGAATACATTAATTAAATATTCAGTACATTAGTTCAAATTTCGGATTACAAATGAATTACACTTAGAAAAATGAAAAAAAAAAATAAATTAAAAAAAAAACCTAAAAAAGCATTCTTCGAGTTTTCCTACTTTGGAAGCGTATCAATATATCATCATCACTCACTCTAGCAAATAAGTCTCTCTCAAAAAAAGTGACTAAACTATCATTCAATAATTGATCGCCCATACTATTCCGTAACTTATTTTTTACATAAGTCATTGATGAAAACACTCGTTCCACACTTGCAGTCGCCACCGGAAGGATCAATGCTAGTATTGAACTATATAGAATTGTTTCCACCTCAACAATCTAAGTATTCACCGTGAGTGGTGTGACTGGTGTCGGCGTGCCGCGGTGGCCGGTGGGGTGGAGGTGAGGAGAGGCAGGGAGGTGAGTTGGGTTATGGGAGGGTTCGAACCCGTGTCTTCTTTGTAAGAGGGGAGGTAAAGGCGCGCAAGGGAAATCACCACTAGGCTGAACATTGTTTTGTTGATATTTAGTGTAAAGATATTGTATTTAACCCTTTTTTCTTTTTCTTTTTTTTTAAAAAAAAAATTTGTAATTTTTTTTCAAAAATTCAGTGGGTTCAATGAACCCAACTTGTATCCGCCCCTAGCTCAGCTCAGTTTAGTTCAGATGAGTTCAGTCAATGAGAACAAACCCTAATATAAGCAAAAATCAAATATTGATTGGACTTATTAAACCACAACTTCAATCAAATCCAATTTTGACACACAATTAAATCCAATTTAAACGACTACACAATAGTCAATACTCACTAAAAACACTCGACCAAACCAATTGGTTGTTGGTGTAGTGGTGATTGGGACTACACTTGGTAGGGAGGACTCGTGTTTGATCCCCCGCAACAACAATCGGGAGGAGACTGGAACCTAACCACCCAGAACTGATCCCCGAATCCGGATTAGCCCAAAGGGTCAATCGAGTAGAACACCAAAAAAAAAAAAAACACTCGACCAAACAACTCATTTACCACCTCTATTCTCGTGAAACGCTAAACATCGCCCGCAAATTACCATATAAAGCCCACAAATATGATATGGTTTGACCATTATGCCCTTTTTCTAAAATTGAAATAATCTCGGTGTAAAAAATGTGGAGCCGTACTGGCTCGCCGGGGGAGACCGGAGGGCAGGCCGGAGATGCGGGGGACGCCGGAGGTACGTCGTCGTCGACGGAAAACGAGGTAAGTCACCGTTAAAATTCACGGTTTACCGTCGGAGTGGCTCCGGCGCCTAGGGTGGATGCCCAAACCGTAGCCTGGACGTCCAAGCCAGACGCCAGAACCACCAGAGTGGCGTCCAGCCCAGACGCCCAGACCACCAGACTGGCGTCCTGGGCAGACGCCACTCCACTGGGTGAGGCGGCCCTGCCAGGCGCCAGTCCAGTGGCTGTGGCAGCCCTGGCAGACGCCACCTTTAATAATTAATTTTTTTTTTTCTTTTTTGATTTTGATGTTGTTTTTTATTTAATTTTTTTGTAAAAAAAAAAATCGAAAATGATTTTTTAAAAAAATTCGAAATGGGTTTTTTTTTAAATTAAATTTGAAAATTCGAAATGGTATATTTTTAAATTTAGTTTGAAAATTCGAATTGGGTTTTTATAAAAATTAAGTTTGATTATATATAATTATGTTTTTTTTTTGTGTTAATTCTGTGTAAATATAGAAATTAAATGTATTATCCGTTAAATGTATTTATTGTAATATATAATTGATGCAGGAATATGGTGGAGACGGAAATGATTACAGTGGGATATTTGGACATGATGGTCCATTCGAAGAAGCTCAACAGGCGATTGATTGGGCAAAAGAGGTTGCAATTGCAGCTGGATTTTGCTTGGTAGTAGTAACTCATAAATCTCAACGGGATGGTAGAATGGATCGCATTTTGAGATGTGACCGTTATCGCAAAAGAGAAGAAAGAGATTTTCGTACAGCCACTCGGTTTGATACAAAGCGGAAAGGTTGTGGGTGTGAGTTCAGAGTAAAGGTTCGACAACTACGGAGTCGTGACGGTTGGGAAGTGATTGGTTACTCTAAATGGGGGTATCACAACCATGAGATGATAGTATATGAAGAGGGTCATCGACAACTGAGCGGCTTAAGTCCTGCTGCGAAACTAGTTGTGAAAGAAATGAGTGATGCTCAAGTGAAGCCTGCTAAAATATTAGCATCTGTGTTAGAGAAATTTCCAGAAGACCATCCAAACCGAAGACACATCTACAACGTCAGACAGCAACTTAGGTTTGAACGGTCAGAGGGAAGGAACCCTATACAGCAGCTGCTACACCAGGCACAATCACGTGGTTACCTGTTCTGGTTTGATTCTGATGAAGATACAGCGGAGGTGACTCATCTTTTCCTTGTGCATCCTGATTGTGCTGATATGATCAAGTCTTGGCCATTTGTGATTTTGATCGACTCAACGTACAAGACAAACAAGTACAAGTTCCCACTGGTTGAGATGGTTGGGATGGCTCCAACGAACCAGAACTTTCTGATTGGTCATGCAATCATCAGGGATGAGACGGCTCCAAGTTATTATTGGGTGTTGGAGAAGCTGAGAAACTACATCGGGCCTAATGTTCATCCAGCAGCCATCGTCAGCGACTGTGAGGGAGGTCTCTTTGCCCCCATAGCAGAGCTGTTTCCCGAATCGAACCACTTATTGTGCACATGGCACATCAACAACTGCGTGAAAGTGAAAGCCTACAACCTTTTCAAGAAGAATTTGGAAATGGCAGAGAGATTGGTGAATGGTAAGTGGCGGAAGATCCTACAGGCTACCACAGAGGAAGCGTATGAGCGAGCATTGGCTAACTTCAGGGATTCGTACCAGTGGTGTCCGGCACTGGTGGACTATGTGATGCATCAATGGGTCCCTCACAGGGAAAAGTTTGTCAAATATTGGACAAACCAGGTACTTCATTTTGGGAACACTACAACATGTAGAGTTGAGAGCGCTCATAGAGCTACCAAGGACTGGAATTATTCATCGACCGCTGCTTTGGATACACTGTTCGCTAGACTGAACAAGTCAATTGAAACTCAGAAGAACGACATCAGGAACTCTCTAGAGGTCTCCAGACGACGACATGGTACGATGTATAGCCATTTTATATTTAAGATTCTCCATGGTCGTGTGTCGCACTACTGCTTGGGGTTGATTCTCACTGAGCTGAACAGGGTGAGGGACTTGGCTGACGAAGTGTATACTCGGTGTGGGTGTACTATTTCAGTAACTCATGGATTACCTTGCGCATGCACCATTCACCGCGTTATTACAGAAGAAAGGGCGTCGTTACATGTTGATCAGGTCCATTCATTCTGGAGGACGCTTGTTATTGGTGAGCATGCAGACAATCAAACGGCCGACCGTGAACAGGAGGAGTTGGAGCAGTTCCGTTCGATGTACGACCGAGTGTCCTCCAGCCATCCTTCTATTATTCGTGACGCTACTCATGTACTTCATGACATGTTCCACCCGTCTAACTTAGATCATCATGTCGTACTTGGAAGGGTGGAATGATGTAATCGGAGATGGTAACTGCGGATTCCGGGTCGTGGCTGATGTTTTTCAAATGGGCGAAGACAACTACGGTTTGGTGCGTGAGTTGATGTACAGCGAAATTGCCTCTAACCGAAATGTTTATCGTCATGTGTACCAGGATGACTTGGATGGCGCTCTGCGGCGTATCCGGTGGGGAGGTGGACCTTGCGGCGAAAATCATTATTTTGACGCGCCCCTAGATCTGTTTGCCGTTGCAAACATTTACAAATGCACAGTCATGCATTTCGGCCTGGGAGTGCATAGTCAAGCTTATTATCCTTGTACCACGGTTCTCCCTTGGCGGTCGCGTGAGACTGTCACCACACCGGTCAGAGAGCTAGCTATTGCGTTTCTTGGGTCGTCATACAGACATTTCATCCGACTAGACATGTCAACCGATTTTCCAGTGCCACCGATTATACCTCGGTGGTACAACATTCGCACAGCGAGCGTAGAGGGTTGGGATGCGCTATATAATGACCGGATCCACGAATGGAACACCCTAGCTGCATTTTAGTTTTTCATGTTTACATTCTTTATTTGTAATCTTATTTGTACGTTGCTCTTTTAATGAGAACATTAATATTTTATATTGTATTGCTTACTGCATTCTATATGTTGCATGGGTAAGTTGCGCGGATCCACGAACGGTTATATCAAAATTTAAAAACAGCACTGATAATATGTTTAAGTTGGAAGCTAAAAGAACAATCTAAAATGTTACAATTTTACAACATAATGTCCAACATAATGCTCTATAAATAAAATGACAAAACCATCAGTAATCCCTCCTCGACGACAACTCCCACTGCGCAAGGGTCTGTTCCAGACTATCAACAACAGCTCTCCCTGTTGCACTCATGCTGTCCTTCTCAAGAGAGAGTTTCTGTACGTCCTGCATTATCTTTCCCATCCACTGCATACAACAAAAAACAGAAGATGAAATACAATAACAACAAATAAAACTTAATTAAAAGACAACGATAAATATAATAAAAGACATACCGCTTCCGTGGCAGTAGGCGGTGGCACATAATCATCATCGCTGTGGTCGAGATCAGCGATCAACCTCGGGTGCGAATACCGGTTGAACCATTCCATGTAGTAATGGTCACACATGGGAGTAACCCCAGAGAGCGGCCGCTGCAACTCCGCAGTCCATAAGCGGGCCACCAAGGAAACTGGTCCCACGTCCCGGTCATGATATCTGGCCATTCCACGACGTAGTCCCTCGACGATGCAGGTCGGACCGCCTTCATCGGGCACGCCGAGGGAGGAGGGACAACTTGGACAAATCCAAGCTGGCGAAGACAACGCTGGGGCATGTATGCCTCGACGATGTCACGATACTGAATGAGTCCCGTGTACAGGGTCCTGGGTACCCTAACACTAGGGTTCGGGCCGAAAGGCATCCAGTTCACCTGTACAATAACAACATATAAAATTTAATAACATGAATATAATATGTGCAAATAATAAAATGTAGACTCTATAAATAAACGTTACCTCTAAGGGGGACAACCTGTCCAGCAATAACCGTATCGATCGGAGGCGGTCAACGGACTTCTTCTCCGAGCGCGGACTCCACGCACAAGCACGCGGCATCCCCTCATCAATAGGAACTGGGTCACGATGTGGTCGCAATGCAGGAAAGTACTCGTATATCCAGGTCTGTAATAGAGTCAGACACCCAGTGATACCTGCCGCGTCAGCCTGACTCGCAAATCCTAGTTGGCGATACAAATACGCCAACGTAGCCGATCCCCAGGAAAACTAGCCTACACTGTCGGGGTCACACGCCTCTACGATGTCGCGTGGCCTGAGCTTGTTTCCGCCGCTCTTATCCGGAAACAAGGTACATCCGAGGAGTAGAAAAACATAAGCACTCAGCTGTGCGTCGGGCGTCCTACGTGCACTGGGGTACAAACACCGCTGCAACACGGATGCGATCTTCACACCTCCGTGTTCCCAAACACCTAGCGCCACGGTGTACAGTGCAGCCCTGTCCACCGCCAACAACTCCGCCAGCGAATCTGCCTGATCCGCATCAGCCACAGCACAAAGTCGTTTACCCTCAACACGAATCCCCAGAATGGCCTCGACGTCATGTAACATGATCGTCATCTCACCGAACGGAAGGTGGAAAGAGTTTGTATCCGGCTGCCATCGCTCAATGAAAGCCGTGATCAGCGTACTGTCAATCTTATCGTGCATGGTGGCAGGAACGTGATTCACCCCAGTGCCCTCCAGTCGCTCGAACATCTCGCTCTCCGCCGGCCAGGCCTCAGCCCATGTACGCAAAAAGCTACAAGTCTTTTCCCGGGTATGACATTTCAACAACCCCGTAACTGAAGGCCTCTCCTGGTCCTCCCAAATACGGGCAGCTATGTGTCCTAGAAAGCTAGGAATCACACTCCCGTCAACAGGCCCACCGGGCACCTCACTCCTAACAACCCAAGAATCATTACCGACCCTCGACCGTTTCCTGCTTGCCCCAGATACAGTGGACGCAGATGATGTGCCAGATCTACTAACAAACCTACCACCCCTACCCTTACGCACCTCCACCATATGCGTCTCGTACATGTCATCAACCCTCTGACTGAATGGACCGTAATCATCATACGGTCCACTGCCATCGTCCACATCCTCATCCTCATCTGCGCCCTCCTCCTGCTCCTCCTCCTGGTCACCCTCCTCAGCATCATCATCGTCATCGTCATCCTCATCCCGACGGTGGATCCGTTCTCTACGAACTGAGGCCGAAATACCACGGGATCTGACATGTCTATGCCCCGACCTCTCCACTGAATAACTTCTACTAAGAAGCTCTATATTCTTCCCCGCACCATGACGACCCAGTGAATTCTACACAAAATTTTAAAATATATAAACATACAAAAATTTATACGATAAATAATCATCATCGCAAATCAAATAAACTAAAAACATACAAATAATTGTAAACAAAATATAAACGTAGAAAAAATACAACGAAATTGAAAAAATTTATAAAAATAAACAACAAAATATAAAAACAATTCAAAATTATATTACACAAAAAAAAAAAAAAAATTAAAAACAATTTTTTTTAAAAAAAAAAAAAAAAAATGGGGGGGGGCGCCCTGGCTGGACGCCCAGCCAGCGGTGGTGGCGCCAGCTGCAGACGCCGCCACCAGTTGGCTGGCGCCTGGGCTGGACGCCACAGCCACGGCTGCAGCGCCTTGAATAAACGCCACAACCGTGGCTGTGGCGTCCAGCCCAGGCGCCAGCCAACTGGTGGCGGCGTCTGCAGCTGGCGCCACCACCGCTGGCTGGGCGTCCAGCCAGGGCGCCCCACCGCGGTCACGGCGGTTTTTCCCTTTTTTTTTTTTTTTTTAAACAAAATGTACCTTTCCTCCTTGGGACATCCTTCCCTCCGCCGCCGCCGCCAATTCCTTGCCTTGTCGCCTCGACATTGCCGTTATTTGAATTTTTTTTTTTTTAGAGAGGTTGAAAGAAGATGAGCAATGAGAGTGTGAGTGATGAGAGTGTGAGTGTTTTTTTTTTTTAAGGTCAAGGGCAATTTTGGCAAACCAAGTGAATTTTGTGGGCTTTGTGTAGTAATTTGTGGGCGATGTTTAACAAATGATACTAAAATCACGAGGACGGTATCGGTAATTAGCAACGGCATAAAAGCAAAGACGAGGCTGGCTTGCGCAAAAAGGCACCAAAAGCGCTACTACTTCCCCACTTTAAACCCCCAAAATTCTTTTCCTCATTTCCCAAACTCACTCTCTCCCTATTTTCTCTCTCCTAAATTTACACTTGATTCAGCAGAACAACAACAAACAAGCATGAGTAGAGGCAGCGGAGCAGGCTATGATCGACACATTACGATCTTCTCTCCTGAAGGTCGTCTCTTCCAAGTTGGTATGCTCAATTTCATCCTCAAGATCTATCATTTTAATCTCAATTTTTCATATATATTAGATCAATTTTTAGGGTTTATCGCTGATTTTATTTTTGTTTTTGGGTATCAGAATATGCGTTTAAGGCAGTGAAATCTGGTGGAATTACATCGATTGCTGTTCGTGGGAAAGATTCAGTTTGTGTCGTTACCCAGAAGAAAGTTCCTGTTAGTAATTTTTCTTTTTAATTTGATTTTTTTCCATTAATTTTTAATGTTTTGGGGGTGATTTTTTGATTGTTTTTGGTTGATGTTTGGATTACAGGACAAGCTTTTGGATCAAACTAGTGTTTCACACCTTTTCAAAATCACCAAGTTTATAGGGTTGCTTGCCACTGGAATGACAGGTGGGTGATTTGTTGTTCTTAATGATTTTGGTTTTCCAATTATTAAAATGGAGAACAAATGATTGAAAAATGTTGGGATGACAATATGTAAGTAGAAATTTGAAGGCTTGAGTCATGTTAACTTGAACTCATAGTGTTTATGGATTGAAGATAGTTTTAATTGAAATATTTTAAAAGTCTGGAATTGTTCTCGGTTCGAGTTCTTGGATGATGTTGTTGTGATGGGTTAGTCATGGTCATTGCTATATGAGCTTTGTTTTCGATGAGTGAATAGAGAAGCTATTGTGGATCATGTGTCTAATATTGTTTTTACTATAGAGTATTTATAATTAAATTTGATTGCTCAATGGAATTGGTTGAGGAAATTATTGATTTGACAATATTAGATTTAATGAATCGATTGTTTCAAAAGCTTCTACCATTAATGAGGTGGATTCTTTGATCAGCTGATTCTAGGAATTTGGTTCAACAAGCAAGGAATGAAGCAGCTGAGTTTCGTCATAAATATGGATACGAAATGCCAGTGGATTCATTGGCTAGATGGTATGTATTTTTTATTTCCTAATTTCTCTTGGATATGGATGATCGATTTTTCATTAGGTGAGAAATTCTTGTTGAAATTTATAGGTTGCCTTTGTATTGTGTTTGCTGTTAAGGCTTGTAATTTGTAAGAATGTACTTATAAAAGAGGCTTTGAATAGAAAGTTGGAGGTTTCTGGTTTCATTGGTTACTTGGGTAAACTATATTTTCAAAATTATAGCACTGTACTTTGTTAGCTGAGGTGCAACATCTTTTTTTTAGACCCTGGTTCTGTTCACTTGTCCTCCAGTTGTGCCACATGTTGAACAGAATCACTGAAATGAGAAATTATTCAACCTTAAATTGAACATAATTAAAAATGTGGTTACATGATGCATTTGTTCTGCTTCATGTCCAATGACTAATGGTGTGTGCTGGATATGTTTTCCTTGTCTATTAGCATGTTTATTTGAAATTTGTGTATTATAATCAAAATATTGTTGCCGGGTCGTTGCTTTTGGTTGATGACTTTCTGAATTTGTTAAATTTTTTGAAAAAGCCTAATGATGGAAAATCTATATGATTTTATTGATTTCATATAAGCCTCCTTTTCATGAGCTGCAGCTTTGGTTCTTGGCAATTTGGCAATGTAAACTACCACCACCTCCACCACAATTACCACCTTCTTCATTGTCGTCTTCGTCTTCTTTCTCATTACAATTATTATTACGGAGTATTATTGTTATTGTTGTTATTATTATTATTATTGCCATTGTCATCTTGTCAGTATTGCTGCTGCTCTGGAAGGGACTGGCTTTAGTGAAATGTGTAAACATAAGACCAGTTTGAACAAGTTCAATAAGAGCAAGTTCAATAAGAGCTGAGGGCTTGATTTTTGATAAACTTTACATATTTATCTTTTAGGATTCTTATTGTTGATCTTTTTTTGATCTTTAACTTTGCTAGAATTGTGATTTAAAAAAATAATTATTTATCTATTTTTCAAAGAAATAAGAAAAAATTTATTTACCCCCGTGTGCTCCCGTGCCTGCGTTCAAGCAAGATGCTTTACTTTCCTTGACTTACTGAGCCATGCAACTAAGTACAGTAATGAATTAATATACGGGTTCTGTTGATGTTAAGTCCCCCCACCCCTCCTGTTTTGGTTAATTGTTATTTTCAGGTGACACGATAGTTTTTTTGACTATTCAACTTTTGCTATGTGATTTTGATGTTATAACTCGTTTGTTGTTTGTGTATAGGATTGCAGATAAGTCTCAAGTATATACTCAGCATGCCTACATGAGACCTCTTGGAGTAGGTGTGTGCCAAGTCTGCTTCTGCTTGTCATAATAAATCTTTTTCCTCTGAGCTTTATTTTGTGATTTTACATTTGGCCTTTCCTAAATGCCTTTATATTTTCCTATACATGTAGTGGCTATTGTTATTGGAATTGATGAAGAGAATGGACCTCAACTATTTAAATGTGATCCCGCTGGACACTTTTATGGTCACAAGGTATTCTTTTTGGACTGCAATATGCTCCTCTCATATAGAGATTTTTAATATCTATTGGTGAGTCATGACAACTTAGAATAGAGCTCATATGGTGTGGTCATTGCTTGGTGTTGGTGTTAACTTGAGCTGCAAAGTTTAAGTTAAAATAAACTTATAAGTAAGGTTGGAAAAAGGCTAGAATCTTTATGTTGCATTGAATTGAAGGCTCCCTCAAACCTATTGTGATTTTCATACATCAAAACGTCTACTTTCGAGTTTCTACTTGATGCAAGATTCTTAAACAATAACTACCTTTTGTTGAGGGGATTATTCTCATAACCATCCTTAAGGCCTTAAGTCCTCATTTGAATTCTCAAAGCCACATTTCACCATCAATCACCAAGTCTGTAATTAAAATCCCTTCTTCAACCCTAAATCCCTTTATTGAAGTCTGGTACTTGTATGATTTTGCAGTTTTGACTTAATTCGGAATGGATACAAAGCCCATGATTTCAAAAAGAGAGAAATATAAACATCATTTAGTAACAATCTAAGTTCTTCTATCCTCCCCTTTCTCTTAATTTCTTTCATTCAATTCATCAACATTTTGTGAATTACTCTTAAACAATTGTTCTCAATTTGCAATTTATCTCTCTTTTTAAGCCTGGCAATTTCCTTTTTCATCCGCTTCTGAATTTGCAACGTTACCTTATTTGATAATGAACCATTACTATTTTATTATTTTTCTTTCCCACCAACCCCTTTACACATTTTTTAGAAAAAATTTCTCACTATTAATTAAATATACCCCCACTATGGTGCTAACTATACTTCATATTACCTTTAAAAAAACCTAATCTTATGTTATAAAATTCACACTTTTAATTAAAGGGTCCAAACCCTTTAATTTTCCTAAACCTCTGTGCAACGCTTATTATTACAATTAATATGAAACGGAAGGAGTAAATACTAATTGTTCTCATAGAAAGGAAAGTGGTGACTGGTTTGAGTGATCAATAGCTGTCCTTCTTGGTGATCATAGATGCACACCATCATTTCTATCTGCCATATGACAGAGAGAGACTGAGATCAGGTTGTGTTATGTATTGTTCTTTAGATTTTTTGTTCACTTGGGTGGTCATTGTGTTTGATTTGGACTTTTGGTGGTTGAAGATGGTGATTGCAGCCTAAATTAAAGAGTAATGTTTCTAGTTTGATCAACATGATTACTTGATAGATAAAATGGGGCTCTTAAGGATTTTTATCTAGAGAAATTCGATCAGATTCCAATATAGGGTTTGTAGCCATTTAGTGGTTATTTAGTTGCTAATTGTTTGATTAGTGGTAGTTGGTGGGTATGAGAATACAATTAAAGACTTGAGGGTAGCGAATCTATGTTGGTTGGTTTTTTATTCCAAGTTAGGGATGATTTTGTGAATTGTGTCTAAAACTGGCACTTTTTTTTTGGTAGAAATTAGCCAGGTATAACTTATGTCAGTTTTATTGTAGCAATACTGCAAAAGTTTGGAAACAATTTTGATTATATGCTTGTTTATTATAGGCCACAAGCGCTGGAGCTAAAGATCAAGAAGCCATTAATTTTCTGGAGAAAAAAATGAAAAATGATCCTGCTTTCTCCTTTGAGGAAACTGTGCAGGTATGCAATCTAGCCTGCTTTTCTTTTGTATCCTCAATTGCTGCAACAATATGCGTCTTCTCTTTCTTACATTCTAGTGTGAAGGGAAATATGGAAGGGGGGAAGTGATTGTCAAATGTGAAATCAGCAGTGCTATACTGATTAATTATTTATTTGGAGGATCCACTTCTTTTACTTGCAGATTTTGTGTAAAATATGTCTTTGCATTGGGGCCTTGAGGCTAAGAAAATGTTTATTTCAACTAATAGTTGTTAGTGTTATGTTATTGCTTTGTTTTGTAAATTCTTATTTATAAGAGGGTGTTGTGCCATTGCATTCTTACTGCTTCATGCCATGCGCTGGGAAATTCCCGAGTTATATTGTTAAGTTGGTGAAAAGCTTGAATCTGTCCTGTATATATATGTTATGGTACTTGTAAACGTGGTAATTTATGTTTATGAAAATTTACCTACAAAAAGTATTTGTCACCAATCACCATTTGGTGCTGTTGACATTTACGGTGTTTACTAGTTAACGTCTGTGATCAGCCATTACTCATTACTAAATTTTTATTTGTAGATATGTTGATGGATACATCTTGTGCTAATAATAGACTATTTTTTGATGAAAACAATAGATCTTGATGTGACTGAAAGTTGTGTGTTTTTCTTCCTTGCAGACTGCGATCTCTGCTCTTCAGTCTGTTCTGCAAGAGGATTTTAAGGCCACTGAGATTGAGGTACATCTCATGAAGTTTGCTTTGTATTTATTGAGTTTGTTATGTCTGTTTATACTTTTGTTCTTAATGCAATACGTATCTTGGAAACAATGTTGGACATGGTTAACTAGTAGACTTGTAAACTGTCTTCATGGGTGCCCTTTGGGAAACAAAAATTCGAATTTTCATTGCAGAAACTTATTGCATTGGGAACTTCTGATGCAAAATCAGCTCATGAAATATGCTAGTCTGTTTAATTTTTAAAAAATTATGATTTTACTAGGGTTATAATCATAACAGAATGAGTTGCCAATTGTTTCCAGGTGGGAGTTGTTCAAGTTGGGAATCCAGTTTTCAGGTCGCTTGCAACCGAGGAGATTGATGAGCACTTGACAGCCATTAGTGAGCGTGATTGATTTGGATGTGTTTAACTAGGTGGCTGGCATAGTTTGCCAAGTGTGCTAGTACTGCTGATGTGAAAGATGTTCTCAACCTCCTAACCTGAAATTGCAGTAGCCGTTGGTAGAACTCTTTGCCTTTTATATTTACTGTAGCATCAGATAATTGTTGATGTTTCAAACTTAAAGGGATTATTATTTCAAAGAGCTTCTGTGCAAGTTGATGAAAATGGTTTAGATGCTTGGTAGCTTTGCACTAGTTTGCTTCCTTCTCGGCTGTCTCTATTTGGCAGTCAAGGCAGGTCATGCAGTAGGTCGTTTCCTTGGGTTTTACTTCGACAATCTTATTGTGCAATCTTTTGTATGAAACTTGAAGCTGCATCTTAGAGGTTGATTTTTCAATGTGAGATCATTTACCTCACTGTCCAAAATGCCTATTTTTCTAGCACTGTATTATAAGTAATTTCTCAACAGTTTTTCTTTTCTCTGTCTAGGGGCATTTGATTAAGTTAATCCATGTTATTTTTTTAGGAATTAATACAGCCTAGGAGTTAAAAAATTCTATACCTAAAACATTTCAATTGTCACAAATTAAATAACTCCCTAATTATTAAAGAAACCCATTAAGGGGCAACTTGCTAGTTCTTGTTCTTTTGGACTGAATAGAGTAATAAGATAATAATAAATAGTAAATATGTTAAGATGAGTTGAACTTAATTAAAACTGATTTGAGTTGAATTGAACTGATTATGATAAATAAGCCTAAAGGCTAAAAGTGTAGTATACTTTTACGTATACAAAAGCTTATACGTTGGGTGTACTTTGGAGTCGTACAACAATTTCTCAAGAGGCATGTGAATCTTGTAATGTTTAATGCCCAACGTAAAACACTAAAACTACCATCTCGATGCGTGGTCGGAATCTAGAATGTGAGCCCTTCGTTTCAAACACCATCATTTCTGAAAAATGTTGGACCATCCCAACCAAAATCTGCTTCGTAAAAGGTATCCTACTTCAAGAATTTATCTAAAGATTTGGACTGGTAACATCGTCTGCCCCAAGAAGAAGAACCATAGGATTCGAATGCGATGCTAAGTAATCAACCAAGTTTTCGACATCTTGTATTCTTTCTAGTGTCTCATGTATTTTATTTGTAGTGTACCACAGCGGCTTGCTTTGCTTACAATGTCTCCTACTTTGGCAATACAAGCTGTGAAGAAGACTAAGTTGCCGTAATACCCTTTTGGTAGGGTTAATCGGTTGATCTTGCATCAATTTCTAACTTGCTAATCCACGCGCCATACATGCACTCCGACACACGTCTTGCTAACCTTGATCAGTTGATCTACTGATTTGTGCGATGTTGCTTCTAGTTTCAATGCATTAATTTGAGGTTTAGAAAGACCGAAGAGATCCTTAATAGTGATTGCCGCATCACCTGATACATGTAGTAATGCTAAAACTCCTCACCAAAAGTCCAAAACTATGAGTATGTGTTAGAATATATGGATATATATTCTTTGACTTTGTATATATTAGTTTAGCTACTGTAATTATCCTAGCGTGATATTAGCCTTGATCCTAGCATGATCTCAGCCTAACTTGTAGCAAATCAATCATGATCTTAGCCTAACTTGTAGCTAATCAATACCGAGTATATCTCGGATACTTTGTATATATATACTCAAGAAAATCAATGACAAAGCATCGATCATATTACTTTCATGGTATCAGATTAAAGGTTTCGATCCTAACCTTCTTCTTTCCCTCTTACTCACGGCCCATCTCCTCCTCCTTCCTCAAATTTTCTTCGTCTTCCGCTGCAACATTCCATGGCAGACACTCCAAAATATCACCCTGCTTTTGCTATCACAAACGTAAAATCTCTCCTCCCGATCACTTTGGACACCGCTGGAATGTACCACTCCTGGGCCGCCCTCTTCAAGGTGCTTTGTAGGGTTCACGACCTTACATTTCACATCATACCTCCTACGGAGGCGACGGAACTCGCTACATACGAGAAAAACAAAACGGCAGACTTGGCCTATTGGAAACGCCTTGATGCCGCGGTCCTTAATTGGATCTACGGTTCTATTTCTCACAACCTCCTCACTGCCAATCCTTCTTAAAGATGACACCGCTCAAGGAGCTTGGGCTCGTCTCGAGTCTATGTTCCAAGACAACAAAGCAGCCCGAGCTTCCCATCTCGAACAAGAACATGCTGACCTTGATTTCGAGAATTTCACCTCCATTGACGACTATTGCAATCACATCAAATCCCTTGCTGATCGTCTTGCGGATGTTGATGCTCCGATTCCCGATACTCGTCTAATCCTAAAGATGACCTCCGGTCTTCCTGAAGCCTATGCCGGCACAGTTGATTTTATACAAAATCAAGAGCCACTTCCTTCCTTCGAGAGCTGCCGTTCCCGACTCAAGCTCGCCGAGCGCACCATCAAGAACCGCCTCGCCAAGGAGGGTGGTGCCACTAGCCGCCAGCAGGCCGCCCTCATCTCCTCCACCGGAAGTCAGAACCAAGCAGACACCTCTGGGAACTCATCTCGGGGGAACACCAGAAACAAGCAACAAAAGAAGTCTAATTCTAAGACTTCTAATAAAGGCCGCACGAATGGGCCAGCCCATCAGCAATCAGGCCCAAACCCAAGGCAGCCTTGGCCAATTTCCTCAAGGACCGTATTCATGGCCACCGTGGCTGGGCCAGTGGCCCAGTCCTCCATGCCCCTATCCAACTCAGTCGTGGGCTCCACGATCTGCTTCTTCTTCAACTGGTTCAAGGCCTAATGGGCCTGGTATATTGGGCCCACCTCCTCAAGCGTACAGTACTCAAGAAAATGGTCCGATTCCTACCCCTACTCATATTGAAGCTGCTATGCAAATGCTTGCTAATCTTAACCGTTCGGATCCCAATTATTACATGGACACTGGCGCCACATCTCATATGACGGTCGATCAAGGTATTCTCTCTACTTATGTCAATTCGAGCATTAAAAATCATAACATTGTTGTTGGTAGTGGTGATTTAGTTCCAATTATTGGTCATGGTAGTGCTACTTTGCCCTCCCCATACCCTCCATTTACCCTAAACCATGTTTTGCATGCTCCTAAAATAATAAAGAACTTGATATCCGTCCGTAAATTCACGACTGACAATATGGTTTCTATTTCCTTTGATCCTTATGGGTTTTCTGTGAATGATTTACAGACGGGGGCCCAACTAATGAGATGTGACAGTACTGGTGACCTATATCCAATAGTTCCAACAAGTCAAGCCAACTCTTCCGTCACACATTCCAATTTTTCTGCTCTTTCTTCCGATCTTTGGCATAATCGTTTAGGACACCCCGACAATGTCGTTCTTAGATCTTTAAGTAATCAGAAACTAATTAAATGTAATAAGGCTTGTAATTCTTTTTGTTCTTCGTGTCCTTTAGGGAAACAAGTTAAACTACCTTTTTCTAATTCTATGTCGCACACTTCTTTTCCATTTGATATTATTCATAGTGATATATGGACTTCGCCTATTCTTAGTTCATCAGGTCATGGTTATTATCTCTTGTTTCTTGATGATTACAACAAATTTTTGTGGACTTATCCTATTGCACGGAAATCCCAGGTTAAACATCTCTTTCAATCTTTTCATAAGATAGTCCAACTCAATTTGAACGTAACATTAAGACTTTTCAATGTGATAATGGCTCCGAGTATGTTAATGGTACTCATAAAACTTTTTTTGAAAATCATGGCATGCTCTTTCGTCTCTCTTGTCCTCACACATCTCCTCAAAATGGAAAAGCTGAACGCCACATAAAATCAATTAATAATATTATTCGGACCCTTCTTGCTCATGCTTCCTTGCCACATTCTTTTTGGCATCATGCTCTAGCCATGACTACTTATCTTCTAAACATTTTACCAACCAAGGTCTTAGGCTATAAGTCTCCTACTCAAGTTTTATACCGATGTGATCCAATTTATTCGGCATTACGAGTCTTTGGTTGCTTATGTTTTCCTCTCTTCCCTTCCACTTCTATCAACAAATTGCAAGAACGGTCCACTCCTTGTGTCTATCTTGGCCCTGAACCTAATCATCGTGGTTCGAAGTGCTATAATCTATCAAATGGGAAAATCATAATTTGTAGGCATGTGAAATTTATTGAATACGAATTTTCGTTCTCAAAATATCACCAACCGAAAATTAGTGATTATGATTTTTTGGACTACAATCCATTAAATCACCTACACCATTTGCGCACCACTCAACCCCCTAATCCTCCCTCTCCAGCCCAATTCGAGCCACTCCATGGGCTTTCTCCAGCCCAGTCCGTCCCATCTCATGGGCAGCCAAGTTTTCCCACATCTTCTGGGCCATCTCCCCCCTCTAGCCCATTATCCCACACTTCTGTCACAACTCTAAATGCGGGCTCCCAGCAAACCCAACAGCATACACCGGTTTTGCACCTTCCCCATTTTGACAGCCCATTTCCCAATTCCTCACAATGTGAGGAACCCACCTCCCCACTGACTGCCAACAGCCACACCACCCACGCTGCCATTGACAGTCCCGCCTCCACCACCCACACTCTCGGCCAGCAACCCACCCAATCCCATCCTATGACTACCCGAGCCAAAGATGGCATTGTCAAGCCTAACCCAAAATATTTTTCCAACCTAAACACGATGACCACTACCACCATTTCTCCTATCCCAAAGGACCCGGTTAGTGCTATCCGTGACCCTAATTGGAAAAATGCAATGTTAGACGAATATAATGCTCTTATTGATAATCATACATGGGATTTGGTTCCTCGGCCACCTAATGTGAATGTTATTCGTTCTATGTGGATATTTCGTCATAAACGAAATTCTGATGGTTCTTTTGAGCGGTATAAGGCTCGTCTTGTAGCTGATGGTAAGACTCAGCAGCAGGGTATTGATTGTGATGAGACTTTCAGTCCGATTGTCAAACTGGCTACCATTCGTACAGTTCTCAGCATTGCTATTCCTCACTCTTGGCCGATCCATCAACTGGATGTCAAGAATGCTTTTCTGCATGGTCATCTCAATGAAACAGTTTATATGCATCAGCCCATGGGTTTTCGCGACAAAAGTCGTCCTGATCATGTGTGTCTACTACGAGGATCCCTATATGGTCTCAAACAGGCTCCTCGAGCCTGGTATCAGCGGTTTGCAGATTTTGTCATCTCTATTGGATTTGCTAACAGTAAATCTGATAATTCTCAATTTATTTATAGGCAGGGATCTGATACTGCTTATATTCTGTTATATGTTGATGATATCATTCTTACAGCATCTTCTAACCGTCTCCGGACCCGTATTATGGATCTTTTGAGCTCCGAATTTGCAATGAAGGATTTAGGTCCTTTGAGTTTCTTTTTGGGCATCGTTGTAACTCGTGATGATAATGGTCTGTTCTTGTCTCAGACACAGTATGCTTCTTCTATCATTGATAAGGCCGGCATGTCTAACTGTAGTCCTTGTCCAACACCTGTTGACACGAAATCAAAGCTTAGTGCTTCTCATGATGCTCCATATGAGGATCCTACTAAGTACAGGAGTCTTGCAGGTGCTCTTCAGTATCTGACTTTTACTAGACCTGACATTTCTTATGCAGTTCAACAGGTGTGTCTCCATATGCATGATCCGCGCAATGCGCACATGTGAGCTCTGAAGCGTATCATACGCTACTTACAGGGTACTCTGTCTTATGGTTTGCATTTGTATAAGTCCTCTATTAATAAACTTGTGGCTTATACTGATGCGGATTGGGGGGGATGCCCCGACACCAGGCGATCTACTTTAGGTTATTGTGTATTTTAGGCGATAATTTGATTTCCTAGTCTTCTAAACGGCAACCAACATTATCTAAGTCTAGTGCAGAGGCCAAATATCGTGGGGTTGCTAATGTGGTATCTGATTCTTGTTGGATCAGAAATTTGTTACTTGAGCTCTATTTTCCTATTCGAACAACAACTATTGTTTATTGTGACAATGTGAGTGCCATCTACCTCTCTGGAAATCCAGTGCAACATCAACGCACAAAACACATTGAGATGGACATTCATTTTGTTTGTGAGAAAGTCGCAAAGGGCGAGGTACGCGTATTACATGTCCCTTCCCGTTACCAAATTGCAGATATTTTTACAAAAGGGCTTCCACGGGTATTATTTGATGACTTTCGTTCCAGTCTTAGCGTCCGTGATGCTCCCGCTACGACTGCGGGGGAGTGTTAGAATATATGGATGTATATTCTTTGACTTTGTATATATTAGTTTAGCTACTGTAATTATCCTAGCGTGATATTAGCCTTGATCCTAGCATGATCTCAGCGTAACTTGTAGCAAATCAATCATGATCTTAGCCTAACTTGTAGCTAATCAGATCAATACCGAGAATATCTCGGATACTTTGTATATATATACTCAAGAAAATCAATGACAAAGCATCGATCATATTACTTTCAGAATGTGTGGCATTCTATGTACACTTTTTATTGTGTAAAGATAGCTACAATGGATAAATGACATAGATGAGAATTGATTTTGACTTTAAATATATTCATGTAGGGAGAGAACTATATTTCAAGTGGTTTTATCTACTTCTATGCAGGAGAGTATTACGAAATGTAAAGAATGTGTGATAATGTCATAATATGTTTTTTTTTTTTTGGATAATTTTTCGGAAATTATACGGTTATTTCACCAAATGCCACCGACTACTTTAAAAATTCACCAAATGCCATCAGGTTTTTCAAAATTCACCAAATGCCACTGACAAACATTATATTATCATGGCGTGCCATTAATGAGGTATGGCCGTTAACTTTCCGTTACTACAATTCTTAATTCACCAAATGCCACCGACTACTTTTGAATTTTCATGAAATGCCATTAATTATATAAATTATTTATATATATTTTTCGTTAATTTTATTTGCTTTCTTTGTGATCCTTGTTTGAACACAAAATCCCCAACAAACAATGTGCTGTGTTTTTTGGTATCTTTTTTATGGACAGATTCTCTGTTATGTTTTGGGCATTTTGATGTAAACGATAAAGCAATTTTTCCAGCACTTGATTTAAACATTAAGCAATTATGCTTAAATGAATGTTCAATTTCCCACTTTATTCAATTTAATTGCAATTACAATAGTTTACTTTAACATTACGGTCACAACCATTACACACATCAGTACACCTAATTTAAAAACAGAATTGGGAATTTTTTGTTGGTGCACTAGTAGAAAAAACCTCATTGGTAACGGGCACAATTAAATTCGGTACAAAAGAGTTTTTGTAACATGCAATACTCATGATTATGCAAATAGAGGGCTACTTACTATATGTGTTCTAAGTATCAAATTTATACAACAAATTGGGTGTAACGGCTAGTTTACCCCAAATAAATTCAAAAAAGTTGAAACTAACTGGTCGTTATAACTCATTAGGTCATAGTTATATTGTGTAATTATTTATATAAATAATGGCATTTCATGAAAAATCAAAAGTAGTCCGTGGCATTTGGTAAATTAAGAATTGTAGTAACGGAAAATTGACGTCCATACATCATTAATGACACGTCATGACAATATAATGTTTGTCAGTTGTATTTGGTGAATTTTGAAAAACCCGATGGCATTTGGTGAATTTTTAAATTATTTAGTGGCATTTGGTGAAATAGCCATATTAAGTCTTGGACAAACCCTATTTTTAAAATTGAATATTTATTTTTATAATCGTAATAGGCGCTAAAAATTAATGTATTTTTAGGATTTTTAGATCGGATCCAAATGACCGATTTTTTATTTATTCGGATTGGATCTAATAGGAAAATTGAAAACCCAATTATATTTTGATACATCTTAACATGACTGAAAATTGTGTGCTTTTTGCTTGCAGACTGCGCTCTCTTCTCTTCAGTCTGTTCTGCAAGAGGATTTTAAGGCCATTGAGATTGGGGTACATCTCATGAACTTGCTTCGTATTTATTGAGTATATTATGTCAGTTTATACTTTTGTTCCTAATGCAATACGAGTCTTGGAAACAATGTTGAACTTGGTTAACTAATAGTCTTGTAAACTGCTGTCTTCAAGGGTGCCCTTCATATGAAACTTGAAGCTGTATCTTAGAGGAACTCTATAAATAGTAGGAACAAGGGTAGATGAGCTTCGAACCCATGACCTCTATGTCACGTTGGCTCTGATACGATATTAAAGGACCATCTCAACCACACTACTAGAAAACAGCCAAATTACGACGAAAATTTTCCGTCGGAAACACCTCGTTTTCCGTCGGAAAACCAGTTTCCGACGGAAATCCGTCGTAACTGGTTGTCGCGATATACTTTATCGGAAAAAACGCACTTTTCCAACGAAAATTCCGTTGGAAAAGCGTTTTTTCGACGGAAGTCCGTCTGAAGAGGTTTTCGGGCCTAGGAAAGTCCGTCGGAAATTTCTGACGGATATTATTCCGCCGGAAAATAACGACGGAAATTCCGTCGGAAAATTTAATTAAAAAAACAAAAAAAAACTGCACCCACCCAAAACCACCAGCCCCCACCCCAGAATCACCAGAACCACCAGACCCCACTCCAGAACCTCTAGATCGTTCTTATCCCACCACCACCGACACTACCACACCATTATCGAACCCCAAAAAATGAAAATAAATCCCGAAAACACCCAAAAAAACGAAAATTAAACACCAAAAAACGAAAATTAAACCCAACGAAACAAAAATCAACCCCAACGAAATGAAAATCCACCCCCAGATATTCGAAAATTAACACCACAACGAAAATTAGCCCAAAAATCTTAAATTAACAACGAAATCGAAAAAATCCACACAATTATCTAATAAAATTCATAAATTAACATAACAATTACAAAAATATACAATTAGCCAATAAAATTCATAAATTAACATAACAATTACAAAGAAATTAACTAGATCTATAATCTAACCTAAATTAAAACTAGATCTACAAAACAAAAACCTTGAAAATAGTCGGCTTTGTTATAATATTGTTGCGTCGTTGTTGTTGCTGTTACGTTGTAGCGTTGTTGATGTTGTTGCGGTCGATGTTGGTGGTGGTTTGGTGGTGGTTGATGGAGAAGATGGTTGATGTCGGTATTCCTTGGATTTTTAGGTCGACGTCGGTGGTTGATGTTGCAGATATACACAAGAGGAAGATAAGTGGAAAGGAAAGGGAAGAGGAGAGAAGAGGAAATGGAAGAGGAGAGGCGAAAGAGATTGAAAGAGGGAAGGGGCAGAGCCACAGAGGGAAAAGAGAAATAAGAAGAGGAGAGGAGAGAGAAAAGGGAGAAGAGAGGCGGATTGTGAATGAGGGGGGTTGGGGCGCCATTTTAGTATTAGGGTTTTGGGGGTTTTTTCCTTTTTTTTTAAAAAAAAATTAAATTCCGTCGGAAACGGGTTATAATCCGTCGTAAATTTACGACGGATTGAAAATCCGTCGTAAATTTACGACGGAATTAAATTCCGTCGTAAATTTCGTACTTTCCGACGGATTTTCTTGTCCGTCGGAACGGTTCCGTCGAAATTAAGCTGTTTTCTAGTAGTGCCAAAAGCTTAAGCAAATAATTAAGGTACAAGAATATGTTTTATACTCTCTCAAGTTGAATTGAACTGATTATGAAAAATAAGCCTGAAAGAACTGAACAGGGTATTTGTACATATTATACAAAACCCTATACCTTGGGTGTACTCTGGAAGTCATACAAGTATTTCTCGAAGAGAGGCATATGAATCTTGTAAAGATTAATGCTCAATGTAAAACTACCATCTCCATGCGTGGTTGGAATCAAGAATGCTAGCCCCTCGTATCGAACACCACCATTTCCGAAAAACGTTGGACAACCCCAACCAAAATCTGCTTCACATGAAGGTATCCTACCCCAAGAATTTATCAAAAGGTTTGGACTAGTAACACTATCTGCCCCACGAAGAACAACCAATGGATCCGATTGCAATTCTAAGTAATCAACGGCTGATTTCAAGTATTCTACATCTTGCATTCTTACTAATGTCTCATGTATCATACTTGCAGTATACCAAAGCGGTTTGCTCACAATGTCTCCTACTTTGGCAATACAAGCCGCAAAGAAGACCAAGTTTCCGTAATACCCTTTTAATAGTATGGTTGGATCCTTTAATCTTGTTCTTGCATCGATTGGTATGTAGAGTTTTACTTGTTGCTCATTTGCTAATCCGCGCGCCATACATGCACTTCGCCACACATGCCCTGCGACCACCTCGAATGTACTTAGTGTGTAACCTTGGTCTACTACTTTGTATGATGCTGCTTTTAGTTTCAATGCATTAATTTGAGGTTTAGAAAGACTGAAGAGACCCTCCATATTCATTGCCGCATCACCTGATACATGTAGTAATGTTGGTTATTTTTCATCAAAATTATGAGTTTGTGTATCATTTTATGTGCACTTTTTATAGTGTAGAAATAGATATAACAGATAAATGACGTAAATAAGATTTGATTTCGACTTTAAGTTTAATTGTACTATATAGGAGGTGAGCCATATAGTTTAATTGTACTATATAGGAGGTGAGCCATATTTCAAATGGTCTTTGCTACTTCTATTCGGGAGGAGAGTATTATAACAAATGTGTTGATAATGTTGTTATTAAATCTCAATCTTGTATTGTACCTCGATTTTTATTACTTGTATTATAATTAATCATCACTCCCCATCTCACACTCTAACCTAGAAACATTAAACTCTCTTTCTCACTTACTTCGTATCAAGCGCCTAATCGTTTATTAATACAAAGTTACTTGTAAGCGAAGCATAAAGCATTGAAGAAACTTAATTAAGTCTCATATGGAATACTACGTACGTCTGTTATTACTTAAGTGTCTTACTTTGACTTTCGCAATATTTACATATGCATCGCTTTGATCAATATATTTGTTCATTGTATACATAAGATAAAACATAATCAATGAGTACTTTTTAATCGTCTCAAAGCATAGTTTCCAACTATCAACTTTTTATAAATTATACTTATTGATAATTCAAAATACTGTTTTTCAAACTTGTGCATTGACAAGTGTGTAGGTTAAAGTGGAGCACTTAAATAAACTAGAGGGAGTACGATGGAATAGACAAAAGCTAAGGTTATAATATGTGTTGATAAAAAATACTACCTCCGTTAACATTTATTTGCAGCTTTGGAATATTTTATGTGTTCCAAATAATACCCAAAATTGCAAGTAAATGTTAACGGTGGTAGAAATAATAAAAAAAAAGGGAAATTAAATCTCCAAGTATGAAATTGTTGCTAGTTCTTTCACACGAATTAATTTGGAATATATATATTAGTACTAGCTATCATGCTACCTTTGGTTATAGCTTTATTATACTCTGTATTATATATGAGCATATAAGCACGCATATTGTCATAGTGAATAAGCAAATGTGTGATAATGTGATATGGTGCAATTTTGACTTAGGCACTATTCACTTGCATCACTTTAACCAATATATTTACCTTATAAGTAAGATATATTATAATCAATGAATACTTGTTGAAATCGTCTTAAAGCATTGTTTGCAAATATCAAGTTTTTATAATTTATAATTATACAATTAAAGATATTATTAGTTAAAGTAGTGCATTGACAAATGTACTGAACAAACCATGACACATAAATAAAAATAGATGGCGGAGTAGATAACTATTATCGTCTACTTACCTGATGAACAGCCGTTTGGTGATAAGGGTGGTAAACGTGGCTCAAACTCCAAGTGCCTAAACTTGACCTGTGGTGGGTTGCGAGGAGCAAGGTGGTGGATCAACGACCTCTCATGAACAGGAAAGACGGCGAGGTCAAGACCACGGGAAAGCCTTGCCCAAGAGCTAATGAAGTACGCATAAGCAATTCCATCACCAATATGATGGTGCATGGCTACACCCATGCATACACTACCGCATTTGAAGCGGGTAAATTGCACCATTATTAAGGGGATTGAAGAGAGCCCTTTGGTGTAATCCCATGTAGGATTTACCATTTTACGAAACTTACCATTAGGCTTAAAGACTCCGTCTTTATCTCCATCTCCATCTACGAAATCATTAAGGGCATAGGGTGTTTCGACCTCTATGAATAGCACCCCTTCCCCATTGCAATCTACTTCAATTTCATCATTACCCTCATTCTTCCTTAACCTACCCGCTAACGGATAGAATGACACTAAGGCTCTACTTAGAGCCTCTTACAACACGGCCGTGTTGAAAAAATTTGAGGAATCATTGTTTAGGTTATCTTGTGGCCGGTAAATGTATATAAAAGAGCTATGTGAAAAAGGTATACGTACCAGCATATCTAGGCGTGTGAGCCTAACAATTTGATTTGGGGTCTCCCCTGCCGGGCAAACCATGCTGCATTCTTGCACTTTCAAGCTCATATTTTTTTTTCCTCTCTTCATTTTTTGTGGCTTAGGAACAACTTTAATTAGGAATGGAGTGATGATGATTCAGATCTAGTTTGGAAAATAACGCTATTATAGTATTATCTATATTTCGTACATCAAAACTTGGGCTACCTTTTTAAACTCATTTTAACATAATTAGATCTGTTTGGGTCCAATTTAGTCCAATTGGGCCTAGGCATTAAATGATCCAATTAAAAGCCCAAGGTCAAGGTTCAACTCTCCAATTGTGCTAAAGTCAAAGGTCAGCCCTCAAAGCAAGCCAATTAGGCTAAGGCCCAACCTCTCCATGTATGAATAGGTATAAAAGCCATCAATATTCATATATTCACATACATTCACAGATTCACAGATTCTCATAGATTCCCATACATTCTCATATACTCAAATAAAGCCTCAAGCAACAAATTCTCATGCATAGTGTTCTCTTTCTACACATTGTACTGACTTTAGCATCGGAGGGGCCTTCCTCGGCAACACCCCCGAGGCTAGTTTACGTGTGTTTACTGTGCAGGAAACCTTCGGCCCAACATAACTTGGATCGAATCCAGTCTTCTCCGTTTCAGCGGACCTTCGGAAAGGTCCCATTGTTTTCACCCGAAACAATTTGGCGCCGCCTGTGGGGAAGACTTTCAAAAATCTTTAAGCAAAATTTCTAACCAAGATCATCTTGCAATTATCTTAGTAGCAATGGCTAAGAACCGCAAGAGCAAAAGCCTCCGTCAAGGAGCGGGCGAAAAGCCTAAAACCCCTACACCATCACCCTCGCCGGACCGGAACTCTCCCAAGGGTGCCAGCTCGGGGGAGGATCATACAAGGAGGATTCCCTTTCTTCCGTAATTCATGACTCTCATTATAGGCCGAGTCACTCTCGGTCTAGCAGGGGTGAGTCCGATCATAGGACACATTCAGTGCCCCAAAGCCAACCATCGGCTGTGCGCCCTCATTCCCATACTCGGCCGAGGACCCCTTTGACGGGGCCCAGCTCGGAAGAGGTGGCAAGAGCGCTGGCAGTGCTCATGGAGGCGATGAGGGCACAAAATATGCCACCACCTCGTGATCGAACTCCTCCGCATACCCGGCATCAGCGGAGGAAGTTAGACCATGATGGTGGGAAGCTTCCTTCCTTCCGGGAACTGGAAGAGTGGGAAGAGGATTCCTGGAAAAATGAAAAAGAGAGGAAAAAGAACCCTCAATTTTTAAAAGGATCCTCATCCTCAAGACCAGAAACGCATAAGAGCAGCAGCTCAGCTTCTCGGCCAAAATCTACTCACCGAGAACCTCAGACTGTTCGCCGAAGAGTCCTTGACCGACTCGGCGGCAAGGAACCGAGCGTGCGCAGTCGCCTCTCGTTCCCTGCAGCCGAGGCCCAGACTTCCCAGCCAGGGACGAAAACCACTCCTACCTCTCTAAGCGGGCGGAGCGCGGTCCCTTCGGCCAGGAACAAGGGCAAGGCCGTTATGCTACCCGCCAGTTCACCATTCGAGCAATGGATACTGGAAGAGCGCGTGCCCACGGTTAAAATACCGTCGCACATCACATATGACGGGACCTCGGATCCGAAGGATCACGTGGCCTCGTATGAGACTCATATGAATCTTTGCCCCAGATCCGAGGCGACTTGGTGCAAATATTTCCCAACCACTCTCAAGGGGGTCGCGCAAGCGTGGATCTCCAAGGGAGTAAGGCAAGGCTCCATAACAGGGTGGGATGATTTGTCCTCCAAGTTCAGGAGCAAGTTTTCCACGGCAAACCGCCGAGAGAAAACTACTGCAGAGCTCATGAGTCTACAACAGGGGGAAACCGAAAGCCTCCGAGACTATCTGACCCGTTTCAGTAACGAGTCATCCATCGTCTCTCAGCTGGACCAGGGGCTAGCCGTTTTTGCAATGCAGAATGGCCTTCAGCCCGGAAAGTTCCTAGACTTCATGGTCATGCATACCCCGCAGACCTTGGAGGAAGCTCTGAATGCCTCGGATAAGTTCATCCGAGCCGAAGAATGGAACAAAGCGAAAACCCAACCTCAATTTGGGGGAGGGAAACAAAGACAAGTACCCTTGTCTGAAGGCCAAGGCCATAAGGCAAAGGGAAAGTCAAAGGCCTCGGAGCAATCTTCGGCCAGCGACCCAAAGAAGGAAAGATCTGCCTCATACACAGGCAGATACGAGTCCTACACTCCGCTCTCTCTTCCACGCGCCAAAATTTACAGCGTGACGAAGGAAGAGCAGAGTTACCGAAAGCTGAGACCACTCCCAGAGTGGTATCAGCGAAAAAATAAAAATCAGTGGTGCGAGTTCCACGTGTCTTCGGGACACAACACTGAGGAGTGTATCCAACTGAAGGACCAGATAGAGGACATGGTCCGGAAGGGATACTTGAAAAAATACATCGCGGATCACCGCGAGAAAAAAGAATCCGAGAAGTCAGCAAAGGACTCTCGGCAAGACCTCGACTTCCCCCGGAAAAACAGTAAAAAGCCGGAGGGGAAACTCCCTCCGATCAATGTTATCTCGGGAGGAACATACTCTCGGAGGGAGCACAAGCGACACCTTAGAGCTTTGACTCACCAGGTGAACAACGCTGACATTCAATCTCCCTAGTCGCCGGTGCCGAACATGACGTTCACAGCCGCCGACTGCCGGGGGATTACGTTCCCTCACGAGGATCCGTTGGTGATCATCGCCACGGTGGCCAACCACGACGTCAGTAAGGTCCTTGTTGACGGTGGCAGCGGAGCAAACATTCTGTTCCGAAAGGCCTACAATCAAATCAAGCTGAAGCCCAAGCATCTTACGCCGGTACCCTACCCGGTATCCGGGTTCAATGGGGCTTCAACTTATCCAGATGGGAAGGTGACACTTCCTGTCACCATCGGCTGCGATGAGGCAGCCAGGAACGTCATGATTGAATTTTTGGTCATTGACGCTCCTTCAGTGTACAACGTGATTTTGGGAAACCCATATTTCATGAGATCCAAGGGGTCGTCTCAACTTATCATCAGCTGATGATTTACGTCTCAAACGCCGGCTTCCCCGAAAGGATACAGGGCAACCAAAAGGACGCCCGAAGGTGCAACTACCTCAAACCATCCAATAGTCGCCCAGATGACAAGGATGAGGAGGATAAAGAAAAAGAAAGAGAGCCAAGCACAAAAAAGCCGAAAGGCCTAAGTGCTTCGGCCCAAGGATCTGTACCCAGAGGTAAAGGGCCCGAAAGGGAAAAGGCTAGCTCTTCAGCTGAGCCGCAAGACTCAGAGAGCCAGCCGAAGAACAAAAAGACTGGGACACCTGCCGACATTGGCAGCAGGCCAGATTATGAAGAGTCCAGTCCATCAGCAATGGACATGGACCAACAGACTGAAACGGTTGAGTTGACCGAAGGAGACGTTGAGAAATGTGTAACAATCGGGATGGACCTTGATCCGAACACCCGTTGTGAACTTATTCAGCTCCTTCGGGACAACAGAGATGTGTTTGCTTTCTCGGCAGCTGATATGCCCGGGATAAGTTCAGACCTCATCTCCCATAAGCTTAATGTTGACCCAACGTGTCGACCAGTTAAGCAAAAGAAGCGGAATTACTCCGCCAATAAGAACCGAGACATCGCAGCCGAGGTCAAAAAATTGTTGGAGGCAGGATTCATCGAACCTTGCCAATATCCAGAATGGCTGGCAAATGTGGTGATGGTTCAGAAGCCCAATGGTACCTGGAGGATGTGCGTTGACTTCACGGACCTAAATAAGGCTTGTCCGAAGGATTTCTATCCCTTGCCGAGGATCGATCAGCTAGTCGATTCGACAAGTGGCCATGCCTTGCTTAGTTTCATGGACGCATTCTCGGGGTATCATCAGATCTTTATGCACACCGACGATCGAGCAAAGACAACATTCGTCACGAACGTTGGGGTGTACAATTACAAAATGATGCCCTTCGGATTGAAAAATGCAGGGGCAACCTATCAAAGGCTGGTGGATCAAGTTTTTGCCGATCAAAAGGGCCGAAACATGGAAGTCTATGTTGACGATTCGATCGTCAAAAGAAAAAAGCCAGAGGACCATGTAAAGGACCTGGCTGAAACTTTCGCCACCTTGAGAAAGCATCAAATGAAGCTGAATCCGAAGAAGTGTGTCTTCGGCGTGAAGTCAGGGAAATTCCTTGGGTTCATAGTCAGCAAAAGGGGGATTGATGCCAATCCCTCTAAAGTCAAAGCGGCGCTCGACCTTCCTGAGCCGAAAACGAAGCGGGATGTTCAGCGGCTCACCGGAAGAATGGCAGCCCTCTCGAGGTTCATTTCCAGAGCTTCGGATAAGGGGTTACCTTTCTTCAAAGCCCTGAAACTCCCGAAAACAAAAGAGCTCGTTTGGGAGGAAGAGCAAAAAGACGCCTTTAAACAGCTTCGGGAGCATCTGGCTCAACTCCCAATGCTGGCTAGCCCAGCTGAAGGAGAAACTTTGTACCTATATGTGGCCGTTAGCCCAGCCACCATCAGCGCAGTATTGCTGAAGGAAGAAAGTAAAAGTCAGCAACCGATCTACTTCGTCAGTCATACACTGACGGATGCCGAGACTCGCTATCCTCTACTCGAGAAAGTCGCTTTCGCGGTAATAGTAGCTGCTCGGAAGCTGAGGCCCTATTTTGATTGCCATCAGATAGTGGTCTTAACTGATCAGCCATTGGAAAAAGTTCTCGGCAAGGTTGAAAAATCTGGTAGGCTAGCCAAGTGGGCTTTTGAGCTCACCGAATTCAGCATCAGCTACCGTCAGAGGGCTGCCATTAAGGCTCAAGCTCTAGCGGATTTCTTGGCCGAATGCTCATACCAAGAAGCGCTAGACAGTGAAAAGAAAGTCTGGACCGTGTTTACGGATGGATCTTCCACCGAAAACGGTTCGGGGGCAGGAGTAGTGATAACTTCTCCCGAAGGCAAATCCTTTGAGTATGCACTAAAGTTTTCTTTTAAGGCCTCGAACAATGAAGCCGAGTATGAGGCAGCAATCGCCGACCTAGAATTGTGCATCTCCCTGGAAGCCGATCATGTCTGCCTAAAAACAGACTCTCAGCTAGTTGCATATCAGATCAGTGGCAGCTACGAGGACAAAGAGCCCTCCATGATAGCTTATCTTGCCAAGATCAAATCAGTCATTGCAGAGCTGAAAACTTTTGAGGTTCAGCTGATCCCAAGGGGTAAGAATACTCAAGCCGATGCACTCTCCAAACTTGCCAGTTCATCTCTTACCGAGATGAACAGATCTGTATATGTAGAAGTGCGTCGAGAGAGAAGTGTCAACGAAGCACCTGAAGTGTGCTGCGCTGACCCAGAGCCTAGTTGGATGGACCCCATCCTAGCTTTCAAGCTTCGGGGAGAAACTCCCGAAGATAAAGCTTTGGCCTCCAAGATGAAGAGAACCAGCTCTAGGTTCATTGTATTCAGGGGGGAACTTCTGAAAAAGTCCTTCTCAGCCCCATTGCTGAAATGCGTGGGACCAACAGATGCAGATTATATCCTACGGGAGATTCACCTCGGCATCAGTGGGAACCACATTGGGGGAATAACCTTAGCCCACAAGGCATTGAGGGCTGGATATTACTGGCCCACCATGATTGCAGATGCTAAGGAGCTGGTTCGGAAATGCGAAAAATGTCAAAAATACGCTCCAGTTATCCATCAGCCAGCAAGGGATCTTCAGCCGATCCTTAATCCACTCCCGTTTGCCCAATGGGGACTGGATATACTGGGACCATTTCCAGAGGCTGTGTACCAGAAAAAATGGCTGATAGTTGGAGTTGACTACTTCAGTAAATGGATCGAGGCCGAAGCAGCCTCGAACATTACAGAGCAAACTGTCAGAAAATTTATCTGGAAGAATATCATCACTCGCTTTGGCATCCTGAGAGTATTTGTCTTCGATCATGGGAGGCAATTTGATAACTTACCGCTGAAGCGGTATACAGATCAGTTCGGCGTCAAACTGGCATATTCAGCGGTATGCCACCCGCAAAGTAACGGACAAGCCGAAGCTGCAAATAAACAGATCTTAAATGCCCTCAAGAAGAGGGTGGAAGATCAAAAGTCCAAGTGGCTGGAGGAGCTCCCTGGAACCCTTTGGTCCCTTCGGACAACTGAAAAAGAGGCAACGGGCCATTCACCTTTTAAACTGGTGTATGGTGCCGAAGCCGTCCTTCTAGTGGAAATTGGCTATGAGAGCCTTCGAGTGCATCACTTCTCGGCTGAGAATGAGCGACTGATGAGGGAATCTCTCGATTTCCTCGACGAAGTAAGAGACTCAGCCCGAGACAGGATGGCCGCTTATAAGCAGAGAATCAGCAAATTTTATAATCGAAGGGTCCATGCAAGGCCTCTCAAAATTGGAGACCTTGTCCTTCGGAATGCTGCTGCAGTTCAGAAAGGCCGAATCCATGGGAAACTCTCAGCTGCATGGGAAGGACCTTACGAAATTTATGATGAGCTTCAGCCAGGGACATACCGACTTCGGCAGTTGGATGGAACTGAGTTGAAAAATCACTGGAACGCTGATGTACTGAAAAGATATCATGTGTAAACCCTTCGGGGCAGAACAATCTTTGTAAGTACATTTTGAACTAATGAAAGGCCTTGGAGCCGCCATTTATATAAATGTTTACAACTGTTTATCCTTTCAAAGTTTTCTTCGTTCTATCTACTCTTTAAGGGTTTTTTATTCAGCCTCGTCTGAAACCTTCGCCTTCGGGTAACTGGGTTTCAGATTGCTGACAAAACTCGTCTTTTTAAAGAACACTGGTCTTTCAGCTGAAGTCAAACTTCAGTAAGACTTATTCTCCAAAGACATGAGTCCATGGACAATTCTGGGATATTGCCTTAACTGAGCCTTGTATCCCAGAGAGCCATTATCCGAAACATTGCCTTAAGTTGGCCCTGTGTTTCGGGTATCCATTTTTCAAAGATAGACAGAAAATCAAGGATAACAGCAACAGTTGAAAATTGTTTAATCAGCCTCGTCTGAAACCTTTGCCTTCGGGTAACTGGGTTTCAGATTGCTGACAAAACTCGTCTTTTTAAAGAACATTGGTCTTTCAGCTGAATTCCAACTTCAGTAAGACTTGTTCTCCAAAGACATGAGTCCATGGACAATTCTGGGATATTGCCTTAACTGAGCCTTGTATCCCAGAAAGCCATTATCCGAAGCATTGCCTTCAGTTGGCCCTGTGTTTCGGATATCCATTTTTCAGCTGAAGTCAATCTTCAGTAAGACTTGTATTCCAGAAGCACTGCCTTCAGTTGGCCCTGTGTTTCGGATACCCATTTTAAAGAAGTGAAGAAATTGTTTATTCAGCTGAAGCCATACTTCAATTTCTGGGGGGGCAAGAAGTACTATCAGTGCAAGTTTATGTTCGGCAGAATGAAAGAAACAGTAAAGCATTCAAAAACAAAGCAGCTGAAGAAAAGAGCATCAAATTAATAATTTATGCTCAGAAATTGAGCTACAAGTTCAATTAAACTGTATCGGCAGCCGCCCACAAGCGGAAAATAACAGCTGCCGAAATACGTACATAAGCAAAAAAAAAATAAACTGTTGTACGACAAGGCAAGCTGAAGCAAAAAACAAGGCAAAAAATTCAGAAAGCGGCAAGTCTAAAGTTAAGCGCATGATGAACCGCAAGATTCTGAAGACGACTGCCCGAGTTCCTATGCTTCAGCCCGAGGATCAGACTGATCAGCATTGTTGAGCCCCATGGTGGCCTCAGCCCCAGCAGCAGAAGAAGCAGGCTTTGTACTCTGCCGAGCCTCCCTTTCCCTCTGTTCAGCCTCCAACTCCATTCTCTCAGCTTCCTCTTCGGCTTCCTCAGCCTTAAGAATTTCAGCTTCGACTGGAGTTGCATACTTCATATGAGGGTCTTCGGGATTCTGGACCCATTCAGCACATTTGGACCAGTCCAGCTTCGGCTCAGCATGAAGGCAGACTCTTCGGCATACTCTGAACCCGTTTCTGAAACCCATTTCATATTCTTCCTGGGTATAGACACGGACTTTGAGTAGAGCCTCAGCATCAGCTAGCTTCTTCTGGGTCTCCTCCAAGTCTTCCTTGGATTTCTTCAGCTCATCGGCGAGCTTGGAGGAGGAACCTTTTAGCTCATTCAGCTCCTGCTGAACTTGGGAAGCCTTTGTCTGAGCCTCGGCCACTTCTACTTTTTTGGCCATCAGTTGATCCTCAGCCTCATGGAGTTTAGCTCTTTGAACTTCAGCAGCAGCAGCAGCCTCTGAGAGTTGGACGTCCCTGGCTTGGAGCAGCTCTTCAGCAGCCATTCTGCTGGCTTCAAGAGCTTCTAGCCGTTGCTGCACTTCAGCTTGTGCAGCAGCTCCTTCCTGAATACGGCTCTCAACGGCAGCCTTGAATTTGGAGACGTCCACTCCCATGTGCTCCTGGAGGAATTTTTGCCCTTCCATCAGTGGGGGAAAAACTTCCTTCTCCATAGCGTCGCAGAAGGTTTTGAGGGCTTCAGCAGCTTTTTTCTCGTACTCCTCACCCTTCTGCTGCTTCTCTTCAGCTGCTGCTTGCTTCAGCTTAGCAAGCTTTAATTCCTCTTCAGCTACCTTCTTGTCGTGCTCGGCAGCGTCTACCCTATCTTGTAGGGTATCTATCAGCTCTACAGTGAGAGTCTGATTGTGCACGAACTGAAAACAGGAGCACAAGTTAAAAAATAAAAAAGAATAAAAATAGAGCTGAATTTTAGAGGAAATAAAGGCAAGGAAAATCACCTGCATCATCAGCAGTTGGTTAGACCTGGCTGGGTCAGGAACTGATCTGCTGGATTCGCCCATCCCAGCAGTGGCCTTCAGCGACCAGATTCTTGCCCTATCTACTTCGGACATGCCAGCAAAATCGCCGAAGTAGGCTGCAGCACCTTCACGGTTCTGACCCCATACGAGGTCCCAGATGTGATCTGGGATTGGAATTCGGGGGGCCGAGAAACCCATTTCTCCAGATTGCAGAGTTTGGAAGGAGGGAAAAGATGACGATGGAGCTTGTTTAGCTTTAGATGGCTCAGCATCATCCTTCTCAGAGGAGTCAATTACTATGACCTCCTCTTCTTCAGGGGTGAGGACAAAAGCCTTAACCTCTCTTGCAATGTCTGCCGTGAAACCCTCAGCACTGGGCATCACGACATCCTTATTTTTGTGCTCAGCAGCACTCTCCTGAATTTCTTCTTGGACCCCTCCCTTAGATTCAGGAGTTCTCTGATCCACCTCCATCTCAGAAGGTGGCGGAGGGGTCTTTTGAGGTGATTGGGGTGGTGGCCGGGGAACCCTCGGCGATCCATTGCCTTCCTCGGGTTCCCTTATTTCAACGCCGATGGTCATCGGCCTCCGCTGAAAGTCATGAGGGCCGATGATGGCCATTCTTCGGCGCCTTTTCTGAAGAGGCTGCTCGTCCATGTCTGAGTCTGAAGACTCTTCTTGTATTTGGTCTTCGGGATGAACAGGGGCTTTCCCTTCTCTGTGTCTGTTACTCTCTTCAGACTGTAACAGACAGGGGGGAGGAAGAATGTGAGTACAAACAAAAAAAAAAAAAAAAAAAAAAGAAAAAAGAAGAAAGACAAAGTTAAGTCTGAAAGCTCACCGAGGTCTTCAGCAAAGCCTCGTCTTCTTCAGCTGCCCTAGCTGCAGCTTCTTCTTCAGCAGCTCTGGAGGACCCTTCTCCTCCTTCGCAAGCTTCGAGAACCCGTGCAACCTCTTCGGCTGTACGGGCAGCTTCAGCTTCTTCGTCCAGCAGCTGAAACCAGGGGTCTCTCTTCTTCCACCAAGGCTTCTTCCTCTGATACAGAGCAACAGCCTCAATTTGGAAGTGGGAAGAGTCTAGATGAACTTCCCTATGCCTCGGTTCAGTGATAGACGGGGCCCGATCAGTTACAACTCGTTCTCGGTTGACACCAAGACGAGCGTAGTTAATGCCAACGTTGGTCTCGTTCCGCTCTGAAAAAGAAAAGGGGAAAGGTCAGTTCAGATAGGTTGGCACAGCATAAAAAAGCGAAGTGAGAGAAGAAAAAGAGATAGTTAAAAAGCCTCGGCCCCAGCCGAAGAAGCTTACCATCCTTAAACTTTCGGCTGAGGCCAACAGCTGCTAGCATGTTCTCTTGGAAAACATAATGCGTATCGGGGAGCCAAGTCTCCGGGATATGCTGCATTCGGCCGTTGCCCCCCCGGTTCGGCAGCTTGCCGAAGATATTTTGTTGATCAAGGTTCGGATCCGGCCCGTTATCTGCGGGGGGACCTAGACTTCCCATGTCGGGATCAGGCTCAGCAAGGTACCGGGGAGCGCTGAAGACGCAAGGGTGGCCCGGATCTGTGGGTGCCCTAACCCAAATCCATTGACCTCTCCAGTCCTTGTCAGAAGAGTCGTTCGGCCACATGGTCAGGTACTGGGGCCGAGACTCAATTGGTACCACCCAGAACCATGGCTTCCGTGCCCACTTTGAATATTTGGCACTAGCCGATGAAGCTTTTTGAAGCAGTGCAGGTTCGGCACATACTTGAAGAACTTGCAGACCCATAAGTATGTCATCACCCTTCGGATGCTGGTGGGAGTTAACTGACATAGGGAGATATTGTAATGGATCAGCAAGTCTCGGACAAATACGTCCAAAGGGAACCTCAGCATGTACTGAAGCTGTCTTGTGTACACCCCCACATACCCCGGGGGTGGACGATGGATTCTATCGGATGCCGCGGGCATTCGGCACCAATACCCATCAGCTTCAAAAATGTCGTAATGCAACTCAATGAGTAGGGGCGGTTCTTTATCATGGCCGAAGCTACTTCGGCATTCTCCCACTCTGAAAACCCGGGGAGGATATCCCAAAGGACAGCGGGAACTTCATCGTCCCGTCCAGAAGCGCTCGGCCCCTCCGTTCTCTGAGGAGGAGCCGAAGAAATTAGAGTCGCCCTAATCCCTTCAGCAGGGTCAGACTCTGGCCTTTGTCCATTCCAGGTCCCAATCCATTTCCTAGGATCGGGAATTGGCCTTGCTCTTCTTGGAGCACGGGCTCTACCTCTAACTCCTCTTGCCATTGATTATTTCGAAGAAAAAAGTCGAAAAAAAGGGAAGGAGTTCGAATTCGAAGAAAAATAAACTGAAATCAAAGGAATTTACCTTAATCTGAAGCGAAAGTTGCCGATTTACGAGTTCGTAGTGGCAAGTTTCAGTTTCTAAGCTTAATGCTCGGGGAATTTGCGAAGTTTTGATGCGGGTTCTTGGTTTCTCTCGAGAATTCTGGGTTTGTGTTGGTGAATAAGTGAGGAGAGATGACGCGCCTCTGTTTATATCTCCAGGAATGGGATACGGGGAGTCCACGTTTCAATTTCTCTTAAATACCCCACTAAGTAACCGTTAAACACACGACCTTGCGATTAAACTGCCCATTATCCGTCCAACTTCCACCATCATCCGCCTTAACTGTTGTTATCTCATTAATTACGGTTTAAATTCAAATTTTTGGATTAATTAAATCATTTACTTCCCTCCTTTTCTGAATTAAATCAAACCCGACCCGTCATCTTTCCAAATCGGGTCTGGGGGGCAAGTTGTTTGGGTCCAATTTAGTCCAATTGGGCCTAGGCATTAAATGATCCAATTAAAAGCCCAAGGTTAAGGTTCAACTCTCCAATTGTGCTAAAGTCAAAGGTCAGCCCTCAAAGCAAGCCAATTGGGCTAAGGCCCAACCTCTCCATGTATGAAGAGGTATAAAAGCCATCAATATTCATATATTCACATACATTCACAGATTCACAGATTCTCATAGATTCCCATACATTCTCATATACTCAAATAAAGCCTCAAGCAACAAATTTTCTTGCATAGTGTTCTCTTTCTACACATTGTACTGACTTTAGCATCGGAGGGGCCTTCCTCGGCAACACCCCCGAGGCTAGTTTACGTGTGTTTACTGTGCAGGAAACCTTCGGCCCAACATAACTTGGATCGAATCCAGTCTTCTCCGTTTCAGCGGACCTTCGGAAAGGTCCCATTGTTTTCACCCGAAACAAGATCTATTTATTAATTAAAATGTTTGATGCATTATTGAATTACGGAGTATACAAACTATGCATATTGTATAGCCTCTTATTTTGGACTCACTAAACTTATTGAGCCCACGGAACATCATCATGTGATTTAATCCCGTTTAAATGCCTTCGAAAATCTTATCGAAAGAAGGAATATGATTTTGTAACAAAACAAAATTAGTCTATCAATTATTATTTTGTAAGTGTTTTGCTTGTCTTAAGAATAGTCCATATTGCTTAAAGTGTTACATTCACATTAATTACAAAGATTAGCTAACCATAGTTTCACTAATTAAAGGGTTATACCCTTTAACTCATCTTCCTTGACTAGACCACGGAACTCCACCACCAACACTGCATACAACAGATTCCACCACCTCAACCACTAGCACAAAGCACCTATTGTAACTTCTCTTTTTTTTTCGACCAGAAGAAATAATATCATTAATGAATTGAATAACCATACATCTGACATCTACAATAATAATAAAGATTTCTAAACTATAAATTTAGAGAAATTAACAAACTTTTCAATTAAAATCAAAGCACCTATATTAACCTTATCATACTTAAAAGATGAACATTATAACATTATGAATATTGAATACTTATGAACATTATGCATACTTGTGAACATTATGAATAGTTGAAAGAAAAGCATCATATCTGAATGTATCAATTCAGATGAAAATTATGAACATTATAAATACTTGAAAGAAAGCCATCAATAATTCAGCTGCCAAACTTAACCTCAAGAGTTGTCATAACTTGAACCAATCCAACTAATCCATATTGACTCATACCAATATTCGATCCACATGAACACATAGGATGAATCAACCCAATTCGATCCACCTCTACACATCCAATTCATCAACATCCCAACATCGCCTCAGACATTAAAAATAATTAACACAATCATAACCTGGCCATACTCCCCATATATGATTTTCATATTTTGGGAATAATTTTAAGCTCATTCAAACATTTCTCAAAGTGAGGCTTGTGAACTTTAAAAAGATTAATGCTCAATAAAAAGCTACCATCCATATTTGGGTTTGGACCCAAGAAGCCTAGACCTTCATATTTGATCCCACCATTTCCCAAAAATTTGGGCTGACCCCAACCAAAATCTGCTTTAGAAAAAGGAATATGAACCCAAGAGTTTATTAAAAGATTTGGACTTGAAACACTCTGGGGCCACTAAGGACCACCACAGGTTCTGATTGCGATTCCAAGTAATCAACGGCTGATTTCAAGTATTCAATGTCTTTTGCTTTTTCTAAAGCCTCGTGAATCTTACTCGCAACATACCATAACGGCTTGTATATGATGTCTCCTGCTTATGCAATACAAGCCGTAAAAAAAACTAAGTTCCCAAAATACCATTTTGGCATGGTTGGATCATCCTTTATTCTCGACCTTGCATCAATTGGTATGTAGAGCTTCACCGGTTGATCCCTTGTTAATCCGCGCACCTTACATGAACTTCGCCACACATGCGCAGCTACCACCTCGAACCAGTGGCGTATCCAGGAATTCCGAACCGTGGGTTCGAAATCTTAAAAAAAAAAACGATGATCATATATTGATTAAAAATTCAATACATAAATTCAAATTTTTATTACAAATGGATGGATTACACACTAAAAAAAAAAAAAAAAAAAAAAAAAAAAAAAAAAAAAACTACAAAAGCATTCTTCGAGTTTTCATACTTTGAAAGCGTGCTAATACATCATCATCACTAACTCTTGCAAATAAGTCTCTCTCAAGATAAGTAACTAAACTATCATTCAATAGTTGATCACCCATACTATTCCTCAACTTATTTTTTACATAAGTCATTGATGAAAACACTCGTTCCACGCTTGCAGTCGCCACCGGAAGGATCAATGCTAGTCTTATCAACAAGTAAACTAATTTGTAAGAAGTATGCTTATTTGTTTAACCAAGCATCATAGAAAGCTCATTAATAACCTTCAAGTCTCCAAACCTTGCATCTGTACGCATGTCATTAATATAGAAACCAAGTTCATGACGAAGAGCAGTCATTGTCATGTCATTAGTTGGAAGCTCTTCGGGATATAACTCGGAAAGTCTCATCAACTTTTGCTTATCAAATGCCGCAAATGAATTTACCGGGTTTAAGCATGACATACAAATAAGCAACTCCATATTTTTTCTCATCAAATCTATTATTGAGCTCTTGGAGTTGTAAATCAATGACACTTAAATACATTTCTAAAACGATGAAGATTTTTCACTTTGGCAAAGAAGCGTTTTGATCTTCCACGAGGAACATACATATCATCCATATTAGGAGCTTCCACATTATGTTTAGCACAAAAAGAAAGCACAAGATGCAAAAATTCTTCCCACCCATGGTCCCTCATTTGTTGCAATTGTTCCTTAGTCACCGTAACAAATGACATGGAATTAACAATATCTTGGTCTCCTCTTTGCAAAGATTGACACAATTTATCAGTTTGCCCAAATATTTCAGACATCAAATGTATCATGAAAACAAACTCAAAGGATTCAAATGTAGACATAACAGTGATAGCCTTTACACGATCATCCTTATAAAGCTTATTTGATCCAACCTTCTCGAGAACTTTGACAATAGTAGCATATAATGAGGTAACATTTGAAACAGTTTTGTAGTGTGACCCCCACCTAGTATCACCAGGCCTACCTAAACCAAGTTCTTGGTTTAAACCTTGCCCACTTTCAATTTCCCCTAAATCTAATGCTTCTAGAACATGTTGAGATTGTATTTCTCTTATCATTTCCCTTCTCTTACAAGAAACACCAATAATATTCAATAAAATAGCAAGTTGGTCAAACAACCAAATACAATCATCATTATCCTTAGCAACAGCAACAAGGGTTAATTGAAGTTTGTGAGCAAAACAATGAATATAATAAGCTTGTTTTGTTTCATTCATGATCAAAGTCTTCAAACCGTTTATCTCACCCCTCATATTACTAGCACCATCGTAACCTTGTCCACGAACTCTAGACAAAATCAATGAATACTCCATAAGCAAAGACTCAATTGCACTCTTTAGTGACAAAGCAGTGGTATCCTTAACATGTACAATTCCAAGAAACCTCTCAGTTATCTTCCCTTTATTATTCACATAACGCAAACAAAGGGCCAATTGTTCCTTTTGAGATACATCACTAGATTCATCTGCTAGTATTCCAAAGTAGTCATCCCCAATATCATCAATGAGAAGTCTAGTGGTTTCTTTGGCACAACAATTAATGAGGTCCTTTTGAATTAAAGGAGAAGTCATTTGATTATTTCCCGGGGCATTACTTAGAACAACCTTTGCAACATCACTATTATTCTCTGAAAGCCATGTTAAGAGTGCAAGAAAATTACCCCTATTCCAAGAGTCTTCACTTTCATCATGCCCACGACAAGCTAAGCCTTGACTTAGAAGAAACTTAATACATTTTAATGAATAAGTCAATCGAGATTTGTATTGAAGTTTAGCTTCTGTGGTGTAAGTGGAAAAAGATTCGGCAACTGATGTTTTTGGGTTAATGAAAAAATTGTATTTTTCATAAGCTTGATTATGCAAACTACCAAGACCTCCCACATGAATATTAAATCTACCAATCTTATTCCATCCTCTAAACCCCCCTTTAATAAAGCAATCATTAGCAGCCATAGAATCAACTTTATCTTTGAACAAGTAGCACACAAAACAAAAAGCCGCATCTTTCTCCACACTATATTCAAGCCAATCATATTTATCAAACCAAGCAACATTAAATCGACGCATACCTCCTATTTTTCTTCGAGGGAAATTATGAGTGCGTGGATCACAACGTTTCATTGTAATATAACCTCTTCTCACAGCATCCCTGTCAGTAGCAGGATATTCCAAAATTGGAATTCTTTTTCCAGGATCATGTGGAAGAAGATGAACATCATAAATGCGAGTATCATCAGACTCAACACTAGCATTTGGATTACTTTGAGTTGTGTTTTCAGGGATTGGAATTGAAGCAGCCACTGGAACCGCATCATTATTAGGAGACACGACATCCGCATCATCATTAGGAGACTCAATATCCACATCATCAATAGGAGTTACAACATCTTCTTCTATTGGAGGATTCCTTGAACTAGGTGAAGAACAAGTAGAGGACTTTTGTGACTTCCCGGCACGTTTCCAAAAAGACTCTAAACTCATGGTAACAAAAGCTCTAAAATCTACAATAATACATAAAATACACAATTAATTATCAATTAAAATCACAAGTCCCCAATAAACAAGGCCTTGCTGCCTTGGCTGCTGTTGATTCAGCTGATTAATTCTAATTGTGCTCGCAGAGCACTTCCCTTTCAAAAAAAAAAAAATCACAAGTCCCCAATAAACACAAATTTGACAATATAAACTTCTTCTAATTATCAAATTTCAATTAACAGAACAAGTAAAAATTTATAATTTTAAGTTTCTAACTTCTAACTTTCTACAATTCAATTTCTCAAGAATTCAAGAATTCAACAATATATCAAAACCATAAACCAATTTAAAAAATAAAACAAGCAATGAAGCAAACCAAGATTAAGATTTAATAGGAGTAGAGGAAATGAGGAATAAGAGATTAAGAGGACTCACAAAGTCACAATTGTAGAAGAGAAGAACTCGAAATCTGAACTCGTCCGTGAGTCGTCCCTCGTCCAGTCGTCCACAGTCCAGTCGTCCGTATCTCCGTGAGGTGGTCGCCGCCTCGCCGGTCGCCTGGTCGGCCGTCGGTGTCTCAGTGTGCGGTGCCGGCGTGCCGCGGCGGCAGGGGCAGATCTTTATGTAAGGAGTTTTTTAAAGTTAGGGTTTTGGTGTTTGGGAATTTGGGGAAAAATGTCTGATGTTTGATTTTTGAAATATGACTTATTGAAATCTGAATGTAAGGAGTTTTTTTTTTAAAAAAAAAGTACAAAAAAAGGGGGCAGTAGGAGTCGAACCCAAGACCTAAGGTACTAAAGGAGCGCGTTGCTCTATTCTCCATAGAATTACCAATGCGTCAAACTTACCCGTGTGATAATTATTCTCACCAAAATTTCTTTTAAACCTTTTTTTTTTTTTTTTTTTAAAAAAATTAAAACTTATTTTTTTTTTCCAAAAAATCTGTGGGTTCAATGAACCCCCTTGAACCCCCCCTAGATCCGCCCCTGCCTCGAACGTACTTAGCATGTAGCCATTTGCTTTTGCTACCGGCATTGTCGCTTCGAGTTTTAAGGCTTCGATTAGAGATTTTGTGAGACTGAAGTGACCCTCGATAGTAGTTACCATATCACCTGGTTCAGAGTAATTAGTTAATTTTACTTGTTATGTCACAGCAATATACCAATGTTTAACTAAGTATTCGTAGTTAACATAAGACTATAAGTACCAACTTTGTTTCAATTAAACAGTTGCATAACACATATCGATGACTATTAAGTTCTTTGTTTATAAATTTATTAATACATTGTTTTTACAGTGATTCAAATATTTCTTGAGATAAATTAAACAAAACCCTTGCCTCATTTATGGTGACAATACCATTCTCCTTTTTGTTTTTTTTTTAAATGTTACACTTTAATCGCGACATGATTAATTAGGTAGTTTAATTTAATTGATGACTTTACTGATATAATACTACTCCCTCTATTTGTGCAAAGTTTTATGATTTGACCAAATAAGTATGGCGACACATAACTTTGATCATAAATGTATCTAATAATCTATTAATAAGACTATAGAAATTTGATATATATTATAAAAGTATACATTGTGAGTTTGTGACATGCTTCATCCTTAACTCTTACTAGGATGGCTAAAGCGCGCGATGCGCGCAAATAGCTAGCCTTGTTCGGGAATCTACTTCAATTTGGGTTTATATCACAACTTTAAAAGGTATGATTGTCCAAACACTCTTTATAAGAGTTATCTTAAACTTTTAAAAAGGTAGAGAAAAAAAGGCCAAAAAAAAAGTATAGAGCTACGCTGGTAAAAACAAAAGGAAAAAATAAATACCACGCACGTGATTTGTCCAACGGTTGGTTCGTACACCCGGGTGTACCATGTGCATGGTACACTCGGATTAAAGCAGAAAGAACATAGCTTATAAATGTAAAGAACATCATTAAATTATAAAAGAACACATCATTGAAATATAAAGAACATGGTAAGTTATGAGAAACTAATTTTAAAAAAATGTAATAGATAGTTACTAATTGATTTTACCATGCATTTAATGTTAAATCATTTCAAAATATTGAGTTTCTAGAATTTCTTTATCTAAAATTATTTTCTACCTAAAATAATTCAAGATTTCATTTTCAAATTTCAAAAATTCAAAATTTAAAATTTCATTTTCAATATACTTTATTTCAATTTTTTTAAAAAAAATATATACAAAAATTAATTATATTTTCACGATTACCAAAAAAACATAAGGGATAAAACAAGAGGGCGCAATGATAAAAAAAAAAAGACATAATACCCGAAATAATACGAGGTTTAAAGAAAATGCATATTAAGAAGAACATACTATCTAAGTTAAAGAACATTATTTGTATTAATGAAACCCAACAAAGAACATTTTTAATCTACATAAATTAAAGCACAATGTTTATAATGTAAAGAACATATAGTTCATATACAAAGAACATTGATCAGATTTAATGAACATATTACATTCCAATAAAAAAGAATATGTATCAAGAAATGATAACAGAACATTTATCATAATACGAAGAACATCATCTTCAACCTCAGAAAATAGCACGAAAACAATGATTTTTTTTTAAAAAAAATACCTTTTCTCTCGACAATGAATTAATCAATTACATCATTAAGAGATTATATTGGAACGATAAAATCAACTCTATTATAACATTGAATCACTTAGAAATACAAAATTTACTATGCTTTCTCTCTCTTAACAAAATAAATGAACTTCTATTCATCAAAAGTATTCTATTAATATATAAAATATAAATAATAAATCAATTTTATGAATCAAAGAATATAAATAACAAATCAATACCTTAAATTAAGGAGGGAATCGTTTTGTTTTTTTTTTTTGACTCATGTACTTTAATTTGTATGCAATGTTCTTTCCGCGATTTTTAATAACCTTGTATTATAACTGAGTGTACCATACTCATGGTACACCTGGGTGTATGGTGAAATTTTCAGATTTGCATGCATGCTTAAATAAGAATATTTATGTAAATAGCACTTTCAAGGATATAGTTAACATAACACTATTCATAAGTGTTTGGTTAAACTTTTAATAAAGTAAGATAAGAAGAAATGCAACCATTTAATCTTTGCACTATTCATCTCTACTTTTAATAGTGAAAAAAATCCAATTAAGTGATGTATTTAATAATAATAAAAAAAAGAATGAATAACACATGCTATAATTGCAAATATTAATAGCCAAATTTATGTCATCTTGTCAATGTCAATTACAGTGTCATGTGAGACATTTAGAATCATATTCAAACGACAGATTTTCATGTACCACAAAATACAAAACAAATTATAGCTAATTAGAGGTGTCAATCGGGTTAACGGTTCGGTTTATAAGTTTTCGGTTTGTAATGGGTCGGTTTATAACGGGTTTAAATAAGTAAGGGTCGATTCAGTTTGATTTTAAATAAAATCGGGTAAGTTCGGTTTGGGTTTTTTTAACTACGGTTTCTATTCGGGTTCGGTTCTAATCAGATCGGTTTGTAATCGGTTCGGGTAGAACTCAACAGTTTGAAAACGGATTTTTTCGGTTTTAAGCGGGTTTCGGGTCAAAACATATCGGGTCCTAATCGGGTCGGGTTGTAATCAGTTCATTCAGGTCATAATCGGATCAGGTTTAACTTGGTCAGTTTGAAAACGGGGTTTTCCAATTTAGAACGGTTTTCGGGTCAAAACAGATCGGGTCCTATTCGGGTCAGATTATAATCGGTTAGGGTCATAATCGGTTCTAGTTGAACTCGGTCGATTTAAAAACGAGTTTTGGTTCAAAACAAATTGGATTAAATCCTACCTCACAAAGTCACAATTAATTAATAAGGGTTATAAAACAAGTTGGGTTGATTGAATAGTGAGTTAAACAAATCAAGTGAGTTAGGATATAATTGAAAAGGTTATGAAGAATTGGGTAAAATCCTAACTCACAAAGTCACAATTAATTAATAAGGGTCACAAAACAATCTGGGTTGATTGAATAGTGAGTTAAACAAATCAAGTGAATTAGGATATAATTGAGCAGGTTATAAAGAACTAGGTTTATTAGGTCATATTGTACGTATAACAAGTTATGACTCATACATGAATTCAAATCAAATGACTTAGGTTACAACTCATACACGAATTCAAATCAGATCAACTTAAAATCGAGTTATGAGTTAAACAAGTTAGGTTAAATAGGTAACGAAAATTATTAGAACAAGTTGAAATTTGGTTCCAGTCATAAATATGCTCGGTTAATTAATATGAGTTATAAATAAGTTGGGTTAATCGAATAATGAGTTGAAACGAGTCAATTGACTCAAGTCATAATCAAGTCGGGTCATATAGATAATGGACTTATCGGGTAATAAAATATTAAAATGTATTAAACATGTCAAAATTGAATAAAGGTTTAAAGACTTTAAACAAAGTACATTGATCGAGTAATGAATTAGAACGAATTGAGTTGTAAACTTGCAATTGGTCAGTTTTAAACACGTTATATACTTATAGTAAAAATTATAATTTATACTTTAATTTTATTAGTTGTAGACTTGAATTTATATTTTGTTTTAACTAGCAAGTTAGTAAGTTACAAATAACAGTAAGCTAGTAATAGTTAGTTAGTTATAATCTCTTTAATAGTATTAACTATTGAGTTATATTTCTCATTGGCCACTCGAAAAAATCACGGATTAGAATCCATTCCCCTCGTCAAAACACCCTCATAACCGCTAATTAAACCCATCTTTAATCCAATGGCCTTATTCATCTTCCCAAAATACCTGTCCAAAAAAAAAAAAAAAAAAAAAAAAAAAGAAAACCTTCCCAAAATCACCAATAATGAAACCTAATCAAAATCGGCAAACTTCAACTATGCTTCAATTTTTTTCATTCAAACCCTATAATCACGGTCATAACCGGTTACAGGTTGTAAACGGTTCGGTCATAACTGGTTACGAGTTGTAAACGGTTCGGTCATAACCGATTACGGGTTATAAACGGTTCAGGTTAATCGGGTTTTTGTCGGATTTTAACAGTTTCGGTTTACACTAGGTCGGGTTACTATTGGGTTCGGCAGTACTCGGTTCGGGTTGTTCTCGGTTTCGGGTTGCATCGGTTCGCTGGAAAATGGGTTCGGTTTCTTAACAGTTTTCAAATATTTGGATCGGTTCAGTTTCAGGTTTTAAAAAATCGGGTCGGGTCAGTTTACGGTTATAACATAACGGGTTGTTAACGGTTCAGTTCCTTTTTGAAACAGTTCGGAGTTACCAGTTCGGGTCGGTTTTTGACAACTCTATAGCTAATATATACAAGTACATTTTTTGTACCAATATATATATATATATATATATATATATATATATATAGGGGAGGGATTCGGTAAGAACCTCTCCTTATATAAGAACCCAATCTTATATAAGAACCCCTCTTTATGTTCTAAACTTTTTTCGGCTTATATTCTAAAGTTTTCCTATGTTCTAATTTTTTTTCTGCTTATGTTCTAATTATTTCATATATTCTAAATTATTTTTTCAGCTTACATTCTAAATTTTTTCATATGTTCTAAATTATTTTTTCAACTTATGTTTTAAATTTTTTCCTATATTCTAAATTATTTTTTCAGATTATGTTCTTAATTTTTTCCTATGTTCTAAATTATTTTTCATATGTTCTAAATTTAGCCTATGTTTTAAATTTTTTTTCCTATATTCTATATTATTTTTTCGGCTTATGTTTTAAATTTTTTCCTATGTTCTAAATTATTTTTTCAACTTATGTTTTAAATTTTTTTCCTATATTCTAAATTATTTTTTTCAGTTTATGTTCTAAATTTTTTCCTATGTTCTAAATTATTTTTCATATGTTTTAAATGTTTGTTTGTTTATGTTCTAAATTTTTTTTTTCTATGTTCTAAATAATTTTTTTCAGCATATGTTCTAAATTTTTTCTTATGTTTTAAATTTTTTTTTCAGCTTATGTTCTAAATTTTTTCCTATGTTCTAATTTATTTTTTAGCTTATGTTCTAAATTTTTTCCTATATTCTAAATTATTTTTCATATATTCTAAATGTTTGTTTGTTTAGGTTCTAAATTTTTCATATGTTCTAAATTTTTTTTCCTATATTATACATTTTTTTTTCCTTATGTTCTAAATTTTTTTTTCAGCTTATGTTTTAAATTTTTTTCTATGTTCTAAATTTTTTTTTCAGCTTACGTTCTAAATTTTTTCTTATGTTTTAAAAGTTGGTTTGCTTATGTTCTAAATTTTCCTATAATCTAAATTTTTTTCCTAAATTCTAAAGTTTTTCTTATGTTCTAAATTTTTTCCTATATTTTAAATTATTTTTTCAGCTTATGTTTTAAATTTTTTTTCTATGTTCGAAATTATTTTTTCAATTTATGTTCTAAATTTTTTCCTATGTTCTAAATTATTTTTCATATGTTTGTTTGTTTATGTTCTAAATTTTTCCTATGTAGTAATTTTTTTTTCCTATATTCTATATTATTTTTTCAGCTTATGTTCTAAATTTTTTCCTATGTTTTAAATTATTTTTTCAGCTTATGTTCTAAATTTTTTCCTATGTTCTAGATATTTGTTTTCTTATGCTTTAAATTCTTCTTCTTGTTTTTTTTTGGTTGTTGTAAATAGGTGCGTAGTCCTGGAGTTGATATAAATATCCTATGTGTTGCCCCTAGACATGCTACGCGAGAGGTAAGATATAACTTTTGTCTGCTTCTATACTTTTTCCATTATTTTTTGCTACTTTAGTGCCCCTTAACTTGTTATATTTTACTGGATATAGGAAGATTTCTTCGAAGAACTCCATTAGATGCTTTCTGAGATGCCTGAGGTTACAAAGTTGCACCCTGTGCCTGATGCTTTTGTCCCGGTGATGAGATTTAAGTTCAATGGGGTGTCCATAGATCTTCTTTATGCAAAATTGTCGCATTTGAGTTTCTACATTGCATGTGATTGTTTTCCTCGGCTTCTATGGGAGGGTGTTGATTTATATTAAAAACCTATTAGCTCAAGTGGTAGAGCACTATGCAAATGCATAGTTGATATAGGTTCGAATCCTACATAGGCAATATTTATAAATAACTATATAAGAAAAACTTTAGAAAATAGGTAGTAAAAGTTTAGAACATAAAAAAAAAAAAAATAATAAAAAATAAAAAAAAAAAAAAACTTTAGAACATAAGTAGACTGAATTTAGAACATAGGCAAAAGAATTTTGAACATAGGAAAAGAATATTTTAAACATAGGAAATAAAAACCGTTAGAACATAGGTAGAAAAAATTTAGAATATAGGAAAAAATTAGAACATAGGTTGAAAAAATTTAGAACACAGGAAAAAAAAACTTTAGAACATAAGTAGACTAAATTTAGAACATAGAAAAAAAAATTTTGAACATAGATAAAAGAATATTTAGAATATAGGTAAAAGAATATTTAGAACGTAAACAAAAAAAAAGAAAAAAAAAGAAACTTTAGAACATAGGTAGTAAAAATTTAGAACTTAGGAAAAAAAAACTTTAGAACATAAGTAGACTGAATTTAGATCATAGGCAAAAGAATTTAGAACATAGGTAAAAGAATATTTAGAACATAAGAAGAAGAAAAAAAACTTTAGAACATAGGTTGGAAAAATTTAGAACATAGGAAGAAAAAAAAAAAAAAACTTTAGTATATAAGTAGACTAAATTTGGAACATAGAAAAAAAAATTAGAAAATAGGTAGACTAGATTTAGAACATAAGAGTAGGCAAAAAAATTTAGAACATAAAAAAAGAATTACAGAAATGCCATTACTAAAGGATGGTTTTAGATGGTTGGATCAAAACTAATAAATGGTTGAGATTGGTTCTTATATAAGATTGAGTTCTTATATAGAGGAGGGTTCTTACATGAGCCTTCCTCTATATATATATATATATATATATATATGTAAGTACAATTTAATTTAACACATAATTAATAATAAAAATATTTATGGTTAACAAACCTGTCGAACTGTTTGGTGGCAAGGGTGGTAAACTTGGCTCATACTCCAAGTGTCGGAACTTGACCTGTGGCGGGTTACGCGGTGCAAGCTGACGGACAGCCGACCTATCGAAAACGGGTGCTACCGGGATGTCACGTCCCTGTATAAACCTAAGAAAATAGTTGATAATATAGGTATGTGCAATACCATCAGCAACATGGTGATGTGAAGCAACACCCATGGCTACACCCCCACACTCGAAGCGAGTGAATTGCACCATAAACAAAGGGAATGAGGACAACCCCTTGGAGTAATCACACGTAGGAATCACCATCTTTCGTAGCTCACCGTAGTTAGGCTTACCTTCCTCAAGGTCAGTAAGCTTATGGGTTGTTTCGGCGTAGATGAACAAGGCCCCCTTCGCATTGCAATCGATTACAATCTCATCGACACCATTCATCTTTAACCTACCCGCCAACGGGTAGAATTGAACTAAAATTTGACTAAGACCCCATTTTAAAAAATCCGGATCAAGAAATGAGGCGAAATTGTTTTTAATGTTTTGTGCAGGGTAAACGTATAAAACAGAAGTGTGTGAATAAGGCATACGTACCACCATATCTAGGCGTGAGAGCCTAATACTTTGACTAGGCGTCTCGCTTTCGGGACACACCATGGTGCGTTCATTCACTTTCACGCTCATTTTTCTTCTGTTGTATTTCAAGTTTTCTGGTTGATGGGTGTTATAGTGTATGATGTGGTATTAAGCAAGAAGTTTAGGTGTTTAAAAGGTTGGCTATTTGCATTGCCTTTTATAATATTCCATTCGTCTTTAAAAGATTTTGCTCTTTACGAGCTCTCATTAATATATACATGCAGTTGCTTGAAAGAAAGCACATAGATTGAGTTGTCGTTTTATTTTTGTGGCCTGACCCTTGTGATGAAAAGACACTTAATAAATTATTTGTGTAAACCCTAATTTTTCCATAACTAGTAACATTGTCATCAATCTTTCTTTTTTTTTTCTTTTTTGAGCCATCATTAATGCCTTTTTTTTCACCATCATTAACGCATTTTTAATGACAAGATTTGACTTATACTCCCTCCGTCCCTTATTAATAGTCTCTTATGGCCAATTTTAAGTCTCAAAATGATCGTCCTATTTGCTTTTTTTCAAGTACCATTAATATTAATTTTTACCAAAATCCCCTCCAATTTTCAACAATATTTGTGTAAGTTAGTTTTTCCATGTAAATTTTATTTTTTCATATACTTTTATTACTTTCACTCTCTACTTTTTTGCATACCCAATGTAAATTAACCTTTTCAATGTACTATACTAGTTACTATTTATGTTTATTAATTTCCGTGAAAATTGTCCATAAAAGACTATCAATAAGGGAAATAAGGAGCATTGGAAAACTCCTAAGGGCCTATTTACAAGCAATGCATATAGGATGTCATTGTTGTAAATAATGGGAACATGAGGGTTGAAAATATGATGCATGGCAAAATTTACTATTACATGCATAATAGTACACAAAAAAAACTATTCAAACAACTTATGCTTTAATGGTACATTATACATGCATAGTAGTACACAAATTTGTACCACTGTAGCATTATTAAGAGAGAAAAAAAAACTATTCAAACAACTTATGCTTTAATGGTACATTATACATGCATAGTAGTACACAAATTTGTACCACTGTACCATTATTAAGAGAGAAAAAAAAATTTACCATCGGATCCCAAATTGCCTTCCTATTTACAAGCCAAACAAATAGTCACTATGCGCCTAGGAGGACTCAGGAGTATTATATTAGGCTCTCATATCTATGAAAACAATTATGTGATTTGAAAAGAAAGGTGTACATGTGATGCACATTAATTAAGGAGGAAAAAGCTAACGATCGCCCCGGGGCGTTGGATAAGTAGGTAAAAATAGAAAGATTACATTAAAATGAACATTAATTACACCGATCGACGCGAAATTTTGTCATGTTTTGCCAAATTAATATCATTTTAGGTAATATTTTAAATGCTTATCCAACGCCCCGGAGATGTTCGTTAGCAAGATCCAATTAAGAATACTTTTTTTTAGAATTATTACTATTTTCCCTTAGCTTTCTCCTAAAAACGGAGGTATTGCATGTTTGATTACAAATTTACAATAATATTTGTTGGTGGAAGTCTAATACGAAGTATCTTAAAAATTTAAAACAAGAGATGTTTGGTTGACAAATGAGCTTAGGATCAGTGGAACATCATCAGCCATAACAAGTACAACGAGCCAATCGATCGACCACATATTCTCCGATCTCCATTATATATTATTAGAAAATTAACAAAATTTTAATAGAGCTTATGTATATAAGCATACATAATCCGATCCGTCTGGCTCATATAGCTTGTTGGAAATTAATTAAATTTTATATGAAAATTTGCCTATTACAGCCATTTAATTAAAGTTTGTCTTATACAAATTGCAGCCAAAAAGTTCTTATAAATTGTAAATTACATCCCGATTCAATTTTTTCATCGGTTTACGTATCGAAAAATATTCGTTTAAGGTTTTAGGGGTCATTTTAGTTGTTAAGGGTCCGAATTGAGTTCAAAATTAGCAAAAAAAAAAAAAAGTAATAAGTGCCTCATTTTGTGTAACAAAAATGTATTGATTTGTAGGCAACTATTTTTTTGCAGTAAAAATGAGGCACTTATATTATTTTTTTTACTAATTGCGAGCTCAATTCAGATCCTTAAGACCTACAATGGCCCCTAAAACCTTAATCAAATATTTTTTGACACGTAAACTAACAAAAAAAAGATGAATCGAGCTGTAATTTACAATTTCTAAGAACTTTTGGGCTACAATTTGCAATTTTTTTTAAAAAAAAATGGTTGGAATTTACAAAATACTAAATTAAAATATATGGCTGTAATTTGCACATTTTCCAATTCTATATTCAGAATTACTTTATCAACAAAAGAATTGTCAGTGATTAATTTACTTCTAATGTAAAAATTAAAAATGTACTTCTAATGTAAACCAATATGCTCTCCTAACTTCCTAAGTGATTAGTTTGTGCTAGTATATAATGATAGTGGGTTTAATGGGTTAATAGTAATTAGCTAGGCAAATGATTATCAGATCATGGGATCTTGTTTCCTTTTTTTTGAAGGGGGGAGATTAAATTCATTAATAATAAGTCATACGACACTTACATAAGAGATCGTAATCGAACAATACAAAGACAACCGAACCAATTACAAGTTCGAAATAAAAGAAACTACAATTGCACGCGCAAAATGACTTTCTTAAGTACCCTTGGCTCATATAACGCTGTCCTATGCAGCCTCTTGCAAGGGGGTCTGGCAATATGTTGTAATTTCTGACGAGAACCTTCATTGGCTCAGAATCCCGTACTCCTCGACCTGAAATAAAAAATGGTGTCGTACACTTCACCATAGACAAGACAAACTCCAATTCAAACACGGATATCGACATGGAAGCAAAACCCTTTAGCCCAAACCAACAGAAGATCAAACCGAAGCCCCATAGCCAAAAAACCCGGCTTAAATCCTGCACCAGAAGATCGGTACACCGATCTGCAAGCCCCATATCACCCCAACACACCACACAAACAGAAAAAATAAAACAACTAAAAAGAACACCAATACTTCTAAAAGAAAAAACAGAACGAAAACTAAAACCTAAAACAAAGAACGAAACCCTAACATCCCACCCCGCCGCCAAATCGAGCCCCACCACCAACGCTCCGGGGTTCACCGACCCAGCCCACAAACCGCCACAAAGAAACGCACGGACCGCCGAGACCCGCCCGAGAAGCCCGAACCCCACACGCCCCTGAGTCGCGGCAACGACGGCCCTACACGAGGGACTCAGAACGGCCCTACACGAGGGACTTAGAAAACTCCCCCTCCCCGTTCTCGTACTCAGCGTCGCGACAACGGCCAAGGAGATGGGGCGTAGGCGCGGCGGTACAAAAAAACAGCGGCTGGCCGGCCGCACGGTCGAAGATGAACAGCGACGGCGGACGAAGCGGTGCGGCGCAAGATGAAAGGCTGAAAAAACGAAAAACCATAACGGAAAAGGAAAGAAACAAACTAAAAGGGGTAGATCGGAGGCTCGCCGACGCTGTGCCATGGGCGGTGAGCCACAGGCCCGCCGGCGAGCCTCATAGCCGGAGAAAAAGAAGGGGAGCGGCGGTTTATGGGAGAGGGAGAGAGAGGTTTCTAGAGAGAGAAAGAAGTTGGGGCAAATTAAAACAAGTAGTAAATATGGGATCTTGTTTCCTACTTTTAGCTTAGTTTTTCATTTTATATACAGTTTTGCATTTTATATACTTCCTCTGCTCTTTTTTATTGCACCGTAAGCGGTTTCACGCTTGCCAATGCATTACTTTGACTATTAATATCTTTAATTATACTTTTGTAAAAATTATAAAAAATTAATCTTTGAAAATTAGCTTTCAAGACGAATCTAACGAGATTTCACATGACTATATCTTTCCTAATTGATAAATCACAAAAGATGGTCAAAGAAGATTAAGTGAATAGTTGTAGTACTTTTTTCATTAAATTGAATACAAGTTTGGTTTTCTTTCCTCTATTTATAATTTCTAACTATTCTAGCTAGGAGTAGTTATCTATAAAAGGATGAAAAAGTACTAAGTAAAAAGTGAAAATGAAGCATAAAAAAGAACCGAAGATCTGCTTGTTTTGGTGGAAAATATGTTCTTGAAAAATGCTTAGTTTCAAATTAGCTTATTGACTATTAAATAAGCTAATTCAAGGTATTTGGTGGGAAGCTTATTTTAAGAGTTTATTCCACTAAATAAGTTCTTTTTCAAAAAGGTTCTTTTAAGAGCTTTTTCAATTAGATTTATCCTTTATGGTGAAATGACACTTATACCCCCATTTAATTTAAAATCCTATATGAACTATCTACCCCACAATTATCTTATTGGTCATTTCACATAATCATCCATCAGCTTTAAACAATCAGCTATTTACCAAACACTTTTATAGAATAAGCTAATAAAATATAAGTTAGTCAAATCAATTAATACAATCAGCTAGTTAAAATCAGCTAACACAATCAGCTTCAGTTTTCAGTTTTTCCCCAAATACAAACAATACAATCAGCTAGTTAAAATCAGCTAACACAATCAGCTTCAGTTTTCAGTTTTTCCCCAAATACGAACAAAGTATTTTCTTTTTTTAAGAAAAGTATGTTACCCTCGCTTTTCTATTTTCTCTTCTCTATCCTTTTACTCCATCCCATTAACCTTTTTCTTTAAATATTCCACATGAAAGTGGGGGTGGATGAGTTCTTAACCTCTGACCTTTGTGTCATGTTGGTTCCGATACCATGTTAGTGGACCATTTCAATCAAAAGCTAAACTGATAATTGAGGGCCAGTGATATGTTTTATACTCTATCATTTTCTATCATAATAAACGGAGTCAAAGTATTGGTTATGTTTTCTACTTACACACACGGCATAATAATATAATATCACAAGCTAAGACTGCTTAAATAAATGATGTGTTGCTGGGACAGTTCAAATTAATTGGAGCTCTAATAACTAGTTAGGGCGTATAAAATTAAAATTTGTAAAGTGACGAATTCACAAATTTTAAGCTACTATACAACTACCTCTGTATCTCTCTATATGTGGTGTAACGAAATCGACTTTACCATATGCGTTGTCATTAGCTCACTATAGACAAAAAAAACCTTACCAACCAATATATTGTATCTTCCAAATTATTAATCTTGTCAGAAGCTCCTCAATTGGATAACTGTCATTATCAAAATATTTGTTTCCAAAAAAAAAAAATGAATTACTCCCCCATATTTAAATACTTGTTTTATTTCTATTTTTTGCATTTTTCATTTATACTACTTTGACTAATGTTTGTGATTTATACATAAAAAAACAAATATAGCCTTGTGGGTATTTGTTGGAATCATATCGTCTCAATGAATATATTATTAATTTTCAATTGTTATAATATATATGTTTATTGCAAAATTAAAAATATTATTGATCAAGGATTGGTACCAGCATACGTGCCCAGGAGAAATGTAGCAAGTATTTTAAAACAGGAGTATAATGATGAAGTGATGATAAGAGTCACGAAATTATTTTTTTATTTTTTCTTTCAAAGCCATTGAAAGGTTTGAATTTACAAGTTCATTAGTTCATTGTACTTCCTCCATTTTTTATTAGATGCATCATTTTTAAATTTATGGACTTCTAGGGAATTTTAGATAAAAGAGATAGAGAGAAAGAAAGAAAAAATGATGCATATAAATTGAAACTCTCATACATAGAATGTGATGCATCTAAAAAAACAAAAGAAAGTACGGAGTATAAGTATTAAGTAGATTGGGCTTAGTTCTATTCACCTAAAAATATAATTTTTAAGAGTGTATTTCATGCTTATATATAGTCTTTAGGTCTACATATGGGACTTGTTATTCATCGCCCGCAAATCTCTACATAAAGCCCACATTTTATAATTTTTTGACAAATTTGCCCTTTTTATAATTTTAACCGAAGATAAATTTTTCGCACTAAAAAAATGTGGAGCAGCACCGGATCGCCGAGGATCACCGGAGAATCGCCGTCGTCATCGGAAAACGAGGTTCGTAACGCATCGTAAGGACGAAATGGTGGCTGGCGCCTAGCCAAAAGGCCATGCCGTGGTTGTGGCGCCTAGCCAAGACGCCGCCACCGTGGTAACGGCGCCTGGTGGAGAAGCCTCGACCATAGTAGTGGCGCGTGGCCAGGACGCCGCAGCCACGGCCAAGGCGCCTGGCCAGGCGCCACTAGGGGAATATATTTTTTTTTTATTTTTTATTTTTTATTTTTTAATTTAATCCCTTTTTTTTTTTTTTTGTTTGTTTTTGTTAATTTAATCTTAATGTAATTATATTTATACGTTATATGTTATTGTTACAGGATTATGGTGGAGACGGAAATGATTACAGTGGGATTTTTGTACATGATGGCCTGTTCGAAGATGCTCAACAAGCGATTGATTGGGCAAAACAGGTTGCAATTAGATCAGGCTTTTGTTTAGTAGTAGCAACTCATAAATCTCAACGGGATGGTAGAATGGATCGCATTTTGAGATGCGACCGTTATCGCAAAAGAGAAGAACGAGATTTCAGTAAAGCGATTCGGTTTGACTCAAAGCGGAAAGGTTGTGGGTGTCAGTTTCGAGTTAAGGTTCGACAACATCAAAGGCGTGACGGTTGGGAAGTGAAGGGTTACGGCAAATGGGGATATCACAACCATGAGCTGATAGCATACAAAGTGGGGCATCGGCAGTTAAGCGGCCTAAGTCCAGCTGCGAAACTAGTTGTAAAAGAAATGAGTGATGCTCAAGTGAAGCCCGCTAAAATATTAGCGTCTGTGTTAGAGAAATTCCCCGAAGACCAGCCAAACCGAAGACACATCTACAACGTCAGACAGAAATTGAGGTTTGAACGGTCAGAGGGAAGGAACCCTATACAGCAGCTTCTGCACCAGGCACAAGCACGTGGTTACCTTTACTGGTTTGAATCTGACGAAGACACATCGGAGGTAACTCATTTGTTCCTTGTCCATCCTGATTGTGCTGATATGATTTCGTCTTGGCCATCTGTGATTTTGATCGATTCAACGTACAAGACAAACAAGTACAAGTTCCCACTGGTTGAGATGGTTGGGATGGCTCCAACAAACCAGAACTTTCTGATTGGTTATGCAGTCATGAAGGATGAGACGGCTGCGAGTTACCGTTGGGTGTTGGAAAAGTTGAGAAACTACATCGGCCCAAATGTACAGCCATCGGCCATCGTAAGTGATTGTGAGGGAGGTCTTTTTGCCCCTATAGCGGAGCTGTTTCCGGAGTCGAGCCATTTACTGTGCACATGGCACATCAACAACTGCGTGAAAGTCAAAGCCTACAATCTTTTCAACAAGAATTTAGTAACAGCAGAGACATTGGTAAATGGTAAGTGGCGGAAGATCATGCAAGCTACCACAGAGGCAGAGTACGATCGAGCCTTGGAAAACTTCAAGGATGCGTACAAGTGGTGCCCGCCAATCGTAGACTATGTGATGCATCAGTGGGTACCTCAGAGGGAAAAGTTTGTCAAATATTGGACGAACCAAGTTCTTCATTTTGGGAACACTACGACATGCAGAGTCGAGAGCGCTCATAGAGCTTTGAAGGACTGGATTGATTCTTCCACGGCTGCTCTGGATACACTGTTCGAGAGAATAAACAAGGCTATTGATACTCAGAGGAACGGCATCAAGAACTATCTCGAGGACTCCAGACGACGACATGGCATGTTGTATGGCCATTTCATATTTAAGATTCTCCACGGTCGTGTGTCACACCACTGTTTGGGGTTGATTCTGAGCGAGTATACCAGGATGAGGGAGTTGGGCGATGAAGTGGCTATTCGGTGCGGATGTGCTATATCAATGACTCATGGATTACCTTGTGCATGCACCATTCACCTCGTAATTACGCAAGACAGGGCGTCGTTACATGTCGATCAGGTTCATCCATTCTGGCGGACGCTCGTTATCGGAGAGCATGTTGTTCCGCATACGGTTCACCGTGAACAGGAGGAGTTGGAGCAGTTTCAGATGATGTTTGACCAAGTGTCCTCCAGTCACCCTTCGATCATTCGTAGTGCTACACACATACTTCATGACATGTTCAATACATCGTGTTTGGATACCGAGGAACCGGAAGGGGTCGAGCGACCTAGGGGTCGACAACCACGGCGGAACAAGAGTGCGTTTGAGTACATTCGCGGTCGTGGCCGTGGCCGTGGCCGTGGTCGTACATCCTCATCAAGTGGCAGCCAATCATCGTCGTCGGTGAATATGCCCGGCACCGGTAAGACATTCGACTTCAATTTCTTTTGTTGACTGTTTGATTAGTTTACTGTTGACTTGTTTATTGTGTTTATTGATGTGTGTAACAGGGAGAATGGACATTGAACATTTTCCATATAAGGACAGGATCCCTAATATCATGATGCCATTCTTGGACGGGTGGAATGATGTCATTGCAGATGGTAACTGCGGATTTCGGGTTGTGGCGGATGTGTTTCAAATGGGTGAAGACAACTACGGTTTAGTGCGGCAGTTGATGTACAGTGAAATTGCATCAAACCGAGATGTGTATGGCCATGTGTACGGCGAGGACTTGGATAGGTCTCTGCAGCGTATCCGGTGGGGAGGGGGACCTTGCGGTCAAAATCATTGGTTCGATGCGCCACTTGATCTCTTTGCCGTTGCAAACATCTACAAGTGTGCAGTCATGCATTTCGGCCTTGGTTTACATAGTCGAGCCTATTATCCATGTACAACGGTTCTGCCCTGGTGTTCGCGCGAGACCGTCACCAGACCGGTAAGGGACGTTGCTATTGGATTTCTTGGGCCGTCATACAGACATTTTATCCGATTAGACATGTCACCCGATTTTCCGGTCCCACATATCATACCGAAGTGGTATGAAATTCGTAGAGCAAGCGTGGAGGGTTGGGATGCTTTGTACCATGCTCGCGTGCAACAATTTAATTGCCATGTAGTTTTTGTTGATGTACACCTACCTTTTACTATGAGGCCTTGTATTGTCAATACTATGTCATTTCTATGTGTTCATTTTTAAAAGATAATGTTTCATTTTAAAAACTAACAACAATAATTTCAAATATTACAAACTAAAAAGATAATATTGAATTTTAAAAACTAAGAACAATAATTTCAAATATTACAAACTAAAAAGATAATGTCTAATTTCAAATATCAGTAATCCCTCTGTGACGCCCACTGCCACTGCTCAAGGGTCCGTTCCAGATCGTCAATAACAGCTCTGCCTGATGCACTCGTCATGCAGTCCCTTTCCTCAAAAAAGTCGGTGTCCCAACTGCATAATCTTGCCCATCCACTACACAAAACAAAAAACATGAAACGACGTATTATACATATATATATTAAAATAAGAGAACAACAAATAAAAGATGAGACGTACCGCATAAGAGGCAGTGGCAGGTGGCACATCGTCATCATCTGCGTCGTCGATGTCTTTGATCAACCTCGGGTGCGAGTGCCGGATGTACCATTCCATGTAGTGCTGGTCACACATGGCAGTCACCCCACTTGGCGGCCGCTGCAGCTCCGCCGTCCATAGGCGGGCAACCATCGGAAACTGCTCCCACATGGCTATCATGTTTGACGGCCATTGGACGACGTACTCCTTCGACGACGCAGATCGTACCGCCTTACTGGGCCATGCCGGTGGAGGTGGGACAACTTGGACAAATCCAAGCTGGCGAAGACAGCGCTGCGGCATGTACGCCTCTACGATCTCGCGATACTGAATCAGTCCAGTGTAGAGGGTCCTAGGTACCCTATTACTAGGGTTCTGGCCGAAAGGCATCCAGTTCACCTGCACATTATTTAAAATCAGTAACAGTCATAAAATAAAGCATCAGATTGTAAAAGTAGAAATAATTTAATCACTGTACCTCTAAGGGGGACATCCTGTCAAGCGATAACCGTATGGAGCGCAGGCGGTCAACGGACTTCTTCTCGACACGCGGACTCCACGCACAGGCACGTGGCTGGCCATCACCAATGGGAACCGGGTCGCGGTGTGGTCGAAACGCAGGAAAATACTCGTATATCCAGGTCTGTAACAACGTCAGACATCCAGTGATACCTGCTGCATCAGCCCGGCTCGAGAATCCTAACTGGCGATACAGATACGCCAGCGTAGCCGACCCCCAAGAAAACTGGCCTACTCTGTCGGGCTCACACGCGTCAACTATGTCGCGTGGCCTGAGCTTGTTCCCGCTCTTATCCGGAAACAAGGTACACCCGAGAAGAAGAAAAACATATGCAGCCAGCTGTGTGTCCTGCGTCCTACGTGCCGTAGGGTGCAAACATCGCTGCAAGACGGCTGCGATCTTAACGCCGCCGTGATCCCACACACCAAGTGCCGATGTGTACAGCGCAACCCTATCCACCGCCAACAGCTCCGCTAGTAAATCTGCCTGATCCGCATCAGTGACGACAGATGCTCGGTTTCCCTCCACGGGAATCGCAAGGATGGCCTCGACGTCATGCAACATGATCGTCATCTCACCGAACGGAAGGTGGAACGAGTTCGTATCCGGATGCCATCGCTCAACGAAAGCCGTGATCAGCGTCCAGTCAATCCTGTCGTGCATGGTGGCAGGAAGGTGACTCACTCTAGTGGCCCTCAATCGCCCGACCATCTCGCTCTCCTCCGGCCAAGCATCAGCCCAGCTACACAAAAACCTACAAGTCTTTTCCCGGGTTTGGCATTTCAAAATGCCTGTATCCAAAGCCCTCTCCTGGTCCTCCCAAATACGGGTAGCGATGTGTCCTAAAAAGCTAGGAATCACACTCCCGTCTATAGGTCCCCCGGCCACCTCACCCCTCACCATCCAAGAATCATTAACGGCCCTCGACCGTTTTCTGCTACCCGCAGACACAGTGGACGCAGATGATGTGCCAGATCTACTAACAAACCTACCATCTCGACCCTTACGCACATCTACCCTATGCGTCTCATACGTATCATCAAGCCTCTGACTGAATGGACCGTAATCATCATATGGTCCACTCTGATCGTCGACATCCTCATCTGCATCATCCTCGTCCTCGACCTCCTCCTCCTCGACCTCCTCCTCCTCCTCCTCCTCATCATCATCATCATCTTGATCGTCCGCAGAACAGTGCACCCGTTCTCTGCGGGCCGAGGCCGAAATACCACGGGATCTAACGTGTCTGGGCCCCGAGCTCTCCATTGAGTAGATCGTACTCCTCACGACGTCAATACTCTTCCCCGCACCAGGTCTAAATTGCGATGCCTAACTCCAAGTAAATAACGAAACATAATAACGAAAACAAATTAAAAAAAGTCGAAAATAAACACAAAAGCAAATAAACAAGTCACGGAAATAAAATTATAAACATAAAAAATATAAATATATACAAGACAATATACATATAAACATAAGAAATATAAACATAAACATATACCAAAAACAAAAAATATAAACTACAAACAAAAAAAAAACAAACATAAACAAAAACAAAAACAAAAAATATTACCAAAAACAAAAAATATAAATACAAAAAAGGACGAAAATAAACACAAAAGCAAATAAACAAGTAACGGAAATAAAATTATAAACATAAAAAATAAAAATATAAACAACACAATATAAATAAAAACATAAAAAATATAAATATAAACATAAAAAAATATAAATATGAACAAAACAATATACCAAAAACAAAATATATAACCAAAAACAAAAAATATAAACAACAAACTTAAAAATGAAAAACATAAACAAAAACAAAAAATCAAAAATGCAAAGAAAAAACCAAAAACAAAAAACTAACAAAACTTAAAAAATTTAAAATTGCAAAAACTTAAAAAAAGAAGAACATCAAAATTTTAAAGAAAATTTATAAAAAAAAAAGGGAACTTATAATTTTTTTACATACAAAAATATAATTCAAAAAAAAAAAAAATACATAGGAACATAAAATTAAAAATTAAAACCAGATACAATTTTTTTTTTAAAAAAAAAAATAGAACATAAAATTAAAACAAATAAAAAAACAAAATTTTAAAAAAAAAAGATAAAAAAAAAAGGGAACATACAATTTAAAAAAAAGAAAAACAAATTTTTTTAAAAAAAAAAAAAAAAAAAAATTCGAAAAAAAAATTTAAAATTAAAAAAAAACATAAAAAAATTTAAAAAAAAAAAAAGAAGGAGGCGCCTAGGCAAGACGCCCGTACGGTGGTGGCGGCGCCTAGCCCAGACGCCAATACCACGGCAGTGGCGCCTACCCTCTGCGCCGCCGCCGTGGTAGTGGCGTCTGGGCTAGGCGCCGCCACCACCGTATGGGCGTCTTGCCTAGGCGCTTCCTCCGTGGTGGTGGCGTCTCGCCTTGGCGCCCCACCGTCGCCGGAGGTTTTTTTTTTTAAAAAAAATTACAAAAATTAAAAAAATTACCTTCTGGCCGGCAAACCGCCTTCCGCCCACCGCCGGTGCCGCCACTTCCTTGCCGGGCCGCCTCGACATAGCTCTGGAAATAATTTAGAGAGAGAAAGTGGAAGTAGAGAGTAGAGAGAGAAATTGTGTGTTTTTTAGTATGAGGGAAAAAGTGTCATTTCACTCTTATTTTGTGGGCTTTATGTAGGAATTTGCGGGCAATGTTTAACAGTTCACCTACATATAGCATTATAAGCATTACCCTTAATTTTTAAAATATGATTAGGTTTGATATTTTATGAATATTTTTAATTTAGATTGATCTGATCTGATTGGCTCATTTGTTTGAACTTTAGCCTTAGGTGTAGGTTAATTAATGTATGAGAAAAATTTATCAAGTTTAATTTTGTTGTTTTTGTCTTAACTAATGTGTAACTTTCAAGAATTTAAGTTTCATTATATTCACAAATACAAAATTAAATACTTGTATATGGCAATAATAAGCAAATGAAAAATAGATGAATTGATTTTATAATTGTTAATTTAACCTTGAATTTTTCTAGTTTGGTTTAATTTGATCAAATTATAAAAGGAATAAGTAACGAGTACAAAGTAATACAAAAGTAACTTGTAAGATTAAACGGTTAAACCTTCCTCATATAGATGACTCTCGCGGCAAGTTAGTGAGTTGGAGATTGGGATCAAGGTTTATTTTATTCGATGTATGATTGAAATCTTTTCTTATTACAAAAAAATTAAAAGAAAGTATAATTGAACTCTTTAATTTTTTTATTTTATTTTTTTTTTTCAGTGAAGGTGAACTCTTTAATTTTGACATGAACATGTAACGTGAACCTAAAATGGCGTTGTGTTTAATTTATTTGAAACCTACCCAAACAAAATATATTGATAGATTTGCTAAAACTTGTCATATAAACTAGCACTAAAAAAATCAATTCACTAGCAAAGCCTACAAGTTGAATTGAATGATCTTACCATTAAATTGTAGGCCACATTCATCATTAAGAGAGAGCCTACTTCACAAATACTGAATTAAAAAGATTAGTAAAGTGATTAACTCCCTCTTTGATCTTTATACTACCTCCGGTCCAAATTACTCGCAATTTTGAAATATTTTATATCTCACAAATAATACCCCAAATTAAAGTTGCGAGTAATTTGAACCAGAGGTAGTATATATATATATATATATATATATATATATATGTATATATCCACCGTGACAGACTTGTTTAGTGTTCACTAAACATTTATGAAGAAAGCCTCGAAGTCTCTCAAGAGTCTTCATTATCACAAATCTTCAACTACCTGAAAGCTCACATGATGAAAGCTGCAACTTGGATATATCTTGTTCCCTAATATGAATAATGCCTTTGAATCGGCTAGGTTGTTTATAATGTATAGTCTTTAGGTTTACGCCTGACTTTCGTCATTACTCAATAGGTCTAATCTTTATGTTCATTTACCCGGGAAACCTTTAATTTGCATTACCAACAAGAAGAGCCTTCACACGTATATAACAAATACTTCCTCTATTTTTTTAGTTGCATCGCCCTTTATATCTTTAAACTAACCAATAATTATGACTTAACTTGTAAGAAGTATAACTAGTTAAATTGTTAATATAACTAAACAGGAAAAATGACAAATTAATCGTTATACTCTTACACGAAAATATCACTAGCAATGTTTTGTTTAGAGCTAAAAGCGTGCCTAATCTCTTGTATAAGTCATACAATTTTATCAAGCTGAATTATACTAGTATTAATTATACAGTTTCTACAAGTTGTTTAATGATAATTTACCAACAAAATTGGAATTTAAGCTTCCTAGGTAGAGGTTTCCCTCATACTCCACAGCTGAAGTCACGAAAGACACGACCGTGCCCTCAGCGTCGTCGAACCTCTTCAATATCTTACCGTCTTCTGATACCTTCATCACAGTAGCTTTGTTGTGAGAAGCTTGGACAAACTTTATCAATTTGGGAAATGTTGCTAGCAAATGTTTCACAATCTTGGAGGTGTGCACAAACTTCATTTCTTTGTTCGACAACTGCATTGATTACCAAGGCAACATTATAAGCATTAGTTGCTAGTACGTTAACATGGTTTAGTACAAATTGTACTATCAAATATCTATACTAATTTATTAAAAGATCGATGTCACGTTTCACAAAATTAACACAATGTTTGTGCCTTCATTGATTGTTTTCCTATCATTTTAACACGACTAAAAACTAGTACATGGCATAGAACAACAATATTAAGTTCATGCTTTAAACTTGTTTTTGTTGGCCTTATAATACTAACTCACATAACAAACAATGTTTGGTAAGCATCATATATGATGAGTACGTACCTCGATCAATGCAATCCAAAACGACCCGTCTGGAGCAAGATTGATATTATCTGGTGCACCTGGAAGATTATCTATGAATATCTCAGTCTTTCCTTGAAGATCGCCTTGTAACCAATGTTTTAAGCATCTTGACCTGAAATTTTTTAGTAGCATAGGCCATCTTGATTGTCATAGCTGGAGATTCTAGCCGGAAAACTTAATAAGGTAATGCTACTCAAACTTTTTATGTTTTTGTGATAGTTTTTTCAAAAAAAAAAAGTTTTAAATGATAGTTGTTCTCAAAACTCGTCATTTAAATGATATTATTATGACACAAAATATAAGCCGGGTTAGGACAACGTGACAGCTGACAAGAAGTAACTGATTACAAACAAAGAGAATAATAAACAAAGAGACATTGATTTATCATGTATACTCACTTCCACGTTTCGCATACCAAAAGGTAGCGTTGGTCACTTGAGAGGGCTACTCCATTTGCAAAGTAAAGATTATCTAGCAATAATGATGTTTCTTTAGTTTGGGGATCAAACTTGAGAAGCTGGCCATTAGGTCTGGCTTCTAATAGATCAAAGTACCAATTGTGGAGACCAAATTTGGTGCTTGCTATGCTAAAATACAAGCTTCCATCTTCCCCTTCTATCACATCATCTGCAAACCTGTTTTCATTTGATAATTGCTTGGTTACATAAAAACAAATTAAATTCAGGATTTTCTTAAAGAGGTAATGATGGTAAAATAGTATTTAACAGTAAATATTTTATGTAAAAGCTTAATTTTAACACAAATTCTTATGTGTGGTTGGCCACACCGTGTAGCCGGTCATTATAAGAGTTACTTCGTCAATGTAATAGAGATTAGTTGATCAGTGTTAAAGTGGCATCACGGTGTGATTAACCACACGTCCACACACAAGAGACGTTGTTATGGAATAAACTATCTTAAAAATAAAAGAAAGCAACTTTTAAGGGTAATCATTGGTTGATCCGTTGATATCTAATTGGATTTGCAATTGTATATAAGAAACATTTTAATTGGATAATTATTTGACTCGAATTCTAAGCCTTTTTAGGTATGCAAGGGCCATGGGTGTTAAATAAGTCTTTTCTCCCATGCCATAGCCCATGGGCTTTGCGTATCAATATTTGTATTGGTTGTGCATCCTTTTCTTGATTTTAATAACTATACTAAAATAAATTATGCAAATCTACTTGTATTATCACAACATTATGTTGTTGAATTGTTTTGCTGTTATATGCATGATGTAACTAATGAGAGTTTTGTTATGAATTTACTTTTTCTATTCCAACATAGTTATCTAATTGAAGTCTTGACAATCATTTAGTTTAAAACTAACAAACCTATTAATTAGACATCATTATCTATTTTCATTGTGCTTTAACCAACAACTTACTTTGTCTCTTTCCTAAGGATGGATTAGTGGGCGGTAGTTCTTGTGTACAACTTGTATATATATAATATGTATCTTAATTAGAGTTATTTACCTCAAATTCGATAGAAGTCAACTTTTATCTATAAAAGAGTCTTTTTAATGTAATTTGAAGTGATTAGATTTAATGTATAAACCAAATTAATTTCAATACTCAATTATTGTACTGTGTATTCAAAACATATTCAGTTAGTAGACATACTGTATCTTGGAGCCGTTGAAGTGTGAAACTAGAGTTGTTACTCCATCTTCATCAACCTTAAGCAAACCCTACAATTAAAACATACATAGTATAAAGTAAGTTTATTGAAGGATAATTTGCCAATTACTATTGCAAGTTAATACCACTTTGTAAATTACTACCGCAAATTAAAAAAGTTGTGAATTACTACCGCAAAAATTTTTAAGATGTTGCGATTACTACCAAACCCCCATTAAACCCAACTAAGATGTCATTATATCCCTTTAACCCGTGTTTGACCATGGTTAAGGGCTTTAACCAGCCCCCCAAAAAAGAAAATGGTTTAGGGATATAATGATGTCATGGTTAAGGGCTTTAACCATGGGTTAAAGTGATATAATGACGTTATAGTTGGGTTTAATGGGGGTTTGGTAATAATCGCAACATCTTAAAATTTTTTGAGGTAGTAATTCACAACTTTTTTAATTTGCGATAGTAATTTACAAAGTAGTATTAACTTGCGGTAGTAATTGGCAAATTTTCCTTTATTGAATTCAACATTGACAATTAAATTCATACTAAGATAGAAGACCCTAGCTATATTTAGTAAATCAACCTCTTTTGTGTCACAAACAACAATACCACCCTTAGCCAAGTTAGCCAGTCCAAGTAATGTGGTACTATTAACTCACTTCCAATTTTGCAATGAGCCATTATTCATTTGATCCAACCATCTCTACCAGCTGTGTATAGAGTCCCATCCTTATCCACGCACACATCTTCTGCATTCTTCAATTGCCCTTCTCCTATCTTTGTCACATCCTATATATACATGTTAAACACACATATTATCTTTAAATTTTTGAAGCTTGCATTTTTTTTTTTTTTTGTTAGTAACTTTACTTTGGCCTTGTTTAGCAAATGGTTGTTGGCGGTTGGCTGTTGGCTGTTGCCTGGTTCACTTGGCTTGTTTGACCAGCTGGAATGTTTGGCTATTTATAATGGCTTTTGAAATTGGTTGTTTAAGCCGGCTGTTTATAAAAGTGTTTGGTAAATTAATTGTTGGTTGTTGGTTGTTTATTAGATAATTTGTGGGCCAACAAACCAAAAGCCAACAAAAAAGCTACTCAAAGCAGCTTTTTCATTTTGGCTTAAAAGCCAGCTTTTTCGCCGACTAAAAAGCCAATTACCAAACACATTTTTTGGTTGTTTGACCACCTTAAAAAGCCAAAAGCTAACAAAAAAAGCCATTAAAAAGCCAATTACCAAACATGGCCTTTATGTTTTTATACAAACAGTAAAATTTCAAGTATGCATACTATACAAATATAATACTCTGTATATAAAATGAATATTATCCTAGAGCTTATGAGATTTACGAGATTTAATTATAATCGAAGTATTGTTTACAAAAAAAAAATGCAGGTTTGATTGTTGGTTCAATGTTTTATAGAGGGATACCCAGTCAATTCCCCAAATAAACAAATTGACTGGAGGGGTATATGCGTCTTTTCATGTACTAGTTGAGGGGTACATGCGTAATTTCCTCACCAAACAGTAAAAGCAAAAGGCGAACAGTAATTGGACAGCTCACCAAAAGTACTGAATAAATGACCTTTAATTAAGAAATAAATTTTAGTTTAATTAATAAAATATGATTTTCAACAATTTTATTCAATAAAAATGACAAACTCACATTGTATAGTCATATACTCATACAAGTATAACAAAGCAAAACTATTGATTAAGTGCTTTATACTTAGTTTAATTGTATAAAATTATGTCTCAATCATTAAAAATCAATGTTAATTATTAAAATATAATTGAATATGGAATGTAAATTAATTCTTAACTTAATTACTAATAAAAGTCAAATGATTTGAAGTGTACACAGTACAAGATAGCCCTAGCTTATATTTGTAGTCAAATACCTTATAATTTTATTTTAACTATTAGAGCATCCACAATGATTGCATAAAAGGACATGCTTGCAATTTTTAAATAATGTAGAGTTATATGCTATCCATTGTGGAGCTATAGAGCTACATAAGTTGTAGCTAAGCCAAACTACATATCTCTATTACTATTAGAGTTGCTATCTAGTTTCACTCCGCCCGACACATATATATTGATTTGTTTAATATTTTTTTTTATGTATTTATTTGTTTGATTTTTTTTTAATGGTTTATTTATTACAAAAGGATGTAGCTTATCATTGTAAAGGTCGTAGCTTAACTCATGTAATTTGAGGATTAATGATGTGGCAATCCAAAACTACATGTACATATAGCTAACCACTGTGGATGCTCTTACCGCCTTTGTCTTTTTTTTCTTTCGGAACTTGAAACGAAACATATGATAATATAAAGAACAAAGAGATCTAGAAACGGATGAAGTAATATCAAAACTTTAGGCATTAATTAAAATGTTACCAAACATAATAAGATTTTTTTTGCTATTTGCCAATCAGAAAAATAAAAAACAAACTGTTACCAAAGAGAATTTCTTCTACATTAAAATCCATAATATCTTAGATAGCTACTTTTTGTCAATTCACGTGGTTGGACAATAAAATATAAACTCCATTAATTCAGTTAATTATAAACTAACCTGTAAATGGTTGTTGGGAGGAAAGAGGGAATTAACTATAGATGGTGAAGGCACATCAAGTATTTGAGGTGATATGGGTGAAAAAAAGTAGATTTGAAGAGCCAATGCTACCACAATTCCTACGAAGAAAAATGATAGAAAGGTGAAAGAGTTTTTTGAATCCATTGTTAAAGAGAAAAATATGATTAAGTGATAGAAATCAATACAATGTATTCGTTGAATAATCGTGATCTAAAAATCTGTGGTGCACAATGAGATAAAGATAGTACGTAGTAATATAACATAAGAGGTTCAAGACACGAGCTAATTTGAAAGGTATAAATTTTTATGGGACCCGTTTAAGTGTGTGTCATTTCAACCATTATAGTCAATATATTAGTATTTGGGCTCGGGCAATGCCTTGGTTCATTACATATGATTGATTATAAATAAACGTTTTAATTTATGACTTAATTTTCTTGTATTTAAATTTGTTATTCATGTTAATAATTTGGATTCAAAATATAACACAGAGTAATAAATATTACAAACCTTGATGGTAAAATAATCAATTCTAAAATTAGAGGTTACATGTTCAAATCCTTAAATTAGCATAAATGTCCATAATTATATATTAATTATAACATCACCTCTCGATCCTTCATTTTAATTTTATATGAACTCACTGTAACTGCATATACCATACCCTTTTGTAGTGTTTTTCTTCCTCTATCCATCTTATCGACTGGATGACCGGTAATTAGGGAATGCTTTCAAATTTATGTCATCAAACCATTCTATATTTAAAATTGCATTATTTAAAAAATTTGAAGGAAAAAATAAAACATACTTTGCAATGTCTACATACATACATACCCGCCAAAAAAAATATATACTACTTCCGTTACACATTATTTGCAACGATTTGACATAAAGTAGAGAGAAAAAATGTCTAATCGTTGCAAATAATGTGTAACGGAGGTAGTATCGATCTAGCTATGCTATACTTGCCTGTAAAGGCGCAATCTTTCAAGAGACTATGTCAAGACTCTCCTTACTTAACAATGGTCAACGTGGCAGCTTAACACAAGCAAGTATTGACTTGATTTTCATGAATTGAATTATATCTTTTATGCTTAAATTAAAAACCATCAAGATAATTCATTATAAATAAAAAATAAATAAATAAGCTGAAGTGCACAGGACCTTAGTTATCGAATTATTCGTATAAATAGACATGAGTGACATATTAAATACAAAATAGAAAAATAGATAAGTAATGCACGGAAACACACCCCTTAACGCTAGCATTGCACCAGCCACCAGGACCAGGCCATATTTAAACATGCATGCACTTTGTCCTCACCATGAGTCTATGATTTTAAAATTTGTGCACACAAATGAATTATAGTTTATTAGCAGTCAATTTTCATAGTCCATACTTAGTTGAGTCACATTTATAATGTTGTACGAATTATACATAATGTCATTGATAGTAAGACAAGAATGGGGTCACACATGTTTGTGATGATCTTCCTTAAATTCAAGTAACGAAGCTTCAAGTGTTCACGAGACAATGATGAAAAACTAACGTACTAGTAGTATTATTGTTACTTAAGGATAGTCCAAATTATATATGTCTCATTTTTGGTGACATTATTCCTTAGAATTCAGCTACATAACCAACTAATTAATAATCAGATGGACGTTTATTGTTTACAAAATACGTCACCCGAACAGTAAATAGTAAAGAGGGAATTTCCAGGATATTGCTCCAAAGCTTGGTAGTACAGTACTACTATGTTGCATGACCTTACATCCATGCATGCATGCATGACCAAGGTTCCAATGTTCCATCTATATAAAGGGACTCGTACTATAGCAAATTGGAAAATTTTAATTAACCATGCTAATGTACGAGAATATGGGGGATAGGTAATTATTAGTATTTTTGTATAATTAAAAATAAAATAAAAATAAATGCATAGAATTTGAGTATTGATGTTTTGGAGGATTGTGGTGAAGTGTAGTAAAAATGAACCTGTAATTATTAATTATATGGATTAGACCTTGTTTAGCTCATCTTATTTTTACTTATTTTAGAAAAAATAAGTTCAGATCAGAACAAATAGATTCAGATCAGATCATCATTATATGTGCAGTTTTTTTTTATCGCTAAATATCTTTAATTTTGTAATGAAAAAACTTTAAAAATCACATATTAATAAAATACACATTATTACGAATCTAACAAGACCTCACTTGATATATTTTTTCCGTATAGATTATCGTATATTTAAGGTCAAAGTTTAGTCAAATATGACATTTAGATTAGATCAAACCAAACCAGACCAGATCAGTGATAAGTTCAAATAAGCAAAACTAAGGTGAACCAAACAAGCCCTTACTTAATACTCCCTAGCTAGCTCTGTCCCATAATACATGACATAGGCAAAAGCTGCATACATGTCAATGCTCTAGTTTGACTTTACTTTTATATAATCAAATATTAATGAAATATATTTTAAAAAATATATTCTGAAACTTTATACCACCTCCGTTAATGGTTATCTGTAACTTTTGGAATTTTTTATATCTCATAAATAATACCCCCAAAGTTTCAAATAATCATTAACGGAGGTAGTATTACGTATTAAAACCTATCTAACAACATATCTTATGATAAAATATATTTTTATTATGTTAGTAAAAAATTATGGTCAAACCTAATGCATTAATAGTGAAAAAAAATCAAAGTCTCATGTATTATGGGATGGAGGGAGTATATTATATTTAATACAGAGTACAACGCGTTTTGTGTGCTACTAACCACTTCATGTGAATATGTGATCGCTTGTAAAAGAATAAAGTAACCCTATAACAGTGACTAAATAATCATTATAATACTAATAAGTAACCTTGTAACTCTACTAAGTTACCCTTGTGATACAGGCTGAATAACCCCTATAACATTAACGAAATCTTTTGATGGCTCGGTGTGACCAGCCACGTATAAAAGTTGGTATTTCACGTATTCTTTCAACCCTAAGCTGTTATCATGCACGTACTTAAAGCATTCCCATAATATTTTGAATAGTATCATTGAAGATAAGAAATTACTCAGAAGCTCACTTTTCTGTACTTATTCTAATCATCATGATTCAGTGATTCACTCACCCTTTACTTAAATTTTGTCAATTTTCTACTACAAAGTAGTACTTCATAAATTTTTTCTGGGGTTTTTTTGTTTTGGGTTTTTAAGAATTTTGAATTTGGGTTCTAATTTTGAGGATGAACAACACTCAATTTCGAGTTCTTTTTAATGGAATTTCAACTGTTGTATTTCTAATTTTCATGTATAATTCAAACATTGCTAAAAAATGGAATTTGGGTAGTGGGGTTTATGATGGTGCAATTATTGCAGAAATTCATGGGGTTTCATCAAATGTTAGTAAAATTACTTTATCTGATTACCAAACTTGTTCCCAGATTTTTAATCATAAGGGTTATGAAAACAGCTGTGATTATGTTTTTGCTCACCCAGAATGTAATTCAGGTGGTTATTTCAATTACATCAAATTTATTTACTGTGATTGTAATAATTACACCATTTTTGGGTACTTAATTCTTGCTTCTTGGCTTGCTGTACTATTCTATATGTTGGGAAATACTGCTGCAAGTTATTTTTGTTGTTCAGTAGAAAAACTTTCAGAACTTCTGAAAATGTCTCCTACTGTTGCTGGTGTTACCTTGCTTCCTTTTGGTAATGGGGCAAATGATGTTTTTTCTAGCATTGCTGCCTTCATGGGCCAGGGTTCCGGTGACAATGTCGGAATTAATAGTGTGTTGGGTGGTGCTATGATTATTTCTTGTGTTGTTGCAGGGGTTGTTTCATTTTGTGTTGCAGATAAGAGGGTGCAAATTGATAAAACATGTTTTATAAGGGACTTATGTTTTTTTCTTTTTGGTATAAGTTGCCTTACATTGATTTTGATTATTGGTGAACTTCGTATTTGGGGTGCTCTAGCATATGTGTCAATATATGTGGTTTATGGCATTTATGTTGCTGTAACTGAGATTATTAACAAGAAGGGTAGGGGTTCGAAATTGGGCCAATTGACTCCGTTGCTTCCTGTAGTAGGGAGATTCTTCTCGTCGTGTAATGATGAAGGGGAGAGCGATCAATCTGAAATGCCCTCGAAATTGCCACATTGGATATGGAATATTAATGTTGCAATCTATTCAGATTCTAAAAAGTCTGCTGTAGAAGATAGCTCTAGGCCTTTGTGGGGTTGGAATGATGATGGGGAGACAAATGTGGAATCATCATATTCGATTTCTAAATTATGTTCAATTTTGGAGATTCCCTTAAGTATTCCTAGACGTTTAACAATTCCTATAGTAGAGGAGGAAAGATGGTCTAAGGTGTATGCTATTGCCAGCGCGTTTTTAGCCCCAATTCTTCTAGCTGTTCTGTGGAATACACAGGAAGGGCATGTTTCTTTGAGTGGTAAAATTGCTTATATAATTGGTTTTTCTGCTGGTTTCATCTTTGGTGTACTAGCCTTTTTATACACAAGCCCTGATCACCCACCTCGTAGCTTCTTGTTCCCTTGGGTTTTAGGTGGATTCGTCATGAGCATAACATGGTTTTACATTATAGCAAACGAGCTTGTTGCTCTGCTTGTTTCGTTGGGTGCTATATTTGGTGTCAACCCATCAATACTCGCCTTGACCATATTGGCTTGGGGGAATTCAATGGGTGATCTAATGTCAAACACTGCTTTCGCAATGAATGACAGAAATGGTGTGCAGATCGCGATGTCAGGGAGCTATGCAGGTCCTATGTTTAATACACTAATTGGTTTAGGAGTTTCATTGGTGCTTGCAACATGGTACAAGGGTCCAGAACCTTATGTAATTGAACAAGAAAGTGGTTTGTTCATAACAGTTGGATTCCTTGCAACAGGTCTTATATGGTCTCTAATCGTTTTGCCTCGAAATGATATGCGGCCTAATAAGATTTTAGGTGCTGGCCTCATAGCCATTTACTGTGTATTTCTGTCTCTTCAAGTCAGCATGGCCTTGGTTTCACGCTCTCATTCAATCTGAGAGTAAAACTCGCTCTAACCACTTGAGCTACCTCTTGTACTTCTGTGTTGCCGTTACATATAATTAGATAGTCTTAGCTATAATGTTTATCGCCACTTGTACAGTTACAATACTCACTATGTATTTTTTTGGACTTGGCTCTTCAGTTTCTGATACCAAGCCATTTAAATAAAAGGGATAAGTTGATTGGTTGTGAATTTGGGTTAATGATTCTACTATTTAAGTATCGTATTATATAAGCTCTAATAATGCCTCTAAATTCAATAGGTGACTGCCCTTTTCTTTTCAGTGAGAAGTTTCTTGACTATCAAAGTAAGGAACATGTTTGGAGTTTGTCATAAAAAAATTCATAACACTCAGTATGTCCAAAATAATTTGGCTTGGCCATCAACAATTTAGCCTTTGGTGGAGATTAAAGTGGCATAATAAAATCCAATGTGGGCCTATGGGTCCGTACATCATGGATTATAAAGTATAATCCAAAACTAGTGTTTAGCCCGGGCGATGTTCCGAAACTATAAGTTAAATATTCTTTATTTTGCGTTATAGTTTTCATTTATTATAATAGTCCTAAATACTTTTATTATAGATTTAGTTGAAGAAAATAAATTGTAATAAAATTAAAATTAAAAAAAAAAAAATCATGGCCTACATTAAAGATGGTATGACTTTTTATTCATTTCCTAAAGGAACCCGGGTTCAATTCTTGACTAAACATTTTTTAATTGACATGTATGTTAAAGTAAACATTTTTCAATTGACATGTACGTTAATGTATGATTCTCCTTGGTGACATGGACACATGGTATATTCTTGGTGGAAGATAGAGATGGGTGACACGCCGAGAATGAATATGCGGCAAAAAAGACAAGAGCAGTGACACGTGACGTGTATCCTTGATTAGGATCCTCTCTTAATATATAGTGTAGATAATTGGTCCAGCATCAACCTCGAAAATGATTTTAGCACATCTATTATGAAAGCAATGTTTTTTATACTCTTCAAGTCTTCATACATGAAGGCAGAGATACTTTAATCATGAAACAAGTTTTGGCTAAACAATTTTTCTCATCTCGGGCTGGGATAGACCCCACTTAAGGCCTAGAATATGTGGCCAAACTCACTATTTTGAACCAAAGTAACGGGCTTTATGGATCAAGCTGTCCAATACCAAGAAATAATAAAGTCGGGATAGAATTACAATTTGGGCCCAAAATTGCGAAACCCGGCCTATTTCAAGCTGGTTTTGTTTTTAATCAAATACTAGGTTAAAATCCCGTACAATGTACGGTTGTTAAATATTTTTTTATAATAATATTACAAAATAATACATAAAGTATATAAAAGATATTTAGAAACTTCTGAAATATTTGGGTATATGTGGAATATGATTGTCAAACAGGAAAAAAAAATCATGTTATTTTGCAAAAAAAAAAAAAAAAAAAAAAGGAAAATGGCGGGAAATTTTTTTACAAGATAATGACAAGTGTTATAAATGGATTCGCTTTTAGTATAGGTTAATAGATAAGTAGAGGTGTGCCAAAATCAATGTCAATCGGTTTTCATCTCATACTGCCATACTAGTGAGTTTATACGTGATACTTTAGGGGTGTATTGGTAAACAACGATTGTACATAACTACATACTAGTGAGTAGTGACTTAGTGAGTTTCCATCATATTTTTTTATTTTTCTGAGCTAAATAATCCACTGTATTTTATAAACAACTTTTTTTTTAATAAAATACAACTAAAGTACTCGGCATTATTAGACGACTAATTCAATCAAAAGCTTAATCTTTGTTGAAGCTAATAAGTGTGGGATTGGTTTATATACTATGGGCATGTTGTCTTCAGCTTATTTTCAGTTCAGCTCAGGTTCAGTTCAGTTCAGTTCATCTCTAATAAGTTCATTTCAATTCAGTTCTTAATTTCCTTCTCTCATAAAATATTCGATCAGTTCAGCTCCAATAAGTTCAGTTTAGTTCAGCTCAGTTCAATCAATAAGAACAGGTCCTATATCATGCACTTACACGACTACACTCTCATATGAGAGTCTGTTGAGCTTGAAATGTGATGCACTGATGCAACAGGGGCATTTTCATACCCAACACAAAATATTCCACTTGATGATAGGAGGGGAAGATCAGAGATGAGATTTGAACCCGTAGTTAACCTCTTTGTCATATTGGCTCTTAATACCATATTAGAGGACTAATTTTCCACTTAAAGTTTCGACTAGTTTTTGAAACTCGTGATTGATTTAATTAGGAGTTGAACTGAACTGAACTGAACTGAATTTCAACGTAAGAGAACAATCTCTTACATTGTTATGCAAAAGTTAATGGTTTCTTGAAGGTTACTGAATGACTTATTTTATAGGTAAATCTTAATTATAATAAATTTAATTTGCTCTCATAACTCGTTTTCTCTTACTCATGCTTTCAAATCTGTATTAAAGCAAATTAAATTTATTATAATTAAGGTTTATCTTTAAAATAAGTCATATAATAATTAAGATTTACCTATAAAATAAGTCATTCAGTAACCTTCAAGAAACCATTAACTTTTGCATAACAATGTAAGAGATTGTTCTCTTACGTTGAAATTCAGTTCAGTTCAGTTCAGTTCAGTTCAACTCCTAATTTCCTTCTCTTACAAAATATTCATTTCAGTTCAGTTCAGCTCAGCTCAGTTCAGTTCAGTTCAGTTCATCTCAGCTCAATTCAGTTCAATTCAGTTCAATCCGGTTCAGTTCAATTTAGTTCAGTTCAGCTGAGTTCAGTCAATGAGAACATGCCCTAAGTTCGAATTTTAGGTTTAACCTTCTGAATTAAGAATTGGTAAGCATTTAAAATAAAAAAAATAAAAAAATAAAAAATTAGGTTATTAGTCTAGGATATATTTCAAAAAAATAATAATTGTTTTTTTAACAACACACACCACAAGTACACAACACATAATAATGTAATAAGCACATTTAATGTCCATCCATTAATAACACTACATCTATACTTAGTATTTAAAAAGGCAAACCAAAAAAGACATATGTCATCTTTCTATTACACTTCTCTATTATTTTCTTCAACTCAATGTGCCACATGTCGTTTTATATTTTATATTTTTAATTATACAATTCTTCTTAACTCTTTCATTTTCATCTCCCCTCTTTAATTCAACTTTTTTATTTTCTCTCTTTGATTTTAGTCCCTCCACCTTCTTTCTATTAAGTCTCATTTTAAATTAAAGTCCCAAGATTTTTATTTATTTAATTATGTTTTCAGTTACATATTACACTCATAATTATTTATTGGTATTTCCTCACTCATCTCTCAATGCAATTTTCTATGAACAAGTCGTGCATTGCACGGACCAGAAGGCTAGTTTATAGTAAATAACTTACTAAATTTCTCGATCGTAAACTTACCATGCTAGTTATAGCATACAATGATACAAGTATGTATATATGCAAGAATGCAGAAGACTGGGTTGCATGATACAACTTCAAATTTATAGTATACTATAACAACGAATTAAAGATTTAGTATAATTAAAAAATAATTCAAAATGACATGGGTCCGATAACTTGATCAACAATAACGTATTTTTCAAATCGATCCACAAACATGACCAAGAAATGTATAGTAAGGACAAACATGACCTAATACTCTAATAGCCTATGATAATACTTGGCCACTTGAGTGTTTGTTTTATTGGGAGATATTGGAAATAGCATGCAATATCTTCTTGATTATGTGGTGTTTAACATCTCTCCTGCATATGGTCATTATGTGAACCGTTTTTCTTATTTGGAGCAATTGGTATGGTATAAGATATACGAAATATATATATGAATAAAAATATCAAATAGCTAGATAATAGAACAAAATAAGTAATGTATGGTCAACGATAAATGATGAAACATATTGGACATTGTCCACATTGAGGGAATTTTAATATTGTGAAAAAAGTGATGATCTCAATTAAATTACGATAAAACAATACAACTTACTTGTATTGTAGATTTGTAGTATTGGTACCAGTTAGTAGTTTACTTTCTAACATCACTTTAGTAGGTGTCAAAATCGAACCGATCTGATGAAACCGTCCACTTTTAACTGTAATCGATCCGATTTGATCCGATGGATTCAAGATCCAAACCCGATCTGTAACTGAACTGAACTCAACCCGAATTCAATTTTGACCTGATTTGAACTTAACCCGGCATCGATTTGACCTGACTGGAACTCGACTCGAAACCGATTTGAATTGCACTCAAACCGAACGGAGTTGACCTGATCTAAACTTAATCCAAACTAAAATTGACCCGACAATTAAATATTTGATTCAATCCGAACTGTTTTTTATTCGAATTGATATTAACTCAACCCGATTTTAACCCGACCTGATTTTGACTTGACATGATTTTAAACCAATTATAGTTTTAAACTCAACCTATTATTTACTTCTATAATTATTACTAAAACATATATTAATGATATGATATGGACCCATTCAAAAAAATGATATGATATGGAAAAAGACACGTGAATGAATTGATATCGACATAATAACAAGAAAAAAAAACCTCAATATTTACTCTAGTTTTAAAAATCTATTTATTCAAAATATTAAATTTAGTCAACCCAACCAGATTAAGCCAAACATGAAAAGTATATGAATCACAATTGGTTGAATACTAAATCAACCTTAATAATTAAATTAAGAGAAGGTATTGTGTCAGTCCGAAGGGACAAGATGTAGATTTTTTATATTTTCAATTGGCGGGATGATAACCTCTGTTGGCTGGATGGTATCCTCTATTAGTTGGATGATATCCTCTACTAACTGGATAATATCCTTTATTGGCTATATGATATTCTTTATTGGCAAGATGATATTTCTACTAGCTAGATGATATCCTCTATTGACTACATGATATCCTCTACTAAGTGAATGATATCTTTTATTGTCTATATGATATTCTTTATTGGCTGGATGATATTTCTACTAGGTGGATGATATCCTCTATTGGCTGGATGATATCCTTTATTGACTATATGGTATCCTTTATTGACTGGATGACATTTATACTAGCGAGATGATATCCTCTATTGGCTGGATGATATCCTTTACTGGCTGTAAGATAAAGCCAGTAGAGGATATCATCAAGCCAATAAATTAAGGATATCATAGACACAATCATAAACGATATCATATAGCTAATAGAGGATATCATCCAACCATGATATCATATAACCAATAAAGGATATCATCCAACCAATAAAGGATATCATAGACATAATCATAAACAATATTATATAGCTAATAGAGGATATCATCTAACCATGATATCATATAGACAATAGAGGATATCATCCAGCAAATGGAGGATTTGTATAACTTGTTTGAAGATATGTATAATTTGTTTGATAATATGTATAACAATGGTGGAACCTCCATTGAAGTGCTCGTACTAAGGTCATGGGCATAACATAACTTGTTCATTTCTCAGCCAAAATACATGCATATGTTATCAAAATGCTCACAATTCAACATACAATCATATGGGACAATCAATTTCAACAATTATACATCACATAAGAAAGCCCCAATTCGACTTTAGGGCATTTTTCAAAAAAATCTGAGAATTTCAAGCTTTCTCTCTCATCCGCCATGGATGATCTCGTTGCCCTCCTTTGCCATAACCACCACCAACTTGTCATCGGGTGAAAACTAGTTCTTCATCGCAAAGAACATGGCGGTGATTTGATACTTTCTTGAGTCTCGACTTATGAAACATTGAGTGCGGCTTGCCGCACCCAATACTTTGTGTTAAACAAACTTAACAGAACCGAAATCAACCAAACCAGAACCAGCGCAATTTTAAAGTCATCAACCCAAAATTAACCGGTCATACCAGTTTTAAACCTAATCCGAATTTATCCGAACCAAATATGAACCGATCTAAAGTTAACCCAACTCAAACCCGATCTGGACCTAACATATGTTGATCCGAATTTGATCAGCCCAAAAGTGGCTCGATCCGACCCGAGGCGAGTTAAAAGGGTAAGTTTGAACCGAATATACCCGACTCGAATAAATCCGACCCAAACATACTCGACCCAAACCCCATCCAATTTTACGAATTGACACCTCTAGATAGGGATGGCAATTCTAAATGGATATCCGCAAATCCGATCCACCCGAAATAAATAAATGGACGAAAATCCGCATTAAATGGATGAAGGGCGGGTAACGGATGAAGCGGGTGACGGATCGGGTCGGATTCGGGTGGGGCTCCGTTTCATCCGTCACCCGATCCGTCATCCGTTTATCACCCGATCCATAGTCCATCCGTATATATATATAAAAAAAAATCCCAATTTTCTTATATACTAGTATACTACACTATGTATGTACTGTATATTTCTAAAAAAATAAATATTTCTAAAAATTCTTTAATTTTATTTAAAAAAAATATAAAACCTTCCTCAATTCCCAATTATGTAGTACCGAAATAAGTTCATGATTCCGTTAAAAAAAAAAAAAGTAAGTTCATGATTATTATTTTATTATTATTATTATTATTATTATTATTATTATTATTATTTCTAGAGTTTGGAATGAGAATTTAATTAATGGTTTACTTTTTAAGTTTAAATTGGCTAAAAGTTTTTTTTTTTAGTAACGTATTGGATTTTATAGTTAGAGTAGGATTATAATTATCACCCGCTAAGCATCCGATCCACCCGTTTCATCCGCGGATGACGGATGGATAGGATGCGGGTGATGGGTTTTGCGGGTGACAGGTGGATCGGGTGGAGTGGATGATTAATTCGGGTGGATGCGAGTGGAGCTCCATCCGACCCGAATCCGATCCGTTGCCATTCTTACCTCTAGATTATGCTATATTCCACTCAAAATATTGAAAAAATATATTGTCCTAGATAAAACATGTATTTTGTTTGATAGAATAGTACAAGTTTTGGTTTTTAGATGTTCTAATTTAAGTAAAAAAATATATGAAGTACTCCATACAATTTTATCTGAATAGTCTGTTGGTTGTTAATATGGGAGATTTGAGTATCTTATTATTTCAAGAAGTGAGTCCTTTTTCATTTCAATGAGCAATTTTTTTAGTATCAAAATAAAGAAGATGTTTGTAGTTTCTCATAATTGTTTTCATAAATATTTAAATATGTACTAGTAAAATATACCGTATTTGGAGTTTTTCATAATTTTTTTTTATAATATTTAAATATGTCAGGAATTGATTTTCCTTAGTATGTATTTCTGTATAACAGGGTATATATATAACCTAAAAGAGATTAGGGCTCATTACATCGGCCCAAAATTAAGCTATACAATAACATAAGGCTTAACACCCCCCTCCCCTCAAGTTGGAGAATACAAATCACAAATGCCTAACTTGCCAAGTAAATACAAAATTGGTTCTTGCTCAAGCCCGTAGTGAATATATTCCTGCGAGTTGATCAGTAGTCTTCACATACGACGGACTAATAAATCCTTCCTGAATCGCATCACAACCATAATGACAATCAACCTCAATGTGTTTAGTACGTTCGTGATGAAAAACCGGATTCTACACAATGTATAACGCCGATTTACTATCATAAAACAAGCACATCGCACGTGGATGCGAAACTCCCAAACTATCGAGTAAAGCCTTCAACCATTTTGACTCGTCAGTAATCTTAGACATCGAACAATTACTCTGCCTCCGTAGAAGACTTAGAAACAATATTTTGTTTCTTAGTCTTCCAACAAATAAGGGAACCACCAAGAAACACCAACCAACCAAAGATCGATCGTCTCGTCAAAGGACAACTAACCCAATCCGAGTCACACTAACCTGTCAAATGTAGATTGCAATCTAACTCAATAGGATTCCTTTACCCGGATATCATTTCAAGTAGCGCACCGTACTAAGGGCAGCCTCCTAAAGGTCCACTACAAGAAAATGGGGAATTAGTGACGGCCAAAGTAGTCCCAAATCTGTCGCAAAAATGGATTTGCGACGGATTTGCAACTATTTTGGTTAGTTGCTAAAGGCCTCGTCGCAAATCCATTTTTGCGACTACTTTTGAGCAAGTTGCAATTTTAGCAACGGATTAGCAACACCCTTGCGAATACCAACTAGCGACTAATTTTCATAGTTTAGCAACTAAATTATTGTCTGTCGCAAAATACTAGCGACTAATTTGCAACTATCATTTAATGACTAACTTCTAGATTTTAGCAACTGATTCATTGTCCATCGCAAAATATTAGTGACAGATTAGCAACGGATTTGACCAATTTTTTAAGACTACAGAGACCGATTTTGGAGACGGATTAGCGACTACGGAGACCTTTTTTTTTTTGTGATTGACAAGTAACTTTGAGACCAATTTTTTTCTACTAACAAATCAGCTGCTAATACAAATTTTAGTTGCTAAATTTTTAGATAGATTATCAATAGTAAAAGAAAAACCACAAAGGAACTCGTACCTAATTGCTTACTGCCTATTACAAATCACAAAGGCAGCAATTCAAACTTATGAAAGGCTCCAATTCTAACATTAACAATTGCCTAAAATGCTCATAAAAAATGGATTTTTTTCATCCTCAAAATGGATACAGATTTATACACATATATATAAGCTTGAATATTTTTCAATAATAATTATTGTAATATTACAATTTTATCACAAGAGAAAGTATTTAATTGTACAAAGTTGGGATTAGCATAATAGGAACATTTAAAGGCAGCAATAGCAGCATCAACATTCACATTAGTGACTTCAATGCTAACAGCAGCAATTGAGGCATGAGCAGCAGGTCTGCTAGAATAAAAACAAATAATTATTTTGATTATAATTTGTCAAGATTCAAGAATATAAAGAAGACCTGTTAAAAATCCACAACTCCACAAAACTGTAGACACCCATTTGTGTCTCCCCAAAACCGAACCCGATGATGAGTACCTTTCACGTCGAATCATAATCGAATGAAGTGAAAGTATGGAAAGTTTAGTGTTGCGGATAGTTTTAATTTCTTTTCTCTTCTCTCTGTTTTTGAAAACTTATTTTAAGAAAACAGTCAATCCAGTTTGGTTGGTCCATGATATGGGTCCAATAGTAGTGTAGTTGGATGGGGCTTGACAAGATCTTTCCAACGACATATTATAAGCCCAATTCTGATGAATATTGAGGAAGTTATGGCCAATTTACTAAACTCGGCCCGGTTTGAGCCTTATGTACGACCCAATGATCTAGGGGAGGGCCTAATATGATTTATCATTCCTAATGAAATTAGGAATGGTTTTAGTCTTCTAGATTTTTCTAGAAGGTTCTTTTCATTCCTAATTCAATTAGCATTGATAAATTGACTTTTGTTGACTTTTCAGAGTTTTAATTAAAATCAAAGAACATTTTTGAGGAAAAGATACGATTTTATCCTCCTGAACGGCAAAATTTATCTGATTTTAGAAAACGCGTCAAAAACAGGGTTAGCGCCTAACGCCAGGCATTGGCGTCTGGCGCTTGCCGCTAATGTTGGCGCCTGGCGCCAATCAGCTGGCAATGGCGCCAGCTCTGTTTCAGTTGCGCCAATACTCTGTTTTGTTAATTTTATCTTTTTGGCTGATTTTCTCTATAAATAACGTATTAAAAACTCCGTTTTCAAGCATCAACAACCAGCTTTTCAATTATAATCACCTACAACCAGTTTTCATTCGCAATCATCAATTCTCTCATTCTCTTTATTCATTCTCTTTCCATCTCTTTTTCTAAACTTGCTTTTTACATACAAAATTCCGCATTCATTAGATCTAGAAACACCTAGCCACATTCGAAGTTGCCTTCGCCCTAGACGTGAAAGGTTTAATTTCTGAGGGTTTGGTCCCAAATCTCTCTTTCAATTATTTAATTTAATTGTTTTGTTTATTATTTTCCTTAAAGTTACTAACGTGTGTATTTTGTTATTAGAAAGAGGTACGAGGCATCAAAGTAAGTACTTTAATTGATTTATTGATGTTATGATGTAGAAATCATGTTTATATTGTTATTATGATATTCCTAGTATCATGTCTAGGGTAATTTTAATATTAAATATGATTGTTACGATGCTTCCTATGTTCTTCCTAATACTTATGATTACTAATATCATGTTAGGGTTAAAGATTTGATTTTTATTGCTTAGTGACATGCTAGGGTTTGTTATTAATCTTGTTAGTATCATGCCTAGGATCTTGCTATTATTATGCTTTAATATTAACATGAACATGATTATGATTATAATTTTATTGTCATGATATTTATTTATTATTTTATTTATGTTGCTTGATATTTATTGTTATTGCTTGATCACACCTTTTATGCATGCTTAAAGGGAATTTGGTACTTGTAATCACGCTTAATAAGATAATTTAATAATCTTGTTTAGGGTTAATTTGATTATAATTTCAAGTGATCGCCAATAATAGATTTATTTGTGCATTATATTCAACCAACATAGATAAACAGGTTTAGGGTTAATCCTATTGATTGCATGTTAATTAGAAAGCGCACATGAATACGATCAGAATAAAGTAGAGGCCTATTATTAGGGCAGGTTCAATCTCTTTTAGGTTGGATTTGTACCCTCATCCCCGAACCCTTATTTGGTTCTAGACCTTATGGAGTTGACGATCTCTTGGATCGTTAAGGGGTGTAACCTTCACCCTGTGAACGGTTTACAAGTTCCTAAAACTTGTTGGCGACTCTTTTGCTCTATCTTCTTCCCTTTTGGACGCCACCGTACTTTAGTGTATGATCAATGTGGGGTTCAAGCTAGGGGTTAACGCTTGAAATTTATTCCCTACAAAAACAAGTATGAAAAACAGATTATTGCAAATGAATTATAATAGAGCTCTCTAAATAGTTAAAAGAAATAGGAAAAATAGATACTTAAACTTATCAAGATCCGCTTGAAAGCTTAGGGAGATTCATAGCAATGCAAGGACATATAATGATCTAAGATAGTACAAAAGATCCCAATCCTTCTCATCATAACTAGATTAACCAGAATATTCACACAAACAGAAATAAGAGACTAAGGTAATTTAACAAGTAAGGTAAATTTATGGCATGAGCATCCATTCTACATCAGCAATGGCATAGTTCCCAGTGTTTAACATTCTCATTCCCATTTCCTACCAGAAATGGTAAGGGCGGATAGCAACAACTTTCTTTTCTACAGCTTCATAAACAATCTTCAAAATTAAAACAAAAAATCATGAAGCTACACTCATTAAGGGGTGATAACACCATAAAAAGAGCCACAGAGCACATAATAGTTTGACAAATTACATCTTCAGTTGTTTCTTAGGGTGTTATCCAGCCCAAGTATAATGCATATTACATCTTCCTTTGGTTGATTCTTAGTAACATGAGAATAGTAATAATGAAATTGTAACTACAAATACAAATCTATCAGCAACACTAATAATGCAATGGTGATTACAAATACACATAAAACCCCCAAAATTTCTCCAACAATTTCAATTTTTTGTCACTTCAATATAATTTCTATAAAATTCCTGTAATCACCCAACCCCACCAAAAAAATATATCAAAAAATCAAGTAATTAAAATCATGCAGAAATATCAGAAATATACGAATAATTTTTTGAAAAAAAACGCAAATTTTGACATTGAATCTCCAAAGCAATTCAATAAATGGGCAAAATTCATCAATAAGCCCAAATTAAAAAATCAACAAAATGATCCAAAATAGCAATAAAACAAGCGATATAGAGGAATGGATTATCAAGGTTTTGATTTTAATCAGAATTGGAATAAATGAACATAATTAAAATATAAAGGACCTTACAGATAGAGAAATCGACACCGGTGTTCAAGGAATCTGGCGACGTGGGCGGCGGTGGCGGAGGAAGAGTGAGCAGATGGGAGAGAAAGAGAGAGAATGGGGGGTATTCAGTTGTTGATCGAATTTTGTTACGAAATAATTTTACGTAGGTTCATTAGAGTGTAGTGTAGAGTATATATACAACCTATCAAATAGATTAGGGCTCATGAGATATGCCCGATAACTATACACTATACACAATAGTAGGCCCTAACACCCCCCCCCCTCAAGTTGGAGCATGCAAATCACAAATGCCCAACTTGCCAAGTAAATACATGAATTGACTTTTACTCAAAGACTTAGTGAATATATCCGCTAATTGGTCAGTTGTCTTCACATAAGACGGACTAATGATACCATCCTGAATCGCATCACGGAGATAATAACAATCCACCTCAATGTGCTTGGTACGCTCATGAAAAACCGGATTCTTCGCAATATACAAAACAGAGTGATTATCACAAAACAAACTCATAGCACGGGGATGCGAGACACCTAAACTCATAAGAAAGGCCTTTAACCATTTCAACTCATCAGTAGTTTTAGACATTGAGCGAAATTCGGCCTCTGAAGATGACTTGGCCACAGTGTCCTGTTTCTTAGTCTTCCAAGATATAGGAGAAGCACCAAGAAACACCAACCAGCCAGAGATAGAATGGCGCGACAAGGGACAACCTGCCCAATCTGAATCACACCAACCTGTAATATGTAAATCACATTCTGAACTCAAAAGGATTCCCTAACCCGGACATCCCTTCAAGTACTGCACTGTACAAAGAGCCGCTTCCCAATGGTCCTGTCGCGGGTGTTGCATAAATTGAGACAAAATATGCACCGCGTATGCCAAATCCGGTCTAGTAAAAGACAAATAATAATTAGACGACCCACAAGCCATTGATACTTCTCTGGATCAGAAAAGAAAGAGGACTCTGATTTTGCCAGAGTATTATTCTGCTCAATAGGAGTACCTGCCGGTCGAGCACCTAGCAAACCAGACTCTGCAATAATGTCAAGTGTATATTTCCGTTGACATAAAAATATGCCTTCCGGACTACGACCAACCTCAACACCAAGAAAATACTTCAAAACACCCAAATCCTTCATATGAAAACAGTCACTCAAGTATGCCTTGAATGTTGAAATCGCAGAAGAATCATTACCGGAAATTATCAAATCATCAACATACACCAGAACACTAAGTTGAATAGAACCATATTGCAGAGTAAAAAGAGAATAGTCAGAGTACGATTGCACAAATCTGTACCTTTTCAGAGAAGCGACCAATTTAGAATACCAACAGCGAGGTGCTTGTCGAAGACCATACAACGACTTCTGAAGACGACACACCATACCAGGTTGAGAGCCATGAAACCCAGGGGGAAGCTTCATATAAACTTCCTCATCAAGATCACCATGTAAAAATGCATTGTGGACATCCATCTGATGTAATTCCCAATTCTTTACAGCAGCGACAGCCAGAAAAGCACGAACAGTGACCATTTTAGCAACGGGAGCAAAAGTCTCATTGTAATCAATACCCTCAACCTGATGATTACCAAATATAACAAGACGAGCCTTCAATCTCTCGAGTGTGCCAACAGAATTAAGTTTGACCTTGTAAACCCATCGACACCCAAGAGCTTTCTTACCCGGAGGCAATTTTTCTATTACCCATGTGCCATTTTTTTCTAATGCATCAATTTCTGTTTGCATAGCCGCTTTCTACCCCTCATCTTGCATTGCCTCCTTGAAATTACGAGGCTCAACCATCGTATCAATAGCTGCAATAAATACACGGTGTCGCAATGAAAATTTATCACAATTCACAAAATGTGCTAAAGGATAGGGAGTACCTGAGGAGCTTGGAGTGGTCGATGAAATGGGAGAGATAGATGGACTCGGAACAAAAATAGTATGTGCAACATTAATCCCGATGCCAACCCGGGGGATGTCTATGTTGTTGACCACGACCAAGATCAAGAGATGATTCATAGGAGAGGCTCAGATCAGCAGCCTCCAAGGCAGAAGCAGTAGCAGAGGGCACAGTAGGTGCAGTAGTGTGAGGAGCATGGGGGGTAGTACTAGTAGTGGCAGCGGCATCACAAGAAGTTGCAGGGCTGCTTGTTGCTTGTGGTGAACTGGGGTCAATAGAGGATTCACCAACCTCCAAAACATTTTCCAATTCATCCAAAAAATCATGATCAACTACCACATTTTCTTATGACACACCCTCGGTTCCCACATTAGCATTAAGTGAGTCACTAGTAGGCACAAATGGGAATTCATTCTCATAGAACTTGACATCACGTGAGACAAAAATTTCACCAGTTTCAAAATCATATAACTTCCAACCCTTCTTGCCATGAGGATAACCCACAAACACACATTTCCTACTCCTAGGAGCAAATTTGTCACCCTTAGCTTTTTTATTATGAGCGAAGCAAAGACACCCAAAAACACGTAATGTATCAAAGTCAGGTTGTTTGCCAAAAATCATTCATATGGAGTTTTATTATCAAGTAAAAGAGAAGGAGTGCGATTAATCACAAAGACCGCCCCAAGAATACACTCTCCCCACAAATCAATTGGCAAATTGCCTTGAAACATCAATGCTCTACTGACATTTAATATATAATGGTGTTTACGCTCAACCCGACCATTTTGTTGAAGAGTACCGACACTAGAGGTTTGAAAGAGAATGCCATGTTCATCAAAATAAGGAAGCATGTGTTTGAATTCAGTTCCATTATCACTTCGTACACACTTAACATTAACATCAAATTGATTTTTAACCATAGAAAAGAAAGAGCAAAAAGAAGAATAAACTTCAGTTTTATCATTCAGCAAATAAACCCAAACACCTCTTGAAAAATCATCCACTATAGTAAAAAAATAATGAGCACCACAAGTAGAAGTCGTCTTATACGGTCCCCACAAATCACAATTTATCATTTCAAGAATACGGCTAGCACGACTATCACTATCAGGAAAACTAGCTCGGGTTTGTTTAGCGAGAGGGCAAATTTCACATGCTTTATGTAAACACTTAGTACCGGAACTACCTTGAATAGCAGGAAGTAGTTTGACAATTTTCTCCGACAGATGCCCCATACGACGATGCCACAACTCAAATGTAGTTATCTCCGGACCCGTGATTGCACATACTTTTGGGATACGCCGGAAATAGTATAGTCCATCTATCCGTTCACCGCCTCCAAGTAAGCTCCCCGAGGATTGATCCTGTATAGCACAAAGAGAGTTAGTGAATCGGACAAAACACTTAGAATCATCAATCAACTTAGACACCGAAATCAAATTGTAAGTCAATTGCGGAACAAACAGAACATGTTCAAGAGTAATGCCATCTGTCAAGACAACACGACCCTCCTTAGTAGTCATGGCCTTAGCACCATCGGGAAGACCAACGGGACAAGTAATAATTGAGTGAGCATCTTGTAGAAAAGCTTCATTTCCAGTAACATGATGAGATGCACCAGTGTCAATAATCCACGACAAAGAAAAATAATCATCATTAATAGAATATGTAGGAGGATCGAACACACCACCCAAAATTGGAGTAGTGTAGGAAGTAGAAAGCTTTGGCAAAGTAGAAGGAGAAGTAGTAGTATCAAACCGAGGAAGAACACTGCCGGAAGAACTAGTAGATTGCTGGGCAGTCCACTCCGTGGCCTGGCTGCGGCTGGGACGGCGTTCCCGCGGCTGGGCCGCAGAGTACTCTGTTTGCTGGGTTGGCAGAACTTGCGAGAGGGCAGCAGCAGTCTCAGAACAAGAAGCGGCAGCAACGCACATCGGGGGTTCAATAGACGAAGAAGAAGATCGGCCTTTATGCCCATACTTTTCCAGCCACCAATCAGGCAGCCCGTGGACAAGGAAGCACCCACCGTAATCGTGACCCGATCGATTGCAGTGGGTACAAAATAACTCCGACTTTTGACGTTGCTTGGTTAGAAAAATGTCAGTGGTCAGAGTGTCATTCACCATTGTGAATCAAGTAGCATTAGAGTTGAAGAACAATAGAGTTCAAGTAGTAGGAGCGTGATATTGAATTAGAAGAAAGTTAATTGGGAAATATCCCAAATTAGAAGAAGTTGTACAGTAGTGCGCACACCACTAATGACGATTGACGAAGCAACCAAAAAATAAATTAGAAGAAATTGAATTGGGGATTATCCCAAATTCGAACCAATAAAAAAAAATTTAGTAAACTGATGGTAGAAATTGATTGTAGTGATTAGAATGTAGGATGTAGAAATTGTTTTAGAGATTAGAATGATTTTGGCTCCGATACCATGTTAAGAAATAATTTCCATAGGTTCATTAGAGTGTAGTGTAGAGTATATATACAACCTAGAAAATAGATTAGGGCTCATGAGATAGGCCCGATAACTATACACTATACACAATAATAGGCCCTAACAAATTTGTTGGGTGTTGGGGTCGAATTTGTTGGAATTTGGGATCGGAATTTGCTGGGGTTTTGGGGTTTAAACGGGAAAAGGCTAAGGGGTTCAAACTTCGAAATTCCTTGAGGTTTTAGGTGCGATTTTTTGCTCGGAAATGCGGATTCTGCCTCGAATTTGCTCGAATTAATGGGGTTTTGGGCGTTTGGCTTGAATTTGCTGGGGATTTTGGTTTTTAGTTGATTTTTTTGGGGTTCTGGTAAGGATGGCAACGGGTCGGATCTGGATCGGGTCCGGATGGACTCGAATCCAGATCCGTTTTTGTAGGTAGGATCCAAATCCGACCCGGATCCATTGGGTCTAGAAAATGAAGACCCGGATTCGGATCCATCGGGTCCAACGGGTCCAATATATTTTGCCTATTTTTTTGCAATAAGTGTAATGTTGGGTCAAAAAATTTATTTCAAACTTACGTTGTTGGTTATTAAGTTCAACCCCAAATTAACCAACTTATACACTCATATTTTGAATTAAAATTATAAACAACAAAAAAATTCGATGTTACATATGAGCTAGTGAAAAAACAACGATGATGTATATAATATGAGCATCCATATTCATCTCTTGAAAGGGTTAATCTTTATCATTACTAACATTATCAACATTTTTAATAAAGAAAAAACAATTTTAGTTTTTTTTTAATAGGAAAAAATAAAAAAATGGGTCCACGGATCTGGATCCGGGTCTAGGGTCCAGACCTAGGTTCAGATCCGTTTTTGTCAGTAAGACCCAGATCTGACCTGGAACCGTCGGATCCAAAATTTTAAGACCCAGATTCATGAAAAAGGGATCTGGATCCACGGATCTGGGTCGGGTCCAGATCCATTGCCATCCCTATGTTATGGGGTCGAATTTGTTAGGGTTTGAATAGTTGAATTTTGCTGGAATTTTTGAGGTTTGAACTCAGCAAGCTAAGGGTCTGTTCTCTTTCGTTGAAATTCAGTTCAGTTCAGTTCAGTTCAGCTCAGTTCAGTTCAGCTCTTAATTTACGTCTAATGATATTGCTAATGATATAAAGCCAAATTTCATTCTTTTAAACTCTTATTACAACGACGACGACGACGACGACAACAACAACAACAACAACAACAACAACAACAACAACAACAACAACAACAACAACAACAACAATAATAATAATAATAATATTAACAACAACAACAAAAACAATAATAATAATAATAATAATCAATAAGTAATAAATAATAATAATAATAATCATCAATAAATAATAATAATAATAATAACAATAATAATAGAAATAATAATAATCAATAAATAATAATAATAATCATCAATAAATAATAATAATAATACTAATAATAATAATCAATAAATAATAATAATAATAATCAATAATTAATAATAATAATAATAACAGTATTATTAATAATATGTACATTTGTATATACACATATGTATAGTAATAAATAATCAATAATTAATAATAATAATAATAATAATAATAATAATATGTACATTTGTATATACACATATGTATAGTAATAAATAATCAATAAATAATCAAAGATCACTAATCTGTAGATTAAAATCACTAATTAATAAGTTCAGTTCAGTTCAGCTCAGTTCAGCTCAGTTCAGTTCAGTTCAGTTCAGCTGAGTTCAGTCAATCGAAACAGGCCCTAAAGCAGTGCGTGTTTCAAATTTTTGTCTACACGGTAAGCAGTAAGCAGTAAGCAGTTAAGCACTAACTACTAAAGTAGTGCGTGTGTGCGTATTTAGGTTTCAATAAGAAAAGTTCCTTAAAATAAAAAGTTTCAATAAGAAAAACCTTCGATTTGCCATTCCATCCTCTCGTAGAAAGTGATCTTACCCAACACAGGTAAACAAGTAAATTGCGGGATACAAAATCATAAATTTTTCGTATTTAAGAAAAAATTATCAAATTACCTATTTAAAACACCAAACGCGTCAATTGGAATATAGAATGAGCTAAAATAACATTACATCAAACTAGTACTGAACGAACGAATATTTCAGTCTCTTTCAATCACAATTCTTTTTTTTTTTTGTGATTTAATATTAAGGTAGTCGCAAATATTAGTCATAAATTAGCGACCACATTGTAACAACTACAAAATCTGATGCAAAATTTGCGACCACTAGTTTTTTACAATCGCAAAAATAATTTTTGCGACTAATTATTATGATAGTCGCAAAAATAAGTTGGTAATTAGCGACCGCATAGCAACTCCTGCAAATTCAGTTGCAAAATTTGCAACTGCTCGTCTTTTTCAGTCAGAAAAATAATTTTTGCGACTAATTATTATAGTAGTCGCAAAAATCAGTTGCTAATTCCCCTTTTTCTTGTAGTGAGTACTAACGAGTTTGTCGCATAAATTGGGATAAGATATGAACTGTGTAAGCCTAATCAGGTGTAGTGAAAGATAAATATATCAATCGACCCACAAGACGACGATACATTTTGGGATCAGCACGCCAGAGTACGATTTTGCTCAATCGGAGTACCTGCTGGACATAAAAATATCAAGAGTATATTTCCGTTGACATAAAAATATACATTTCGGACTCCTTGCGACCTCAATACTAAGAAAGTAATTCAACACACCCAAATCCTTCATATGAAAACAGTTACTCGGATATGATTTGAATGTTGAAATTGCAGAAGAATCATTACCCGTAATTATTAAATCACCAACATACACAAGAACACTAAGATAAATAGTATCATTATTCAAAGTGAATAGAGAGTAGTCAGGGTACGATTGCAAAAATCCGTACCTTTTCAGAGAATCGGCCAATTTGGAAAACCAACAACGAGGTGCTTGTCGTATACCATACAAAGATTTTTTCAAGCAATACACCAAGCCTGATTGAGAGTTATGGAAACCAGGAGGTGGCTTCATATAAACTTCTTCATCGAGATCACCATAAAGAAATGTATTATGAACTTCCATTTGGTGCATTTCCCAATCTTTGGCTACAACAACAGCTAAGAAAGCACGAACGGTAATCAATACCCTCAACCTAATGGTTTCCAAATATAACAAGACGAGATTTTAATTGTTCATCTGTTCCATCATATTTATGCTTCACCTTGTAAACCCATCTGCTCTCGAGAGCCTTCTTCCCCAGAGGTAATGCTTTCATTCATTACCCAAGTCTCATTATCTTCCAAGGAGGAGATTTCTTTTTGCATAGCTTCTTTGCACCGCTCATGTTGCATAGTCTCCTTGAACTTACGAGGCTCAACCGTCGTATCTATAGCTGCAATAAAGACACGGTGTCGCATTGGAAAAAATTTCATTATTCACAAAATGTGCTAAAGGGTAAGGAGAACCTAAGGAGCTTGTAGTAGACGGTGAACTTGGAGAGATAGATGGACTCTGAAGAGATATAGAATGTGCGAAATAATCACATTGCCAGCCCGGAGGATGCCTTGGACGAAGATCACAACCCATGTCAAGAGTAGAAGAAGAAAGAGAGCTCAAAGCTTCTTCAGAGCCACTGGCAGTAGGTGCCACGGGCTGCCCGTGGCTGGCAACAGTTTCCATGGGCTGGTTGTGGCCGGCCCAGCAGCAATGGCAGTAGTTGCCACGGCTGCCCATGGCTGGCAAGCAGGTGCCACGGGCTGGCCGTGGCTGGCCCCAACAGCAGCCTCTCTGAGGCAGTAACACTAGAAGTGGGGTTAGTAAGGGCAGTAGGAGAAGTAGCAAGAGGAGTAGCAGCAGCAGTAACAAGAGTATAGAGGGGAGTTTTGGGCACAAGAGATTCCTCCCCAATCTCCAAAACATACTTTAAATCATCTAGAAAATCATGATCCACCCCTACTTTGTCATTAGGTATGCTTTCGGTACCAGCATGAGTAGAAATCAAATCACCATTGTTCACAAACGGAAATTCATTCTCATAGAATTTTACATCACGGGAGACAAATATATTACCGAATTCTAAATCATAAAACTTCCAACCCTTTTTGTCATGAGGGTAACCCACAAACTTACACTTCCTACTCCTAGGAGCAAATTTATCACCCTTTGCTTTTTCGTTATGAGCAAAACAAAGACACCCAAAAACACGTAATTCATCAAAGTTAGGTTCTTTTCCTAAGAGAATTTCAAATGGATTTTTATTGTCAAGTAGACGAGAGGAAGTACGATTAATTAAATACACCGCCCCAAAAACACATTTACCCCAAAAATCAATCGACAAATTACCTTGAAACATCAATGCTTGACTCACATTTAAAATATATTGATGCTTACGTTCTACCCGATTATTTTGTTGAGGTGTGCCAACACATGAGGTTTGGAAAAGGATGCCATTTTCATTAAAATATGGGAGCATGTATTTGAATTCCGTACCGTTATCACTTCGTACACATTTTCACAGTTACATTAAATTGAGTCTTAATCATAGCAAAGAAGGAACAAAAAGAAGAATAAACTTTGGTTTTGTCATTTAATAAATACGTACACCCAAACATCCCTTGAATAATCATCAACAATAGTAGAAATAATGTGCACCACGGGTAGAAGGAGTTTTATATGACCCCCACAAATCACAATGTATCATTTCAAAAATACTACTATCACCATCAGGAAAACTGTCTCGGCTTTGTTTAATATTTCACATGCTCTATGTAAACACTTAGTACCAATACTACCTCGAAAAGCAGGAAGCAATGTGACAATTCTCTTCGACGGACGCCCCAAACGACGATGCCACAACTCAAATGTAGATATCTCCAGACCCGAGATCGCACATAATTTTAGGATACGTCGGAAATAATATATATACCGCCTCCAATCAAACTCCTCAAGTGTTGACCCTGTATAGCACAAAGAGAATAAGTGAATAGGACAAAACAATTAGAATCATCAATCAAGTTAGACACTAATATTAAATTGCAATTCAATTGCGGAACAAATAAAACATGTTCAAGAATAAGGTCATTCGCCAAGACAACACGACCCTCCTTAGTAGCCACTAGCCATGGCCTTAGCACCATCGGGAAGACCAACAGGACAAGAAATAATTGAGTGAACATCTTGTAGAGTGTACTCATTGCTAGTAACATGCATGATGAGATGCACCAGTGTCAATAATCCACAACAATGATAATTAATCATCATTAATATGATCAGTAGGAAGATCGAACACACCACCCAAAATAGGGGTAGTGGTGGAAATAAGAGGCAGCGGCAGAGTAGGGGGCGGCGGCAGTAGTAGCGTGAGTAGAAGATGTAGCAGAGTCCGGAGCAAGAGTAGCCAGAGAAGAAGGCCGCCCTTATGTCCGTATTTATCGAGCCACCATTCGGGTAACCCATGAACAGTACAAGAAAACATACGGCATAATCATGCCGCGTACGACGACAGTGAATACAGTGTAGATTCGACTTATGACGTCGCTTAGATAGAAAATTATCATGTTGAGTAAATAGAGTAGAAGAAATAACAATATTGTTGTTGATCACCATTGTTGAGCAGTAGAATGATAGGAAAAAAAAAATGTAGAAAAATTAGTGTTTAGAAGAATAGAGAAAAATTTAGAATTTTAGGGATTAGAATTTTAGAGGCTCCAATACTATGTCAGAAATTAATTTTCCTTAGTTTGTATTTCTATATAACATTACATCGGCTAGCTATATAAGGCTTAACAAAATATTATGTACTAATAGTAAAATATATCACCATCAATAATTTGGCCTTTAGTGGAACTAGCTAGCATTATATAATCAAATGGGGCCATCAAAATAAAGATAATCCAAAACTATTAATTGGTCCACCGTCGACATAAAAACGTCAAATTGTGTTCTCGTTAGTCGTTACACCTATTTTTAATGTGCATTAAAATGCATATTATTAGACCTTTAATCGATTATTAATAATGGTTTATAACTTTATTAGTGATGTTCAGGTACGGTCCCGGCTAATTATTTGTTTTTAAAATGATCAATTATTCTTTATCGAATCATCAAATTTTAGTATAAAAAAGTGATTATGTAGTTTAGCATATTGCAAAACTTTGTTCAACGATGGCTTACTTTATTGATTTTTTAGCGTTATTGAATGTAACTATTAGTACTATTAGTACATAATATTTGGTACTAATAGTTACATTCATCATTGTATTTGAGAGAGTGAGGGATAGCTCAAGTGGTTAGAGTTTCCCTCTCAATTCTAAGAGATCTTGCGATCAATTCTCACCCCCGCCCTTGTGGCTCTCTAAACACCAAAAAAAAACATTCATCATTGTATTTAGGCGGGAACTTTTTAGTAATAATAAATGCATTAATAGATGACATCATTGCATTGCGTTTACTAAAAAAGATGAGCGATTAATTTATGTCATATAATTTTAAGCACAATGCTCAAATTAAAGTTTAAATATTGTAATTTATAATAAACTTTTGTTTAATTTTAAGAAGAAAAAAAAACTTTGTGTACTTTGTATGTAATATATCTTCAAATCTAAATTAATTGACACGTTTGTTTTATCACGTTTGTCAATACATAAATTTAATCAAATATATCTTTAATTATTCAATTGTAAAAAGGATCTTGGTAACGAACGTTTACGGGGCGTTGGATAAGCATTTAAAATACTACCAAAAGTGGTATAAATTTGGGAAAGCATGACAAAATTACGCGCCAATCGGTGTAATTAATGTTCATTTTAATTTAAGCTTTCTACTTTTAGCTAGCTTATCCAACGTCCTTGGAGCGTTCGTTAGCTTTTACCTTGTAAAAATACTAAAATTTGAAACTTTAATTAAATACATATTGAAATGGATCTAACTCGATCACCCATATCTATGATTTTTTTTACATATAATTCACAAATGTTGATAAATGTAAAGTTTATTAGAGTTAAGCACAAATTCAGGTACTCAATTCTTCCTTTTTTCACCGTTTAGGTACTTCATTTTTTTACTTTGCTTTTGGATACTGAGTTAAGAATTCCGGCCAAAAAAAATAAATCAGCCTAAGAATTCAGTACCTTTGGTTAAAGAATTCAGTACCTTGGTTAAGAGAAAGTAGGCTTCACCTGATTAAAAAAATTCGCGAGTCACCCTTAATTTTTTCCCTTTCTTATTCTTTATTCCCCCTTTTTGCTCCCTTTATTCTTTCCTTTTCTGGAAATTCTAATGCGTCATTGTCGAAGAACACGAGCAAGCTTGGGCTCGATTCTGGGGAAAACGACACCAAAAGCCGCCATTTTTTTGAGGTGAGCTCAATTACTCATGGATTATGTTGATATTTTGATATAAATTTTGAATTTTTTGCCCATTTCTTGATGTTATTTGCGACCTAGCGTTTTCGATTTTTTGGGGTTTTTTTTGAACAAATTGATGATGTCGATTTCTTGTGTTTTTTGTGTTAAATTTGTTGCTTTGTTGTTGGATTAAGCTAGTGTTGTTGTTGAATGTTGATTGCATGTTGTTTAAATTGCGCAAGGGTTTGATTAGTTGAAGCTTACTGTTTCTGTTTTTTCCAATTTGCAGGAGGCTGATTTTGTGGCTGGTATACTGAAGAAGCAGCAGCAGGGGAAGAATTGAAGAAGCAGCAGCAGGGGAAGAACCTAGCAGCAACTTTTGTTTCTGTTGTTTTTTTTTTTCTAAAAAATCTGGGAAAACCTTGTTGAAGAATTTGTGCCTAAATAGACATGGTGAATGAACCTGTTTTGATGATATTTGTTGTTGGTGTACTGCTACATCTTCTGCGTTGCTGTTTTTTTTTTTATTATTATTATTATTGAAATTGAATCAGGGAAAATCGTTTTGGATGAATTTTGTTAAGAAAACATGGTGTGCTGCTAGTGTTTTGCAGGTGTTTTCGTGACATTTTTTTGGCCAAGTTCACGCCCCTTTAAATAGAGTAATAACGACTAGTTTATGAGTCAAAGTTAAGATTTTTTTTTTTAAATATTAATTTTTTTAATTATGTATGGTTAGTGATGAGTTAGTGGTAAGTTAGTTCACCTGAAAATCACTTTGAGTACCCAAAAGCAAAGCAAAAAAAAATTGAGTACCTAAAAAGTGAAAAAAGGAAGAATTGAGTACCTAATTGTACTCTTAACTCAGTTTATTAATAGTGGTGATTATTATTACTCCATCATTTTTATCATGCAACGAAACTTTTAGTAACCTTTGGCAACAACATACACATAGTTGACACACCTAATTTAAAAATAGATAATTTTTTTAGTGATCAAGTCAAGTTGTAATCAAAGCTTAAAGCATACATTAATACAGTAATTTTTATTAGAAATAATAATTATGTGACGTGTTAAGACTTAGGAGGATGTTTTTCTTTCATAAATTATGTAAATATCTCATTTAGTCATATAATTTTATTTTTTTCATGAATATCTCATTTGATACTCTACGTGTATGGAATTATCAATAAATCATGACTCATGCTGCCGAAGATATACTATGATGTACTTTTCAATTGTCCATTAATCTAAGCTAGCGTGGATTAGGTTTTCAATTTTGACTCTTTCTCTTTGTACGATGTATAAATAATAAATTATCTAACTATGCGATGCAATTGTTGCAAGAATTAGCCAATAAAAAAAAAGTTTTATATTGGATTCGAGAGCTATTTTTTTTTTTTTTTTTTTAAAAAAACAAAGAAAAATCTCCATAACAGAGGTACAAACAAAAAAAAAAATTTACTTCAAATACTTCTTTTGAAAGGTAAATCATGCATTTTTTAGGTTTAAAAGAATGGTTAGCTAAAGTCTTCCTTAACTTATACGTACTTGACAAAAATACAGAGAGATAATCTATTTTCATATGCTCTAGGCTTCGGCTCAGTTTATTACTCCATTAACTAATCAAACAAATAAAATGAGGTTGAGGTAGTTGAGTAATAACGTCACTTTCCACTTTGCTTTTCTAAGAAGTAGAAATCAAATTTTACGGAACTCGTTTAAGAAATTATTTTATCTTCCCCATTCTCTCTCAAGGGAGCTTAATAATAATAATAATAATAATAATAATAATAAGAATAATAATTTTATAATAACAATTTGACCATTAAACCATTGAATTCAACCAGAATATGTTAAGATTATGTACCAAAACTTCAGTTGAGGTGTCAATGTGCAATATCACCATATTGGGCAATGGTCAGTGGGGAGATTGCAAGGTGTAAAGTTAAGAGGTTACGCGATGCTTAACCATTCGTGAACCGATAACATATAAATTGATACTTTCTTTAAATTTTGAAGACATCTTTTTTCAACATGTTCATACTTACCTTGGTCATCTCATCTCATTTATAATTTTAATGCAAAGGATATTGCAAGAATTACTTAATAGTTAAGACTTGTATTTAATCTACTTAAACAATTAAGAATCCACTCCTAAGTCATAAGTCCAATATTCAAGTTATCAATTCATAAAGGTTGATAGTAGTTAAAGTGTTATTTTGTTTAAATCCACAGATTTAATAGTCTATACACACTTTTAACATCTAATCATTTTTTTTTTGGATTGCTAAACATCGTCCGCAAATCTCCACATAAAGCCCACAAATCTATATTGAATTTACCTTATTGCCCTAAATCTAAAATTAAAAAAATCTAACCCATACCCACACTCTAATCACCCGAAAATACGGCAATGTTGAGGCGGCAAGGCGAGGACTTGGCGGCCACGGCGGCGGAGGGAAGGACGGCTCACGGTGGCAGGGTTTTTTTAAAAAAAAAAAATTTAAAAAAAAACAGAAGAGGTGGGGCGCCTGGCCAGGACGCCCAGCCCCTGGTGGTGGCGTCTGCTCCGGCCGCTGGAACCAGGGGGCTGGCGTCTGACCTGGACGCCTAGCCACGGTTGTGGCGTTTTCCAGAGGCGCCACCGTCGTGGCTGGGCGTCCAGGTCAGACGCCAGCCCCCTGGTCCCGGCGGCCGGAGCAGACGCCACCACCAGGGGCTGGGCGTCCTGGCCAGGCGCCCTACCACTTTTTTTTTTTTTTTGTCTAATATTTTTTTTTTTTGGAAAATCAGAATTCTTTTGTTAATGTTTAATATTTTTGTTTTATGTGTTAATGTTTTTATTTCTAATGTATATATTTTTTTTTAAATCAGAATTTTTTGTGTTTATGTTTAATTTTTTGTGTTAATGTTTAATTAAAAAAAACAAAAACTTTAAATAAAATTTAAATAAAATTACAAAAAAAAAAGAAAAAAAATAAATAAAAAATAACAAATTACAAAAAAAAAAAAAAAAATTACAAAAAGTAGGGGTGGCGTCTGGCCAGGACGCCACAGCCATGGTGGCGGCATCTGGCCAGGACGCCACAGCCATGGTGGCGGCGTCTGGCCAGGACGCCACAACCATGGTGGCTCCGTCCTGACCAGACGCCACCCCTACTTTTCGTAATTTTTCCCCCGGATTATCTCGCTTTCCGGCGACGATGACGGCTCTTCGGTGTCCCTCGGCGATCCACTCCAGCTCCACATTCTTCGTGAGAGTGAATTACGGTTTCGGTAAAAATTAGAAAAAGGGCAAAAGAGTCAAAGTAAAAATATTTGTGGGCTTTATGTGGAGATTTGCGGGCGACGTTTAACAAATCCCTTTTTTTTTGGTGTTCCACCCGATTTACCCTTTGAGCTAATTCGGATTCGGGGATCAGTTCTGGGTGATTAGGTTCCACTCCCCTCCCGATTGACACAAGTTTTCTCTATCAAGTGTAGTCTCAATCACCACTACACCAACAACCAATTGGTACATCTCATCATATTGTAATATCATATCATAATTAAGTGATTTGAGCATCACACTTATAAATTATTTCATACACCCAGGAGTATAATGCACTACAAATCAAAAACACAATTATTATATCAACAATATGATTAAAAAAACCAAAAATAGAAGTATAATCTAAATTTACGATATACTACTACAAGTATAACGAAAATAACACTAACCTTTTCGTGTCGACCGTGTGCACAAAATAACGATTGGCTATCACACACACATAGACCTAGTCGTTTATAACCATTGAGTAACCAAATAACTACAAACAAAATTGACACAAATAAATAAATAATTCCCATAAAGTGGCAATTAACCCCAAAATCTCCTACCATTTGTTTCGTGTCGGCCTTTGTAGATTTGCAGTTGATTACGACGCGTAGCGCAAATACTTCACAATATTCCCAATTGGTTGAATTAATCCTTTACACCTTAGCTTATTTTAATGGCGTCTATATATATAATATCAAATCATAGAATCACATTACATTCTAAAACCTTCTACTGAGAAAATCAACTGTTCTTCTTCTTCATACTCTCTTTCTTTCTTTCTCTCCTTATTTTTGAGGAGAGAAATTCTTAAAAAGTACCCTGAAAATTTGATTATCATTGAAAGAAAAGAAACTACTCAGAAGCTCATTTTTCTGTACTTTTTCCAATCATCATTTTTCAGTCACCCTTTACTTGAATTTTATCAATTTTCCACTTTTCTTTTTCTGGGGATTTTTGTCTAAAGATTTCCCACTTTTCTGGGTTTTAGCTATTTTAAAGAATTTTGTGACTGGGTTTCTATTTTGAGGATGAAGAACACTCGATTTCGTGTTCTTTTTAATGGAATTTCAACTGTTGTGTTTCTCATTTTCATGTATAATTCCAACTTTGGTGAAAAATGGAAGTTGGGAAGTGGGGTTTATGGTGGTGGAATTCATCAAATTGGGGGAAAACATGGCAGAATTATTACAGAAATTCATGGGATTTCATCAAATGTTAGTAAGGCTACTTTGTCTGATTACAAAATTTGTTCCCAGATTTTTAAGCATGAAGGTTATCAGAACAGCTGTGATTATGTTCTTGCTCACCCAGAATGTAATTCAGGTGGTTATTTCAATTACATCAAATTTATTTACTGTGATTGCAAGAAATTCTCCATTTTTGGGTACTTAATTCTTGCTATTTGGCTTGCTGTACTGTTCTATTTGTTGGGAAATACTGCTGCAGATTACTTTTGTTGTTCATTAGAAAAACTTTCAGAACTTCTGAAAATGTCTCCTACTGTTGCTGGTGTTACTTTGCTTCCTTTTGGTAATGGGGCACCTGATGTTTTTGCTAGCATTGCTGCTTTCATGGGCCGGGGTTCCGGCGACGATGTCGGAATTAATAGTGTATTGGGTGGTGCTGTGTTTGTTACTTGTGTTGTTGTAGGAGTTGTTTCACTTTTTGTTGCAGATAAGAGGGTACAAATTGATAAGACATGTTTTATAAGGGACTTGTGTTTTTTTCTTTTTAGTATAGCTTGCCTTACATTGATTTTGTTGATTGGTGAAGTTGGTATTTGGGGTGCTATAGCATTTGTGTCAATATATGTGGTTTATGGCTTGTATGTTGCTGTAACTGAGATTATAAATAAGAAGGGTAGGGGTTCGAAATTGGATGGATTGACACCATTGCTTCCTGTGGTTGGGAGTTTCTTTTCGTCGTGTAATGGTGAGGGGGAGGGTGATCAATCAATGTATGCTTCGTTGCTTAGTCCTGATAGCCATGATAATTCGCCTGAGGTGCCCTCGAAACTGCCTCATTGGATATGGAATGTTAATGTTGCAATCTATTCAGATTATACTAAGTCTGGTGTAGAAGATAGCTCTAGGCCTTTGTGGGGTTGGAATGATGAGGGGGAAATGAATGTAGAATCACCATGTTCATTTTCTACATTATTTTCAATTTTGGAGATACCTTTAAGTATTCCTAGACGTTTGACAATTCCTATAGTTGAGGAGGAAAGATGGTCTAAGGTGTATGCTATTGCCAGCGCGTTTTTAGCCCCCGTTCTACTGGCTGTTCTGTGGAATACGCAGGAAGAGATTGTTCCTATGAGTGGGAAAATTGCTTATTTCATTGGTGTTTCTGCTGGCTGCATCTTCAGTGTACTTGCCTTTCTGTACACATGTCCTGAGCACCCACCTCGTAGGTTCTTGTTCCCTTGGGTTTTTGGTGGATTCTTCATGAGTATCATATGGTTCTACATTGTAGCAAATGAGCTTGTTGCTCTGCTTGTTTCGTTGGGTACAATATTTGGTGTCAACCCATCAATTCTTGCTCTAACCATATTGGCCTGGGGGAATTCAATGGGTGATCTAATGTCAAACACTGCTCTTGCAATGAATGACAGAAACGGAGTGCAGATCGCTATGTCAGGAAGCTATGCAGGACCTATGTTTAATACACTGATCGGTTTAGGAATTTCTTTGGTGCTTGCAGCATGGTACAAGGGTTCAGAACCTTATGTAATTCAACAAGATAATGGTTTGTTCATCACTGTGGGATTCCTCGCAGCAGGTCTTATATGGGCTCTAATCGTTTTGCCCCAAAGTGATATGCGCCCTAATAGGATTTTAGGTGTTGGCCTCATAATCATATATGGTATCTTTCTGTCTCTTCAGGTCAGCATCGCCGTGGTTTCAGGGTCACAGTCGATTTAGGTTCTGTGTTGCTGTGTACATAATAGATAGACTCTTGGCTATAATGTATGCCGCCTCTTGTACAGTTACTAAATACGAAGTACTAGGTATTTTTTGGACTTGGTTCTTCAATTTCTGATACCAAGCCATCTTAATGGAAGGAATCTGTTGCCTTTTGTAATTGGATCATACTGTATTCTGCTCTAATCATCAATCAATAACTATATACTAAAAGACACACCAGCAATGACACGTGTCATCTCCTGGTGTGTCCTTAGTAATTTTTTTTTTTTTATTTTGGCTGAATAAAATGTTATTATTAAGGAAATAAATCATACACAAAAATATTTTCGTAATCTTATATAATTACTTAAAGTAACATATTTTGACATATCTTCAATACAAATATTTATAGCTAAAAAAAAAAGTACATTCCACATTTCCACTACAAGAATATATCATATTTATTGTTTTTTCTAAAAATGGTTTATATAGTTATTTATTAGAATTCATAATTCTAATACAAGATATTTATATAAAATCAATATTTATAGAAAATTAACAACGTATATTTTATTATCCCTTTGATAACTAATTGTCATAATCATAATCAATAACAATAACAATAATAATAATATTATTTCAATAATAATCTACTGTACATATACTAAAATAGAGGAACCTTAACTAAAATATTACACACGTCACTATTCATTACAAATCTCCTACAACCAATAAAATTTATTTCTCATACATTTCAATCTTTATATATTATTTCATATTTTTACAACACATTATTTTATATCTAATACGTTTTTTCGTCTTGATCAAAATTTGTCAACTATATTTTCAGTTATTTTTTGGTTTATAAAAAACCTAATTAGAATGATACGAAGTATTACAATTATAAGTTAATAATGGTTACTGAAAATTACCGTGCATGGCACGGGAACTAACCTAGTAGAAGTAAAAACATCAGTTTCTCTGCTCTGGCCAATCTTGTTATTGTACTACATTAATATTATGCCACTTGTTATTTAGTGTCCTCAGTTGTTTTTCTTTCACTTGTTGTATACTTAAAAGAAGATTAGTCTACATATACACTATCAGTATCAGATTATCTTGCTGGGAACACAAAAATCACAATCATTGTGAATAAAATCGAGTATCAAAATGTTCATAGATTGTGATAGAAAAATAATCTGTCACTTCATTTATTTTGGCTTCTTGGTGACCAAGTTCTTCTAGCGGACACGACGAATGTGCTTACAATATTGATGAGCAAGATGTGGTGGTGATTTTGAGTCTCTTGGTATAGTGATGTATACTTGAGAATGCTGATAAGTAAATGTTTCTTTTGATTATGTTATGTGAATGGCACACAATGTCACTCTCCGAGTTGCCTAACAAACTTTGTCTCAACCTAATCTTATCTGTAATTCTGCTTAACCTGCTCCATTAATATTAAACCTAATTGGATTTTTTGATTGATTTTTTTTCTTTATTAGTTGAGTGCATTAAAGCTGTATTACTTCACCCAAAGAAAAAGGAGGAAAATAAAATATAGCCTTGCTCTCTTGGTAGTATGTGCATCATGCTCCTGAATCCTGATAATGCTGTTGCTTGCAATGCTTAAACTTTTTATTTGTATATTTAAAAGACCAAGAAGTGACATCGGTTGGGCCGGTACATGGGCCATTTGGGCACAACACATTCTGACCTATCATTGGCACAAGCCTATCATAAAAAAATATCATAAGCTCGACACGACACAAAAGACGAGCATGAATTTCATTTTCAAAATTTGACTTGAGTAACTTATTTTATAAGTTATTACATTCCCCCTCCCCCTTTTCTTCCAGAACGGCACAAATAGACACGTCATGATATATGAGTTGGGTAACTAGGGTTGAACCTTGCCCGAGTTTATGGTTGAAATGAGATCTGTTGGCCTGACCAGGTGTGAAGCACTTTATCAACACTCAAACTCTCTTAATGGCTTAAACATGTCCAAATCTTGAAATTACATAAACCAAATAAAAAAACTATATCGACCAAAATTGAGTTAACTAACTCAAATTTAATTCATCTTAACTAAACTTAAGCTAAATAACATACTCGTAACATATAGACCAAAATCGAGTGTATTTCTTCAAAAATATTTGGAATGTAAGCATTGAGAAGTGTGAGCATTATTTTTGCATGGATTGAATTATACTCCTACTTGTTTGATGTTGAGATGACAAAGTCTCGAATTTAGGTCAAATTGTACTTGGATGTTTCTTCTACTTTCCTTATTAAATTGAGAATACAACAACGAAAAATAAATAAGATAAGGCAACTCACATAATTAAATCAATCATGTGTTGCAAGTTGCTTTTAATGGTTTACGGTTAGTTGGATTGCCAATCAATAACTGAAAATGATATGGTTCGGCCCAATATAGTAGTGTACCCCTTTACCTTTAGGACGATTTTGTAGTTTTATATGATATAAATATAAATATAATGGCACTAATTTCTCTCAAGAAACTATACAAATGAAGACATGCAAATGTTACTTTCTCCAAATTTTGCTAGGTATTGCTCTCTATGCTATGTCTTCACACCAACTCTTTAGAAACATGATGAATAATGTCAATGTGTCAATATTTTGTCTCTCCAAAAAACTTGGAAATCAACTAAATCAAGAAATGCTTGGTATTAAAACCGTATAAAAGATTCTTGTTAATACTTCGTATTATTTTGTTGCTGTTGTCGTCGAATTATTATTGAAAAGGTTCCTTTTTGTTAACAACGGTATAAAATTATGGAATGAGGGCTTTAAAAATGACTCACCAATTATTAACAAGTAGTAACGTAACCAAGCAAATTTTGGTGAAAATGGTGGGAAACTTGTGACTTTGAGTCTTTGAGCTCATTGGTTTGAGCCCTACCATCAATATTTACTTAGGAACATGAAATTTGCTTATCTCTTCCTTCTACTCTCAAGCGTTGACCTATGTGCTAAACTGGCTGATTTGTGGGAGACGTTGATTTTATAGAGTCCTTTTTCTACCCCACAAAAAGCTAATTAATACTACTTGTAGTAGTCAATTAATGATTATTTTTTACGCATATTTTCCTAATGATTATTTTTCTTAATTATATGAAAAAATTAACGTCCATATCTACAGAGAACAATAATCCTACAATGTGCATGGTTAAGACTCAATCTCATCAAAACTCCAAAACTTAACATCAAGAGCATCAAAACTTAATATTACAAAACCTCATATCATAATTCCAAAAGCCAAAATTCAAATTTTAAAATTAGATATAGTATGTGGAAACGCAATATAATATGTATTAAATCTTATTATTCTTATAGGTGAAATGTTTAAAACTTAATATGTTTCAACATTTCATAGTCAGATAACTTGGTAACCTAACTTCTCATATCGTACATGGCACCTATAAATGTTGTCTGTGATCAAGAAGAAGGGAGGAAGTGCACAAATACAGGTCTTTGGTAGGTACTTTATCAAAGGTTTATTCTTGATTTCTTGTCTCAAATTCTTGTTATCCTCTAATCTAGCCCCCTTGTCTACTTAAATAGGAGGAGAAGTTGAGAACACTCGTCCAAAATTAGCAACTTATATACATCGTTGAATCTTTAATATCTCATTTATCACAAAATCGAAATTTTACATTTTAAATATTTTCTAGTGTCTTTTGTAACTGTTTTATGTAACAAACAAAGCTGATTAATTAGATCCATCATCTTATCTAAGATTTTTTAAAATTGATTCTAGGCCCTTGGCAAAATTCAGGCCTAAATCAAGCCCAACATTTTTTTTTTTTTGGATGTAACATTGAAGCATAACTCGGTGGCGTTGAAGCCTCATGCAGTCATGCTACATTGAAAATTTTTACCTACAACCCCCTTTAGTCAATGCTGCCTACTCCCCCCAATTATATTACATCGTTTTACCTGTTTATGCTTTTCTGTTTTTTTTTTTTTTTAAAAAAAAATTTATTTATATCTTATCTCTCAAGTCATTTATATATATGATTCAAAACCTATTTTTCTGTTATTTTCTTTTTTTTATTTTTTTGGCATTTTCTCTCTTCTTCAACATTATTTCTCTTTCAATCACTTTTTTTCCTCTTATATATGGATGAATCATTGATTGGAGCTGTTGGTTGTGATAATGAAGTGCTACATTCTTTGATTGTCGAATTTGATCGTGATTGTGAAGTTATTTTGTCTCTGATTGGAGTTGTTCAATTTGATCAATTTTGCCTCTGATTTCGATTAATGCTTGCTGGTCAATTGTTTGATTCAATTTTGTTAGCTGTTTTGTTTTAAATTATTTGCTGATTTTATTCGATTTTTCTAGTTTTTTTAAATCAATTTAGCCTATGTTTTAGTTCAATTTGGTTTGGTGTTATAATTCAAGTGAATTGAAGTTTTTATTTTAATAAATTTTGTCTCTCATTTCGATTAGTATGATTTATGATTCAAGTTTGTTTGCTGTTTTTAGTTTAATGATTGTTGATTGTGATTTGTTTTCTGTGAGTGATTAGATTTTTTTATATACGTTTTCGTGGGTTTTTTTTAGTAGTTTTACAATTTTGATCAATTTCATAATTCTAAATGATCATTATGATTCAAACTAATGTTCTGTTATAGATGTTTTAATTATATTTTAAATATTTAGTACTTTATTTTATTTTATTATTTTGATCAAATTGATAATGCTAAATGATCATTTATATATGTACTGTTTTGTATTTGTACATATCTGTCATTGATTATGTTCATTTTTAAAACTTATACAGCGGGTGCTAGTGATGAAATTTTGTATGAAGAAGCAACTAAATCAGAGTTACTTTTTACATATTTTAATTCTGAACAAGAAATTTATGGCAGGTATAATGAATATGTTTTTAAGAAAGAATTTAGTATTGTCCAAGTGCGTGCTCCAAGAAAAGGCCAAGTTCATTCAAGTGCTCCAAGTGATGTCCAAGTTTCTTTAAGTGTGCCAAGAGAAAAGGTTCAATTACGTCCAAGTGTTTCAAGAAATTTTCAAGTTCCTTCAAGTGTTCCAAGAGATGTTCAAAGTGTTCAACGTGGTAGCTAATCAACATATTTCTTCTAAGAATGATAGGTTGTTAGTTTTTTCTTTTTTACACTAATGTAGCGAATAGGTTGGCAAATTATAATAAGTAAGAATTTGGATTGAAACAACATATATTTGTTCCAGCTTATTTTTTTTTTTCTTTTTCTGATAAGTGATATGTAATTGAACATGTTTTGTTTTGACACTGAACATTTGCCTTTTTGGTTACGAACATTTTATTGTATTTCGTTATAAATGTTACGTAATTGAACATATAACTTCTTGATAATGAACATTTTATTGTATTTCGTTAATTTCTTGATATATATATATATATATGTGTGTGTGTATATGTATATAACAAGCACTAATGAATTAAAAAAAAATATGAATATTAATGTACTTGATCATTTAGAAATCCATAAATGATCAAATAACCGAAAGAATAATATTTGTAGTAATATAAGCTTCCATACATCTTCTTGCTCCTTTTCTATTGCCTCTAGCTTCTGTTTAATCCAAATAGCATCAGTTGAGCAATGTATTGTATTCTCAGCTTCTTGATTTGGTGTATCTTTAAGTCAAACAAATTACAATGTCAATGTGTGTATTCATTGTTATGAAAATGAACATTATGCTATATGTCAAATTAACTTACTTGTGGTTCAATATGCTTTTATCAAAATATGATTCCTACATATTACTATGTTGTTCATTTTTATCTTTCAATATAATTGATGGCATTATCTCCTTATAAATTTAGGCTCATAGTTTTCATCTCTAAATTATTGCAACGTGTGTTTCACTCTATATAGAACATAACTACAATACGTATTGTGTTTGTAAATCAATATATATGCATAAACATTATATTGATATTACAAATTTAATAAATGTTCAATTGGCAAAACAAAAATGTACATTCTATTTTATATAAATGAACAAATTATCACAAATAACATAAGCATATATATATCACAAATAATGTAAGTGACAATAGGTGATTTATTTTTTTAACATATTTTAAAATAGAATCATATTTTAAAATAGAATCATCAAAGGTTTATGATGAATGAGCAATATGTAATTTATTTTTGAACATTTTTAGACATGTGAATGAACATGCATTAACATATGTGTGAATAATATACACATATCCAAATGAACATCTATGTATCAAATTCGAATAAGCATCTATCAATATTTGAGCGAAAATGTATGTAGTATAACATTCAAATGATGCTCATGAGCATATAGTTTAATATGAAGTTAAACATGTATTAGTATAATCTATGTGGATATTTTCAATATGAGAATGAAAATGTATGTAATTACATTCAAATAAACATATGTTTAAATACCAGTAAACATTTATTAATATGTAAAGGTCATGAACAAAATTAGAGTAATATTCTCTCAAGAATTCAAGAATGAACCCTAGTAGATGTAAGGTAAGAATATAAATGATCATATACTAGTATCATAATGAACATCTATCAAATTGAAAATGAACATTTACTGAAAATGAACATTTGTTCAGTAATCGTCTTCTCCGACGGAACCTTCGAAGTATTCTTCTCTGTTTCGTTTTTACTAATTAAAAATACCACCAAATATAGTAGATTTTAGTCTATTTTGCACAAAAAAAAGTGTAATTATAGTAGAGTTTGTTTTAGAATATCAAAACGCAAAAAAAAAAAAATATATAATCTAGGGTTTACATTCAAAATTCTACTTAAATGAACAAATTCTTACTCTTCTTTTTCGGAATTTAGTTGCGATTGACGAACTTCATCTCGAATGTCAGACATTTTTAGATGTTTTGATGCAATTTGCAGTAATTTTGAAGATTTTTTTCTTGAATTGTAGTGATTTTGAGTATTTGAAGAGAGAGAATATGGTGTTGAAGAGAAATGGAGAATTAAGTGCAAGTTCTAACTAGTGCGGTTAGTGGGATGCAGTTAGTGGGGTGTGGTTAGTGGGGGTAAGGGTTTTACAGTAATTTTAGGGGGGGGAGTAGGTATTAATGGCTAAAGGGGGGTGTAGTGAATAGGAATTACATGCTACATTGCTAGTGGTACAACTAAAACTACTTTTTTTGTCGTGGGCTTGTACTCCCTCCGTTTTTAAATACTTGTTCCAATTTTCTTTTTTGGCCGTTTTTCAATACCCGCTTCATTTTCTTATTTGGAAAACTTTTACAACATTTAATTAATTTCTCTCACCAAGTGGACCCAACAATATTAATTCCATATTTTCTCTCCTTCAATTCTTTCCACTACTTTTCCCGATTTGTCTTGTTAAAAGCATGCATTGGGACTTGCTTGGTTTTTTTACAATTTTTTATTCTTCCACAAACCCCACTACCTCTATATTTTATTACTTTATCTAATTTCTCCTAAAAATCCGCGCATGGAGAAATAAGTTTTAGGAGAAATGGAGCAAGTATTTAAAAACAAAGTGAGTAGCTGGTAGCCTGGTACTACTTTATACGAAGTATTTCATCTAGTACGTACTCCCTCCGTTTTTAAATACTTCACTTTTTCTTTTTCAGTCGTTTTTAAATACTTGCTCCATTTTCTTATTTGGAAAAAACTTTTACAATAATTAATTCATTTCTCCCAATTAGTGGACCCAACATAAATTATATTTTATTAATTTCATATTCTCTTTCCTCCAATTCTCTCAACTACTTTTGTTTTTACAATTTATTATTCTTTCACCTATCCCACTACATTCATATTTAAATACTTTCTCCTAAAACTCTGCATATAGAGAAATGGAGCAAGTATTTAAAAATGGAGGGAGTATTATTTTTTCATTGATTACGTATTCATACTTCTTCTGTTTTTATTTAGGGCTTGTTTGGTTCACCTTATTTTTGCTTATTTGATTTGATCTGATCTAATTTGAATGTCATATTTGACCAAACTTTGACCTTAATATACGATAATCTATATGGAAAAAAATATCATCCGGTGTCTTGTTAGATTTGTAGTAATATGTATTTATTAATATGTGATTTTCATAATTTGCGTTACGAAGTTAAAGATATTTAACGATAAAAAACTGCACATAAAACGATGATATGATCTAAACTTATTTTTTTCTGATCTAATCAGATATGAACTTATTTTTTCTGATCTAGTCTAAACTTTTTTTTTCCGAAATAAGGTGAACTAAGCAAGGTCTTAGTTGACACGTTCAATTTAAGCACACATATTAAGTAGGAGGGGAGGGAATGATAAAGCAAGTAAGGTGTACTAGAAAACATAAGGTGTAAATTTACCTAAAAAAAATGTGCTACCTAAATATAAACTTCCTAAAAAGAAATATGAGTCAACTAAAAAAAAGCGGAGGTAAGTATTTGCCAATGTACAAGATCAAAATTCAAATTTTCTACAAATGAACAAATAAAAATTTTAAAAGTTGATATTGTAAAAAATATACATTGAACCAATTATAACAAAATCTTACATAATTATTTTCGGCAAATATAAGTTTATCTGCCAGATAAACGAATTTTGTTAATCTGGTGGCATTTATATAAATATATTGAAAAAGCATGGTCATTTATTCAGTACTTTTGGTGAGTTGTCTAATTACTATTTGCAACTTGCATTTACTCTTTGGTGAGGAAATTACACATGTACCCCTCAACTAGTATATGAAAAGACGCATGTCCCCTCCACTGATACATGAAAAGACGATTATACCCCCAGATAAACAAAATGTGTTTATTTAGGGAATTAATTGGTCACATCTCTATGTTTTTATCATTAATATACATTACGTACAAAACCTATGAGAGTATAAATTTTCATATGTGGCTAACCACACGGTATGATAATCGTGGTTATGCAGTCAGAGTTCACCCGTTCAAGAATTACTCAGTGAGGGATTGTGTAGCAGGAGTTACTCGATCAGGGTTTACTAGGTCGGTTAAGGCTTCCTCGGTCAGGGGTTATTTGATCGATTATAATTACCCGATCAGTGTTTTAGTGTGTGATAAATTATTGCGTTATATACCTGACCACACAAAAAAAAAATACTGACTAAAGTTTGTGAATTGTGTCAAAATTCAAAAATGTCAATTACAAAGAAAAGAGAAAGTACCACATATCAAATAATGTACTGATTTAGAATATAAATTTCGCAGTATGTAGTTACCAAATCGATTATCATTACTTTAATAGTGTTGCTTTTAATGAGAAAAAATAACCTCAACTCCTCACTCCTTCAACAGCTACTTTGACAAAATTAAGTGTTGAGTGGATGTTAGCATCAACTTGAAATTGTTAAATGTTTCTTTCAAAACAGTTGTTTGGTGATGATAATTGATAATAACTTGTTGAAATAGTATACATGTTAAAATATTGCTAATTTAAAGGTAAAATATTGTAGCTTTTGTGAAACACTAAATTAAAAGCTAAAACTAATCTTCCAGATCTATTTTGTCTAAGTGTCTGATGTGAGAGCAATAGTTCATAATAGGGTTGAGCATAACAGAGTACCCTGTCTTTAATCTATTTTGTTTAAGTGTCTGATGCAGGAACCGGACCTTGTTGCAACAGGTTTCTCAAAATGTGAAACGGAACCAGAATCTGCAGGTTCCGGTTTCGATTCAAGGGTATCCAGTCTTTCAATATATTTCTTACTTTTTTTGCAAAATTATTTCAAAATAAATTGAAAAGTCATAAATTTATAACTCTTACACCTCACAAATGCATCAAACCAAAAATAGTTATTTACCAAATATAATACATATATTTATGACTATTATATACGAAGTATTTATTAATTTATAAAAATTTGGACTTATATAATTTGATATATGATTTGAGTTTAAATAATACTTTTAATATGTTACAAGGTACCCTACAGGTTCCGGTTCCAAAAAATCGAAAAACCTGAAACCGGAACTTGTTGCAACAAGTTCCTCGTTTTATTACCCGGAATCGGAACCTCTTGTACGGGTTTCGATGTCGGAACATGTGGTTCCTAACAGGTTTCGGGTACCCTGATTTTTTTCTCACCCCTAGTCCATAGTTCCATACGGGGTTTCTTGAAAATTCATGGAGTTTTAAAAAGCCTACACTATCTTTAGTTTTGTTATTAACATACGTTTATTTTCAGTTCAGTTCAGTTCAGCTCAGTTCAATTCCTAATTTCCTTCTCTTATAAAATATTCAGTTCAATTCAGTTCAGTTCAGTTCAGCTGATTTCAGTCTATTAGAACAGGCCCTACGTGCCCCCAAGTGTTTCCCCGATACCCATTTTAAAGAGTGTCCTTATTTGTTGCATGTTATTATTATTGTTATTATTATTATTATTATTATTATTATTATTATTATTATTATTATTATTATTATTATTATTATTATTATTATAGAATTAAATTTAGTAGTACCATTTACAAAAATAAATTATTAAAATATTTTTAAGTGAAAAAAAATTACAATCGAATATGAAGAATACATTATTCAAAAGCTTTGATGGTAAATCAAAGGTACACTAAAAAAATTAATAATACATGACCATATTTATAATTATAATTACGTGGTTATTTGTATAGGAGTAAAACCCCATTGTTAATTGGATATTCATATTAATTGTAATATGTGATGTTTTGTTATAAGTAAATTCTTTTGTCAATAAAAAAGATAATTTTTTTTTCAGAAGAATTATAAATTATTTTATGTATACCTTTTTCATCCTAAACAAATCTATCCAATCTAATTTAACTATACATCTAATCTAATCACAATAATATCTATTTGTCGCCTACGTGGCTCGACACTTGGCGAAAAACTAAAATGTCAAGTGTCACTGTTTCGTGGCCTGTCTGCGAGACCGGCTTTATATATTAGTGATATGATTATTAGGAATTTTGTCTATGGGTTTTTACCTTTTACTTGAAAGGGTTTTCCTATTTTAGACTTGAAGGGTTTTAGTTATTAGGATATTTATTTGTTTAATTTATTTGTGATAAGATACATTTAGTAGTTCGTTACAAAGAAATATGTTAGGATTAGGATTCTTAGTATTCTATCTTATTAGAATATGATTATCACTTTCCTATCTTATTTTTGTATGATTTTTCACCCTATAAATATGGGTGCATATCAATAATGAAGAAGGATGAGAGATTTGTTTTGGGAATTAACCCTTTGAGCTTTGTTCGTTTGATTGTTAATCAAAAACATCACATGTTGCGACTTGTGACGATCTTCTAGTTGCGACTAGAAAGAGACTCTCTATTCCTACGAGAATTCGAGTACTATCCTTTTAATTTTCGTGTAATTTCTTTAGTTCTTGTTAAAATTCGAATATTTAATATTATTATAGCTTGCAAGCCTTGTGGGAATTTGTAGAGATCCATATCATAATGGTATCAGAGCTCTTGTGAGAGTCAAAGAGACTTGTGAGAGTCAAAGAGAATTGTGAGGTAAAGAATAATGGATCCCGATCCAAAGTAACCTGAGTAGAAATTAGACTACAAACCTGAAAGATAGCAGGTTCAATACTTTTCATTAGACCAGACTTAGGCTAGGCTTATTTCACATAATTTGATTTGGTCTATCTTAATCTAATTTCCTAATTTGACCAGATAATTTGTACACTAATATGTAAAAAAAATTTGAGAAAATATCAAATGAACTATCAATAGATCATATATTAATATCCCGTTAAAAAAATGTACTTTTCAAATATGATGTTTCATAATATTTTAAGTTACAAAATTACAAAAAAAAAAGTTTTTATTTTTAATTTTTTTTATTTTACTTTTAACACATAATAAAAAAAAATCAAACAATAGTTTTTTACCACAAAAAAAAATCTTAAAAATAGTTTTTTCACATCTTGCTGTCAGCTCCTTAATAAAATCGTTAAATCTAACATTTTTTTTTTAAAAAAAATCTTCAATTTTTGCTTCAAAAACATGTTTTCTATAGGTTTTAGGGTTCATTTATTTTGGGCATTTAGAACCAATTTGAGGTCACTATTGACAAAAATTTATCGTAAATGCCTTATTTTGCGTGTTTCATGCAAATCGAGGTAATTTTTAGTAGGCAAAACGAGGCATTTACGATAATATTTTGTCATTTCTAACCTTAAAACTGTCCCAAAAAGCCAAAATGACTCCCAAATCTCTAAAGAACATGTTTTTGGCAGAAAAATCGAAAAACTTCTTAAATTCCGTTAGATTTATTGGGTTTTTTTACGGCATGTGGTAAAAAAACAAATTTCATATTTTTTGTTGTAAAATATAACTTTGCGAAGTTTTGTGGTAAAAAAACAATTTCGTGATTTTTTTTATTATTATTTTTTGTGCGGTAAAAGTCAAAATTTCCTTAACAAAATTAAATGATAAATAAATGTAAATAATAGATAAGATCTAATCTGACCTGATTTAGTCTAATCTTTTATTTTTGAAATTAGTTAATGTGCGGAGTAAACTTAAATAAATTGGACTGGACATAAATTTATCAAATTTTCTTTAATTCATTTCATATTTTTTCGTCTCTCCATCTAAAGAGTTTTGTTCCCCCCTTTTAGGTCTTTTTCTATTTTTTTGGGTTTTTAATTCTCATCTTTGAGTTTTCAATTCTTTTCTATGGATGAAAGTTTTATTTTTATGGTTTTACTTAATAATCAGGGAAGTGATTTGGATTCATACTAGTTTGGGTCTTGTTATCAACTCTATAATCAGAATATTAGCACAGATTGCTAAAGTCTTTAATAAGAAAATTGTAAATATATACCGCATCAAGTTTGAAGTAGTAGAATATGTACTGTGCCGAAAATGCAATTTAGTTTGAAACGACAGAGTATAAAGTGTGTCAATAATGTAAAATATTAGGGGCCGTTTGGTTCGCACGAGGGAATCGGAATTGAATGAACAAAGGGAAAGGAGAAGAATGGAATGAAAATACCCTTTTTTTGCTTTGTTGTTTGTTTTTAAAACAAGGGAATCAATCCCACCACCACACCACCACAGCCACCACCACCACATCCACCACACCACCACACCACCACACAATTCATATGGTTTTCATCATTCCCAGCCACGAAACCCCTCGCCAGCCTCCCCCTCCCCTCGCCGGCTCTCCCCCTCCCCTCACCGTCCTTCTCAAACTCTCCCCCACCACTCGTTGGGCCCAAAACGACGAATCTCACCCTCGAAAAACCTCCCTTAGGGTTTTTGGAGGTTTTTCGAGGTAGGGGAGGGGTTTTTAGGCGGCGAGGGGAGGGGAAGGAGCGGCTAGGGTTTTGCGGGTGGTGGGAGAGAGATCGGGGCTAGGGGTTTTGCGGGGCTAAGGGTGGTTTTTGCGTGGGAGGGGAGGGCGGCAGGCTTGGGGGAGGGACGGCGGTGATCGGGCTGGTTTTCCGATGGTGTTGGTAGGTGTGAAGGTGGTGATGGGGTGGTGTGAAGGTGGGTAGGGAAAGGGAAAGGGAAAGTCTAGGGGGGTGGGGAATGAAGTTGGAAGGATTTGGGGTAATGGGGAGGGTAATGGGAATGATTAAAAGTGCTAAACAAACATCAACAAAGGGAATGAGGCCAGTTGATTCCCATTCCCTTTCCTGATTACCCCCAACCAAACGGCCCCTTAGTGTAGATGTCATATGACTACGGACCTATTCACTTTAGCTTACTTTCAGTTTAGTTTAGCTTAGTTCAGTTCAGTTCAGCTCCAATCAGTTCAGTTCCGTTCAACTTCCATCAGTTCAGATCAGTTCAGTTTAGCTTCAATCAATTCAATTCAGTTCAGTTTAGCTCCAATCAGATCAGTTCAGTTCAAATCGGTTCAGTAAATGTGATTAGGCTTAAGGACTTGTTCTTTTCACTTGAAACTAGTAAATCTGGTCTGAATTTTTTAAGGTTTGATCTGAATTTTTCTGATCTGGTCTGGTTAGATCTGATTTAACAATTCGACTAATTTTATTATTGCATTTCAATAATAATTAAATTTATAAAGAAAAACATCATCAAAGTGGATCTTTTTAGATCCGTGAACTTTTTGAATGTGTAGTTATTATTAAAAAAAATTTAATACGTAATTAACGATATTTAATGATAAGTAAATCATAATCAAAAGTTCTTATCTAGTGTGATCTGAATATTTTTAATGATATAAAATAAGTTGAAGAGAACATGTCTTATGGCCTGTTCTAATAGATTGAAATCAGCTGAAATGAACTGAACTGAACTGAATTAAATTGAGCTGAACTGAACTAAACTGAACTGAAATGAATATTTTATAAGAGAAGGAAAGTAGGAGCGGAACTGAACTGAACTGAATATAAACGTATGAGAACAGACCCTTAATTAGGACTTGTTCTCTTCAACTTATTTCAGATAATTATTACTTATTCCTTAATAAATTCATATCAGATCAGACCAGATCAGAAAGTTTCAGATCAGACCAAATCAGAAATTTTGATTATCATTTATTACTTATCGTTAATTGCGTATTAAATAAATTTATAAAATTACATATATATAAAGTTTATGACGAGACGAACTAACAAGATCCATTTTGATACTCCCTCCGTTTCAATTTGTTAGTCCTATATACTATTTTGGGCGTTTCAAAAAGATCTACCCATATTGAATGTATTCTACTTTTAACTTAGTTATGATTGGTTAAATTAATGATTGTGCATTGATAAAATGAGTCTAAGTAAAGAAATTATTCCCTTAAATTATGCAATTATACTTGCCGGTTTCCTAAAAAAAACAAAAAAGTTTAAATAAGGCAAAACTATTTATGAATTGTTTTTTACTTTAATGTTAGATTCCAAATATTCTTCTTTTCTTATTTTATGTGATAGATTCCATATGGGACCATCATATTGAAACGGAGGGAGTAATGTTTTTCATTATAAATTACTCGTAGTATTAAAATGCGGTCAAAGTTTAGTCAAATTGTTAAATCAGATCAAACTAGACCGGATTAGAAAAATTCAGATCAGACCTATAAATTCAGAACAAATCTACTTATTTCAGATGAAAAGAACAAATCCCTAATAAGTACCAATATTGTTCCTCCCCTATCAATAAAAAAATAAAAATAAATAAATTACGGAGTATCAAAAATTTTCTTTGAAGTAATAAATGTACTATTTGTCTATTACAACATCCTGTATCCCTGTACCGTTGTACGTCATATCAAATTGTACTACTCTTCTCCCCGAATATTGTACTACATACATAGCTTAGAGACGAAACCCATTCATAACAACAAAATTCACAAACTTCACTATTTTAGAACAATCACTATTTCCCGAACAAAAAAAATCAAACAAAACCCCTCAGAAAATCTTCCAAATTCTCCAACAACAAACAACAAATCACCCCCAAATTTCTATCTTTCCCCTCCTAAATTCAAGATGATGCACATGACTTTTTACTGGGGTACAAAAATGGTGTTACTCTTCGATTTCTGGAAAACCGATTCATGGCTAAGTTACTCACTCGCTCTCTTATTCTGCCTCCTCTTTTCCGTCTTCTACCAATACATGGAAGATCGCCGATTATGTGTTTTAGCCATCGGTATCGTCCCACCGCCTTCGGATCAGCCGTCAACGCCGTTTCTCCACCCTCGCCTCGGAACCCGGTTGAGCAAATCGGCTCGATTTGCCACGGCCGTGTTGTTTGGGGTCAACTCCGCAATTGGGTATGTTTTGATGTTGGCAGTTATGTCGTATAATGGTGGTGTGTTTATTGCTATTGCTTTGGGGCTTGCTGTTGGGTATTTGTTGTTTCGTGCTAAGGAGTATGAAGCTTTGGTTGTTGAAGATGCTTGTGCTTGTTCTTGATTGGAAATTTCTATTTTTGTGATGTTGTAATTTTACTTTTGAATTTACTTGTAATTTATGTTTATATGTTGGTGAATTTGATGGAATTATTGGAATTTGTATATCGATTGGTTTGGGTGAATTTGATGAATTGGGGTTTTATTGATTCATTTCTATTGCTGCTTTATCTTGTTTATGTCTCAGAGAGTCGTGAAGGGCAATGATGTAGACGAGAATCATCCCTCTATTGGAATCATTATTAAGTTGGGCAAAATTTAAGATCTGTGTAAGAGTGCTGAAATTGGCGAAACAGTTTGTTAAACAAATGTGAGAAGTTTTACCTAAACTAGTTATGTCCAAATAAAACAAACTAGAGATGATCAATCCTAATTTTGGCCGAATTTGGGTAAAATTCACGGACTATATTGCGGGCTTTGGGCAGGATTTTTGGGCACGGTACATGATCACCTCTAATATTAGTATTGAAAGTATAGTGTTTATGGATGATGTAAAATTCTAAATTCGATTGAAGAAGTTGTATGTCTATAAGGCAACAAGAAAAATGATCTCCAAATCATTTCATTGAGCAATTATTTCCTCACTGCTCCGGCACACTTGTTGATCGCGGATTAGTCTCATCACTCATGGTTTGGACGATTTGTCAGTGGCAAGGCTTGACCTTAAAACTGTTTTCTATGAAAAATTGATCTTTAAACCATCAGAAGGCAAAACAGGGGGTTTGGCAACGAATGTTGTACACACGAAAACTATTCCTTTAGTCTATCCTCTCACTGCTCATACGCCTCCTTCTAGTTAGTTGCTTATTGGGAGATCGAAATCAAGATTGGGACCTGAATGAAGTAGTAAAACGAAGAAGTTCAACCAAGCGTACTAATGTGGCTGTGGGCATTTCTTCTGAAAACCTTTCATTAAGGGACACGAGTGAACAGATTCAAGGGAGAGTTGAAACTGCTTACCCTCCCTTCATTGAACGTCATAGCTTTATAAAACATCTCGAACTATTTTCTGATGGGGATCAAACGGCTGTTCATGTACCTTTCTCTCTGGAGGCTCAAGCAGAGGCTCGTTTACTTATGTTTTCTCATATGAATCTTTTGTCTCCAGCTATTGGGGATCCAATTTCCATACCAACTAAAGATATGCTTATTGGACTCTATATATATGAAACATGCCATACCCTAATTACGACGCCAAGACATGAATCTACAATAAGAGACCTCAAATTATGCAAAAACTTGTTAGCATCATGGTGAAACATGTCCATCTTTTGAAAAGGGTTGGACATAATCATTTGATCTTTACCTTAAAGAGTCTGATATGCCACCAAAATTTGAACCACACCCTGTGTTTTTGTGTATAATAATACTCAGCCTCGACCATTACAATTTTGTTTTCTTAAAATAAAGACTGCCTTTCCAACTTAAGGACCCTGATTTTTACACGATTACACCGTCCAATCCTCCACATGTTTGGAATCGGTTTCAATCTGTTCAAGTTATTACTCTACTAGATTGGATTACCCACGCTATGAATTCTATGTTGTTTACTTCTGTCTCATCAATTGGAAAAGATACATGCGAGTATGCGACCATGCGTCTAAATTTGCATTATGTTGGGTTTAGTGTAGCCCAATTCCATAAACCCAAACTTTTAATGTTGAAGGTTATTATGAGCATAAGATATTCCTTTAAAAAATTGAAAAATCTAGATTATTATGATAGAGTATAAAACATATTCCTGGGCCTCAACCATCAGTTTAAGCTTTTGGTTGAGTTGGTCCACTAACATGGTATTAGAGTCAGCGTGACACAAAGGTCACGGGTTCGAATCTCATCCACCCCCACTTTCAAGTGGAATATTAAGCGTTGGGTATGAGGAGGGCCCATGCTGCATCCACACTTCTAGCCCAAACGGGCTCTCGTGTGAGGGGGAGCGATAGAGTATAAAACATATTCCTGGGCCTCAACCATCAGTTTACACAATTGCATCACTTTGACGAGTCTATACTTGTCAACTTACATAATCTTTAAAGATCGGTATTAAGACTTAAAGAGTCATTTGGGAGTGATCCACCAAGATGATTTGCTGAACCGGAGCCAAACTCGATAAGTGTACAGGAAATTCAATATTTTTTTGTACCCTTGATACTTAATAAATTTAAATTAATACACTTTAAAAGAAAAATTTTATGTATAGAGGAAAAAATAATAAACAACAAATGTTTGAAATTCAAGAGACCTAAACCTTTAAACGAGCAGCTTGTGATCGACTTAACAAGCACGAGTCGAATAACCCTCTGCTCGTGATCGACTTGCTCGATAGACACCCCTAGTTCCTTTACTTCCTCCTATTCATACACAACTTTCTTGTCCTCTATTTCCTTTGAACTATAACTTTGTCAGCTTATTATCTATATAATGAGATTTTCATCGCATTATTCTTTCATGTACTCTCTTATACTTCCTCCGTTTTTTTTACTTGCAACACTTCTCTAAAAAAGAAATGTCACAATACTTGCAACACACGATAAAAGGAAAGTTACTTTAGGGAAAAACTATACTATATCCCTTATTTAAAGCACATGACCCACTAAATTACACTCCTAACAACCAGTCATCCTATTTTAAAATTTATTATACCATGTAAACCCCACCTTTTATAATTACCGCGCTAAAAGGTTGTTGCATCTAAAAGAAAACGGAGGAAGTACTTTTCATCTTAGATTTTTAAGTCCCTTGTCTTTATCAAATATCTAAGCATATTATTAATTACAAATAATTAACAACATAAATCATAAATATACAATGAAAGCATTTACTAATGTACCACCTTGGTCGGTTCGTCCCACTACAATCGCCCCATCCACTTTCCTTTTATGGACGTCTTACGTTTGCTCCAAATCTTTGTTGGATAAAAGAGATATAAGACATTAAAAGCCTGACATAAACAAATAATAGCCCCATCCCGTACTAAACAATCTTAGTGGAACGGAAGAAATAACGTAAATGTAATGATGGTCATCCTGGCTCTGGCAGATGAATATAGGTAGTAGCTAGCACCAAGTAGACTCATGGTAAATGTAATCAAGAACAGCAATGACTCCAAAAACGAAGGCCTGATCAATTCCTGGTTGCACAACCACATGGTATAGATCTTTCCTTGTCATCACCCTTTCTATTTCTTCTTTAACTCCAACCTGCCATTTATTTAATAAATAAATGTACTAATTTAAATCAGCATATAATCATGTCATTAGCAGCTACTCTATGGTCTACATATAAAACTTCAATTAGAAATATCTTTATGATTCAGACCTTAGCTAGCTATCGTAGCTTGTTTGGTCGACAACATATGATGACATTGTGCTATGATTCTTTACTTTTGATCATTATTCTTACAGTAGCTTCAATTCATACAGATACATTAAATTAGTATGGAGTATCATGTTTTGATTACTTCTCTGGCTATCAAACATGATACTCCGTAATTCTATATATTGGAAAATAATAGTCACATATACTAACTCTGTTTCTTTTTAGTTGACACGTATTCTTTTTTACGAAAATTTTTTTAGTTGACATGTTTCATTTTGGATAAATTTTTTTACCTTGCATTTACAAGCCACCTCACTTGCTTTTTCATTCTCTCTCACTCTCTCTCCTCCTTAATATATGTGACTAAATCAAACGCGTCAACTAAATACAAACAGAGAAAGTACTAATTAATAATTTCTTATGTTGAAGAGAGTCCAACTACAACGAACTATAGAGGATCTATATGTAAACCTAGTTTCATAAACTTAATGATGTATAAAGACTTGGAATAATGAGACTTATGTTAAATTTGGGAGATATTGAGGATTGTACGTACAACAAATTAACAATATAAGAGTAATTATTGATCGAGAAGCTTAATTAAACTACTCCCAACCTTTCACGACATAGTTCAATTCAAATTATACCGCTAATGTATCAATTATTTCTAGACAGAGTGACCTAAGTATGTTGAAATATAACAACTTGTAATCTAATGTACGTAGCCTAGCTTGGTTGATGTGGTAATGTGGAATGTACAAAAATGCAATTATATTATGTACGTCCTAACTATGAACAACATTTCATGGTGGTGATGGAATAAAGCTTATCCCTAAAACTATCCACTATATATGGTGTACGTTGGTTATAGAGGCTAAGGGAATAAGAATACGTATCCACTATCAAACTTGCATTTTAGATTCGATTGGAACACCAGGGACTACGTGATCATTATCAAATTAAAAAAAATACTTGTATATACTGTTTGTTCGGATTTAATTGTCACACTAGTACAAATTGAATGAAGTTAGCAGATTCGATATGTTTTTTTTTTTTTAAAAAGACGAGTTTAAGGGATTGTTGAGTACGTACCTGTGCTATAATATTTCCCATTGAGTCCACAATGCTGCAATTCTTATCAGGAAAATGACCTTTGATCTCAAAGTTCCAGTCTTTAACTTGCCCATTAACCTTGGGCTCAATTGAAATTCTAACTGGATTGTTTGTTGGGAAGCATGCGTTTTTATTAGGTTCTTTTATGCTGAAAACCGACTTTTCCAACCCTTCATAATCATAGTAGCCTTTCCATTTCTTGTATATGTTTAATGCTTGAACCAATCCACCCTATTATATCATAAGAAAACATGTCATATAATTATGATCAAATGAAATAATTACACCAAATTGTTAGGTGAAATATTCATCTTACAATCTCTCAAAACTTGTAAAATGTACAATATCCTTTCATATAGTTGGTTAATTAATTAAGTTTGTACTTGACATCACATGATTAAAATTTAATAATGACTAAAACTGAACTTGCTCGACTAGATAAAAGTTATGATCATATATTAATATATTATGATTAAACATTTGAAAACTTGAAACCAAATCAAACAACTCTTCCTATCTAAATGCGAATCATATGATCAATCTAATTTAAACGAACTATTTTCCATGTCTACAAGTCTACAACTCAAAACTTCGAGGTGAAGAAACAACATAAGTTGATTGTACAAAAAGGTACCGTGATTCTAGATATACTTAGTGTATAAATGTATGTACATGTAATAAAAATACGCACTTTTAATTGGCGAATAAGAAGAATATTATCACCATCACCATCGCGAAGAATCAACTCTCCTTTTTTTCCAAGGATCCCACAACCATCTACTTGAAACACAACCTTTTGGCTACAATCAGTAACCACAAACCCGCCACCACCCACCGCTTGAGGTCGTTGCCTCACCACCAACACAACTTGTGAAGATGAGCAATACATCTTGCTTATAATTGGTAACAAGTAATTTGGTTTTGATGCTTCCATATTTAGTTTCGTTTAGAGTCTTATACTAGAAAAAATATGTTCATGAAGCTAAGGTTTCCTAAGGGCCTAACTTCTTCTTATAGAAGAGTTTGTACAAAAAAGATTAAGTTCTTTTTAATTTTTAAAAATATAATAAGTCTAAAAGTATAATTAACAATAATGTATTGAAAAAAGTTTGGAATTCAAAGTTTGGCCGACCTTGACTTTGCATAAATCTATATGTAAAAAGTTTAAGCATCTTATTGTATAGGTTAATGTTAGTTATAGCATGCATTGACGTTTCGTGCTAAACATAAAGGTTGGCCAATCATTTCCAATAAAAAAAAGTATAGAGTTGCGTTGGTAGATATAGTTGCCCTTTTTATGCATTTCAAAAAGAAATACGTGACTTTTTGAAATTTGGCAAAGGTATGAAAATAGATAATACTAGACGTATGTTGTAATATATAGAGTAGAAAGGAATATTTCAAAAAACTTTAGTTGTTATTGCTTAAGATGATATGTATGGTGAAGTTAGAAATTAGTATTTGGGTAGCTTGACGGGTTTGTTTTGGATTCTAGTACTATGACTTGTTGAATGTGTCTTTCCTTTAAAGATCACTAGTTATTGCCTTGGGTAATGCCTTGGTTCGGTATTTCATATAATATAATATGCGATTAAATCCTATCTGAATGAAATAACTTGTTAAGGGTTCGTTTGGCATCGCTGTGGTTTTTAGTTTTGGGTTTTTTGCTTATTAAAAGTATATTATATATGTCACATAATGAATCAAAAATTATTTAAGCTTATTAAAATCATGATAATTTTAAAAACTGATAACAGAAAAGTGGGAACACTTTTTTCTTGTTTCCTGTTTTTAGTTTTTAGTTTTCGAAAAAACAGATATTGAAAACAAAAAATAATGCCAAACAAGCCCTAAACAATTGTAATTTATTTCACCGGAGGAGTATAAATTGATTTGATAATTTAGATTGTTTTTATGTTAATTCGCATAATTAATTAGTTCAAGTATAGAGAAGAGTCTTGTATTCATATATTTGTAATAGTTTGATCATTCGCGGCAGTTAATCATCAAGAACCCATGAAATTAAATGATTACTCTTAATTCCTTAACACAACATACACGATGTTAGAAAAAAAACAATGGAAATTGATGTTCAAAGAGACCGGATAAATTCTTCAAGGCACGTGATAAATGCTTTCCTAATAGTTATTTATCGACTCTCTTTGGAACAATCGAGTTACACGATAAAACTATTGGGATACAATGAAAAACCAATTAGTTTTGCTTGTTCTTACAAAACTAATTCAACAAAGTTTGAGTAGAAATGTGTTTGTGATAGGTGTGTCGTGTACCTAACAAAAAGAAACCTAACTATACCACTACTATGTAGACAGGCAAGCAAGGCTCAAATCCCAAGAGACAATAGTTCAACTAATTAAATAGACTCAAACAGTTACTAAGCAAGTAACCAATTCAAATAAGTACGAATCAATATCTAAAGAACCAATTAAAACGATTAAATCTAAACAATATGACAAATCAATGCTAAAAACATCCAAGATCAAGCATCACCACGAATACAATTAATGCAATAGTCGTTCTACCCCTAACACATAATTCAATTGATTAAAGAGGAAAAGTAATCCTTGAATAGTACCAATGGTCTCTCTCGAGTTATCAATAGCTTCTCTAATCACAATCAAGCCTACTTCCGTGGAATAATGTAAATTAAAGAACTTAAGCACATTACTCTAACTTCCTAATCATCCATTCAACTACCCCCCTGATGATCTTCAAACCCTTAATTGATTTATTCAAATCCGTCAAAACCCAACTCCCGTTACGATTAAAACAATGGATTAATAACAATACCAATTATCCCTAATCTAGTATTGGCATGAGCACAATCAATTAAGCATATCAATTGCAATTATCATTAGAGAATTTAAAGAATTAATTCATGCATCAATCATATTCAGGTTCCGCTAGATCTTGGAATAGGGAAACTACTCACACATATTAATGAAAACAATAACAAGAATTAAAGAAGACATAATTAACAATAAAAGGAATTAAGGAGAATAAGGAAATACCAATTCTTGAATTATGAGAGATAAATGAAGAAACTTGAGTTCATAATCTTGAATTACAATGAAAATAAAGTATAGAGAGAAAACTAGGGTTCTAAGATGATAGATAATAAAATTATAATGCTCAAGAGTATGTATAATAAGGCTAAAAGATAGGATAGAATAAGGAAAGAAATTGGATTAAAACCGACCAAGCAAATTCGTCCAGGCATGGCGTGTCACACAGGACATGCCCATGTCAAAAGTCGCACTCAATTTTTCTTCAATCTCCAGTGAGACATGGGCATGTCAAATTCTGACATTGCATGGGCGTCTCGCTGAGCCAACTTCACTTGACGAGGCATGGGCATGCCCGCATTCAACACGGCCATGCTTCCCTTAGCACGTAGCTGCTAGCTCAAAACACTCGACTCGACATGGGCGTGCCTCGGATGAAACTTCAACTTCTAACTTTCTTTTCTCAAAACACACTGACCTGAGTGACATGGCCTGGGCGTCTCTGGCTGGAAATTACCGTTAAGTGAATTCAACTTCAAACTTTGGCTTTCTAGGTGAATTGCAAGCTATGATCACGATCCGCAACTCCGTAAAACTTCCAAAAATCTTCGTTAAATCCTAAAATACGTAAAAAAAAAAAAAACAACAACGAATCTACCCATAAAAGCATCGTATGATCACAACTAAACCAAATCAAGCCAAAATAAGCTATGAACAACTAATCTAAACTCGAAAACTACCTAAATAGACTGTAAAAACACGTAATCCCTCCGTCCCTAAATTACATTCCTGTTTGTAAAATTACACGGGAATTAAGAAGGAAAGAATAAGACAAATAACAATAATGAAATATTTCAATGGAAATACAAAATATTAAAGGATGTCTTTGAATAAAACAAAGATAGATTAATGATACCATGTCATCAATCCTTTGCAAAAAAAAATGTACCAATAACATACTTCTAATTTAAAATTAAGAACCAATCATATTCATTAGGTTAGTTATGGAAAGTACAAACTTGAGAAAAACGATGGAGAGAAAAAATAAGAGTGAAAAACATTAAATATACAACTTAAAAAGAGAGTTGATTTGAGATATTTGAAGAAAAAAAACTTACTAAAGATAGAAAGAATAATGTAATTTTGGAATTGAAATACCCAAAATAAAAACCATGAATTTTATTTTGGGGCGAAGGGAGTACTTTTAATTTTCAAAAACGTCTATCTCTAAGGCACCTACTGATATTTCTATCCTCTACTGAAAGTTTGAAACAGCTAATGAGGCAATTTGTAGTCTCTTCGAATAACACTTTCACAATATAGGGTTCATTGTTGATCTAATTTAATTTAATTTTCTGCATAGTAAATTTAGGCTTTTAATATTTGAACTATTGGTTCTAAATTCTAATTACTAAGGTTCTGAAAAACCACAATGAGCAATTGAGCATTATGCTGCTAGAGAACGAAAATTATGAGCCTAATTTGATAATTGAATCAAATGTGCTTTTTTCTGAGTTTTAGAGCGTGATAATAATTGAATAAAATTTGGTTTACAGAACCCTTATTGCTTTATTCGCTGAATTATCATTTGTTGAAGTTTGGAATTTAATCAAAGATTGAATTTTTGCTTAAAACACTGAATGTAAGTGATAATTGTACTTAATTTTCAGATTTTCTTTAGTGTTGAAGTGTGCATGGTATAAAGTAGATGTTAAATGTATACAAACAGAACAATAATTGAATTTGTTGAGATTTTCTTGAGGATGCCCCGGTTTCTAATGGTGAGAAACAAATTTTGTTTCTCACATGACATTTTCGTAAATAAACTAACAACTTTATTCAATTATGGAGCCCACAATAATGAAAAAGTTGTTGATTTATTCATGAAAATGCCATTATGAGAAACACCATGAGAAACAGGGAATTTCCCATTTTCTTGAATGGTGAAAATTTGGTTTGAGTTTATTTTATTTACTTGTCATTTGCAATGATTGTAGGCCGGAACAGAAGTTGATGACTTATGGTGTGGGAACATTGCGGAAAAAGATGTTAGTGAGGGAGAGATTGATCTAGAAGAGCTCGAAAGACGAATGTGGAAGGATCGAGTAATCAAGCTTAAATGAATGAAAGAGGGAACCTGGTGCTAGTAGTGATAGTGATTATGATGTTGATGGCATTGGTAACCATTTAATTTAGCTTAATTTTCTTTTTCAGGCAATCTGAATCAGAGATGAAGTTTGAGCTTGTGCAATGTTACTAGATTACTTTAATTCATTCATCCAAACAACAGTAAAATGATCAGATCTTGAGGATTTGACATTAAATTATTGATATGTTTGGATTGGTTTTGTATATTTTGTTTGGTTGATCTTAATCTTCTCATTATGAGGCATTGAAATTCTTCGGATTTGATCATGATCTTAATCTTCTCATTACGAGGCATTGAAATTCTTCGGATTTGATCATTATGTTCTTCCCCATTGCCGGTAGTGATACTACTGCAGGCTGTGCCTTAAATCTTAGACTATGATCGTGTATCTTAACCTCGTCTCAACATTCTCTCTTGATGTAGGCTGCAGTAAATGTACTCATCCGCAACCACGGACTTTTCTTTGATCTTAGAGGACCCTTCCATGGATATCTTTAATTTAAGGTTGGACCTTGATTTGTTTTGGAATTCAAATTTTAATGCATGTAAGACCATCTTTGTAGTAGAAGCCATCTAATGCAAGTTTGTCACGGTTTAGGGTCTGTTCTGGTTTACTTAATTTAACTTAATTGTTTATAGAGAAAAGGAAATTAGAAAGTGAACTGAACTAAAATTAAGCTGATGAAAATAAGCCCTTATTACATGTAGCATTTATGTATTTGTATTAACGCTAAAATAAAGTGATGTTTTCTAAATCACCCTAAAAAAATTCTTTACTAAGTTTGAAGGTATGAGGGGATTTTGATACAAGAAATACACAAGTACTTTACAAGTGTGTATAAAGTTTAGATGACACTCGTCTAATATCTTTTAATGGTTATGTCAGAAATAATTTGCTATATAAATTGTACTTTGTACTTCAGTTTTACTACTTTTACAATTTGCAAATAAGACTTGCCCATCATATAAGTATAAAAGAAATTCAACATTAATAAATGTAATACATCTACTTCTAATTAATTAGGTTTTTTTAATCTTAACAATTTAAGTACAAAATAAAGAGAACAACAATAAGGAACAAAGAAAACAGTAATATATGCACTTTTATTCTATTACAGCTTGTTTACTTAGATGAGGGATAAGGATTAAAGAGAAAGGATCTAACTAGGCTTTTGTTTATTCAAAGGGTTGGGGATAAGGAGGACGGCTGGGATGGAGATATAAAAGGGAGTTATCCCTCTAAAATAATAACTAAGGGGGTGGTACAAGGGATGAAGATTAAATTTAATGGATAAAAGTCGTTTTTACCCTTAATGAAAAAAAAGAGAAGAGAGTGACTAAAGGATACTAAGGATAGTTATTTATTTTTATTAGTTATTATTATCTCAATCTAATCCCAAATCCATACCAAACAATGAAATTAATGATTTTTATCCTTATCCCACCATATTAACCACATAATTCCATCTCTCATACCAAACGCCCCGTTAGTGCACAATTCATCATGCACTCTTGCCATAGTCCACGAATTGTAAATTTCCTTTCTTTACCTATCCATAGTCTTTACCTAGGGTGCATGGTGCTTCAATAGATCATTGTACCCATATCGAACACACGATTTGCACGTGTATCCTTATGTGTACTAAGGTACTTTAATATGCAGTATGTTTTATTTTACGTTTATTTCATTAACTATTTTAGCAAACTATGTTTTTTTATATGCAGTATGAACTTTTTAATGTTTTTTTCATCTTCTTTAAATATATATACGCGCTGTATAATACGAAATACTTAACCTTACCTATATGCTATATCCTCTAGTTTTAAAACTAGCATTACATACCTGTTTTATGTTCATACCCATTTTTGTACAACCTAGGTCCATGCAATATAATTCAGTGCCCAAAAGCCAAAGGCAATGCATAAAGAAGAGGTTCGTGGAAGTAAAAGCTGTAGAACAAAGCAAAGTTAGTAACTTGGTACAAGTTGTAGCAAGAATCGTCAGTTTTTTTTTTAACTTTGAGGTAAAAAGAAAAAGCCAAAACAAATTTCAGAAATAAAGCATTTTTACAGCAGCAACTTATTTCTACCAACTTTGCTCTCAAAATCAGGGATCGTTTATTCTTTTGTTCACATACGGTTAAAAAACTCATCTTTACTCTGCACATTATTTCTGATTTTGTAAGAAAATTATTGTAGCATTGTTGTACAAATTGTCGGTCCTTTTTCTCACCGGTTAAAATGTTTTATTTTTACTAATTTTACAAAAATATTACTATAAATAAACATTTTAACCAGTAGTTATATACTGTATACAATATGTATTATCTACATGTATGCTTGTATTACTGTATTAGTTGTATTACAAGTCCTAAAAAAAAACTTGTTACAGAGTACAAAATATTTAAAAATTAATATTGCACCATAAACATCATATATTCAAAATTTCTTCATCTCAAAATAAATAAGCAAATCAAAATACGGGAAATGAAAGCCTAAAAGAGTAAAAGGTGATAAAGTCTTTAGTTACCACATATTTGGCTTAATGAATGTGGATTATATTTTATAAATATTCAAAAACATCAATAAAACTGTTAATGATAATTGTGTATCGAATATTAATTACGAAGTATATGATAAAACTTTATCGGTATTGGGTAGTACTCGTATTCAACTCGAATATAGATGAAACCAAGTTGACATTAATTAACTGAATGACTCAACACTGAAATTTAGTTAAACTCATAATACTCCATATGTCTACACACTCGAAATCTAAATCAATAACAAGATGTTCATTTACATGAGATTCAATTTCAAGCCACAATCCTTCCGTTTTTCAAGCACAAGTCACGTTATTTTCAACTCAAATCAATTTAGATCATGTATTTATGTAAACATTAAACACTTTTGATTTCATATGAACCTCATAATTCAGATTAATTAGTAATCGGATACGGTTACATATACCTCTAGGTTAGGGTCTAGTGGGGCAAGTACACGGTGAAATCTCACTCACTACTCACTCCTAGTCACTATTTAGAATTCACGTGTGATATTCAGGCAAAGAAAGGCGTTGTGCTTATCGCCCGTTTCTTCTCTGCTAACACTGCAAAAATAAAAAGCCAAACTTCACCCCACCACACCCACTCCAACTCACACCACCAAATATTTGTCAGTTTAATTATTTTGTGTTTTGTGTGTATTTTCTATTTTGTGTAAGAAACCAGAGCACATTTTTCCATTGTTATGTCACTTACCCATCATTCATTTTTTATTTTACTGTTTATATATCATCAATATTTTCAACCTTTGTACCAATAATTCTCACTACTTTTTATTTTATTATTATTATAAGAAATGTATTTATTTGCCAAATATTTTTATAAAGAAATATATACAGTCTTAAATTATGTAAGTCATCAATAATAGTAGCAACTGTACTAAATGTCCACCCTACGCCTTAAATGTCATGTCTCTACATTTCTTACCCTGTTTTCTTTTCTTCTCTTTCTTCACTCACTTAATTGTTCATGTCAGAAAATTACACCTCACTCTAATGAAGAGAGAGAACGATTGCGATAGTTGTCTATCGCGTTAGGATATTTGGCTAACTTGTTCTCCGTATAATAGACTTCGAAATAAATGTGTTACGATTATATAAAGTATAAAATAACATGAACATATCTATTTAAACCGGGGAATTAGGTAACCCGTTATTCTTACGGTATAATTCGTAAATAATTTAACGTAATTTCGGATACTCCGATAGAGTTATGTTAAAAGAGCAAGTTAGTCATTTTCATTTATTTGTGTATTGTTATTTCATCTATCTTATAGCCCTCTCTACCAACCCCATACATGCTTGCTATTTCTTGTCACTTTGTAATATTGTTGCCCACTTTTAGATAGCTTGAGTTTTCTAGCTCCTTTCTCATTTCTCAAGCTAAGTTCAAGGTTTTGGGGTCAATTTACTGGGTGTATGGCAACTACTGAGGGCTCAGGCTCAGGCTCAGGCTCGGGTTTGGGTTCGAACCCGAAGGTTCAGTCACTGCCACCGCCACGCCCGAAGTCGCCACCGGATTTGTATGGAAGAAGAAGGGAAATGGTTAGACTTCAAGTGCTTGAAAGAGAGAAAAGCTTACTAGAGGTTAGTTTACTTATTTTATGCTAACTTTATTTATTAATTAATTTATTTATACATGTATTTTCTATGATAACTAAATTACCACTTAATTTATTCTTATTCATACACAAGTAGTTTTTTTAGAAGGATAATTGTTGTTTTAAATTTTGTTTGAGTTTGTTTAATAATTCAAGTCAAATCAATAAACATTCTTCATGTAATAGGTGATATTATTACCATTCAAAATATGAAGCTTTAAATTGTTACTTCCCTACCAAATACTCCTATTTTCTAGGCTTTTGAGGAATTACAAGTTAAATGTGTACTTTAGAAACCTTAGCTTACTCCAAAAACAAGTACTACTTTATAAGCTTGTCAATTTATATCTAAACAGGACTAACACAATCCTTAGCTTTTTTGGTCGGTTTTGAAATAACATTTCACATTACTCCCTCCATGTCATTTTACATCATTTAACTTATCTTACTCAATAGCGGTAATTAAAGACAAATGAAGTATTTCGTGACAATTAGCTCGTTCTTCTCATATGACATCACATTAAATTCCATAATAAACGAGTCATGATGAATAGAATATGCTCCAAAAATTAGTTTAAGCACGTATACATTTTATTCCATGTCCAAGATGGAACGATTGTGTACATTCTTAATCCATTTCTTATTCTTTCTCCTCGTCACATGAGTTTCCTTAATTAACGTGTTATAACACACAAAGTAGAATATTGGTCTTTATTAAGAATGTATGTACAAGTACATGATTTTGGTGTCCAAGAGATTGCGGGTAAGTTTGTAAGACGTGTATGTCTAAGCTTTTCTAGGCCTACAACACTACACATGTATGGTAAGTTAGTACCCAGTAACTTAAATTCTTGGCTTTTTTAATTTTATTTTTATTATTTTATTTGGCTGCTTTTTATTTATTATTTGTACTTGGAATAAAAACCTCAGAATTTGCTGCATTGGAAAAATGGAATGGTTCGTTGTAATTTTTTTAAGTTCATTCATGACTTTTTTTTTTTTTTTTCTTTTTCTTTTTCTTTTTTGGGGGTTTAAAAATAGTTAAATACTGTTCTACAATAGTAATCTGATAATTCTCTGGACAATGCAAAACTCGAAAATTGCATTTCTTCTAAAACATTTTGATCCAGACAAAAGAAAAAGTGGAAGATTTATTTCTTTTTATAGATAAAAACAAGCTTTAAAATGTCAGTATGTTATACCAGGCTGAAGTAAGAAAATAAAATTTTCACTGAAATTAAGGTTGTTTGCATGTTTATGGTATTTTGAGCTCAGTTTTACTCCATATAGACTTTCAAAGAAGAGTCCCGTATTCTAGGAAATTATTTTTTGAAATTTGTCCAATTATAATTATTTGTTTCTAAGAAAATTATTAAGGAGTATTTTTCCAATCCTATGCAATGGGAATCAAGTGCAGCCTCAATCACTACAACACTAATAGCCAATTGGTTATCAACCTTAGCTTTGATGGGAAATCATGTCAAGATTTAGTGTGGTTTTTTATGTGTGTGTGTGAACTGTGAAAGAGAGGGGCAAGCCCCTAACAACAAAAACAAGAAGAAAAAAAAAATAAAAACAAAGCTAATGCCAAACGAGGCTTATTCCTAACTACAAACCAAAGCCATCTTACTAGGAACTAGTCTTGGCCACGCAACTTTTCTCAAGTCCTCCAATAAGACGTCTCGAAGATCCGTTGGGAGACTTGGGACCGCTTCAAAGAGAACTAGCTTTTGATCCATACTAACTCCGTAGTTTGTTAACCAATCCTCCAATAAAATGTCAAGAATTGTTGGACCTTTAACTTAATAAAAACCCATGTCCCATGCAAGTATGTAACCAACTACTCAGCTACTCTATGTTACATACATGACACTATGACAGCAGCATTTTGCAACAATACTATTGCTGTACCATTGCTTAATCATGGGCCGGCCCATGGCTTGGGTAGGCCTTCTTTGGATTTTCCTGTGTGTGTATGAAAATACAGTATATTTAGCCACTAATGTTTCTAATTTTGTACTTTACATTTTTAAAAGAAAAAAACCTATTTTTGCTGAACTAATCTTAACCAAACTTAATTGATGCTAAAGTTTTGCTGAAAGCAATTTTAAAACTATTATTGTTAATAAGTTGGGTAGAGAGAGACACGCGGGGATATAATTTCATGTTTTGGATACCCACCCAAGATTTTAACTAACTCAAGTAGTTGGCATCCACAATACGCAGTAATTGTTAAATAAAGGTCACAATAACATATGTTAGGCTCACTTGAAATTGAAAAAATAAGTCACAATCATGCATACATATTTAAACTCGAACCACAACAACCTCAACTTATAGTCATGTACTTTTGGACCAAAAACCACTCTTTGTTTGATAATTGATGTATCTGCAAAAGGAGGATAGGTGAGACCTTCTAGCTTCTTGCCTTCCCCTTGGTGCAACGGTTCAATCCTCATTATAGACACGGATTGGGAGGGGGAGTATGTTGTGATGGATACGCTTGAGTACTTGATTGATGAGCCTAACATCGACCCCTATGTGTCTATCCAACAAGAAATACTAAGCTATAGAAGTATTTTACTTGCCGAATTCTTCTGTTTTAATTTAGTGTATACTATTAGTTGTTTGTTAATGCTTCAACATTCTTACTAAATTTTCTTGCAAGCAGGAAGAGTTGAAATTTGCCAACCGCCTTCAACCTGCCTCCAGATGCTGCAAAGAGTATGCTTGGTTTTGCAATAGCCTTGTATAGCATCTGTGTTTTTTTTATCTTAGCATAATATAGCATGTTAAACTTTTATCTTGGAACATGCTAAATTTGCGTATTGATCTGCTTATTCGGCAGGATTGCTGACTTTGTCACAGCAAATGCAGATCCATTGCTTCCAACGTAAGATGATTTCAATGTATATTCACTAACTTGTAAGTCAATCATTTATCGCTTAATCTAAATTGTGTCTGCAAATAATGCAGAAATCAGAAAACCGGCAAGTCTTGCTATCTATGGAAGTGGCTCTGGTATGTTGTTCTTATTCTACCTCTTTTCTCTGCTATTTTAAAACTAGCAAGTTCAGCACTTTAGTTCAATGCATGATGCAGTTGGTTTATCCGTTTACGATCTTGGAAGATGTTTTGCAGAATTTTTGTGTGATATTTGTAGGACTATAATGTTAGGTAATATTTGCAGCTGAAAAGATAATATTTCCATCATCCTTAAATAATCACTCACCTGATAATAGGATCATCCTCAATTATACATAAAGTAATTAGCCTTCGCTCTTAAAATGTACACATTCATCCCCAATGTAGTCTTTCGTTAAAATCTTCGTTGGGTGCTATGAAACTATAGGAGTACTCAACACTTGTAAATTGGTATAACACTTACATACTTCATTTTGATCCAAAGTTGGAAAAAAGTTTCATAAATTGATGTGTTCGACACTTGGACTCATACGTATTTTGACACTTCTAGCCGTGTCTGAGTAACATAAATTATGGATATGATTACGGTTATATGATAAAGTTCAAATCTAACTTGCTAAATTTATAATGTGCCCTATTAATTGAGACTAATTGAAATAAAGAAGTGGCCTGGAAACAGATAAAGGAAAAAGAGGAGCTAATACTCCATACCGTATTGTACTTTTGACCATCGGTTTCTCCTTCTCGTTCTACCAAATTAAAGTATTTATTCCTGTTAATCATGGGATAATTTGACCCTACAAAAAGAAAAGAAAAAATTAAAGAGGGGAAAAAAGATAGGACATGCTTAATACAAGAAAAAATCAAGGAATTTAGGAGTTATTTTAATCATGTTTTGAGCACTTCAGGAATTTAGGAGTTATTTTAATCATGTTTTGAGCACTTCTGTCAATGTCATGAATATGCAGTGGGTCATCATGCTTCAAGTTATCATGGGTTTGCTGCTGTACTGGATGCACTAGCTGCACTATCCATCTCAAAAAACCGCGATGCTGTTCCTGTCGTTTGAAAGACTGCTGCTCGTGCTTCAGCTGTTCGTTACCAAAGTATAGCTGTTGGTGTAGTAATCCTTGCTCCTGCTGCTGTCCCAAGAAACCATGTTGTGGAAACTGTGGAAGTTGTGCAAACTGTTGCAGTTGTGGAAGCTGTGCAAGTAGTTGCAGTTGTGGAAGTTGCGCAAATTGCTGCAGTTGTGGAAGTTGCCCAAATTGCTGCAGTTGTTTAAAGTCTCTTCCGTGCTTAGACTGTTGTAGCTGTGAATGTAAATGCTCTTGTCCGAAATGCCCAGCTTGTTCTGGGTTATGCAATTGCTCTTGTCCGAAATGCCCAACATGTTCAGGGTTATGCAATTGCTCTTGTCCTAAATGCCCTACATGTTCAGAAATTTGCAAATCCTGTTTAAGCTGTTTAGACTGTATAACAAAATGTTTCTGTCCCTGTATATGCTGTTAGCTTTTAATTGATATTGCAAACATGAAGCTTTTTTGTTCATTCCCTGGTCGCTTTGCTCTTTTATCATTCTATCAAATACAAGATTTGTAAAACAGAGGTAGCAGTATCAAACTTTAGTCATCGTAAAGACATGCATCGTTTGCGAGCTAATGCACATTACAGCATCAGGAACACATGGAATCATAGCTAAAATTTCATTCTATAGTTAAACCATCAAACAACACACCATTAAAGATAAAAGTTTCCTTCCATATTTCCGGCCCAATTACATCAAATCGAATGGGCAACAAATTTTCTTTACCTCTTGATTGAAAAGCTAGACTAATAATTCTAATCTCAACTACAATCCCTTACAATTAAGCACACTTGACCTCTTGTTGCTCCCACCCCATTGTAAAGCATACGAATTTGATTTCAACTGCAATGATTTAGAGATTTGAGCATCATGCTTCTCTCCAAACTACATTTACAGCTTCTAGCAAGCATCTCGAAATCAGGTGATGCTGCAGAAAATGCAACCACCCAGCTGGATGATAAATAGAACTTACATTACTTGAGACCATGTAAAAGACACCGGACTTCTAACTTGGTACGTCTTACTGGTCCATAGAAGAGACCCGAAAGCACTTTTTGTAGGCGGAGCTGTTTTACCCTTTCTTGTGACAAAAGTTACTGTGTATTTCTTCTTCTCACCGACGCTCCTGAAAAGAAGCCTTGAAGGCCTCACGTTCACTCCTACTGATGGGGGTGCATCAACATGAACTTGGTACAGAGTTCTAGCAGCACCCACATTGGTAAGTTCACGAGTATAACGGACAGTCCTTGACTTGCCAAATAGGACAGAGAATGACGGGTAATTTAAATCGCCAGGATCTGCCAATTTCCTTGAACAAGTAATGTTTGGCCTCTTGGCAATGATTTGGCGATGCAGCGGAGTGTAGTCCAAGGCGCAAAGAAAGGCAACATAGTCATCAATTGAGATATCGTACACTAAGCCTGGATTCAATGCCTTGTGGGGGTCCACATGACCTGCTCCGTGAGCCCAGGGGTTTGAGAGAGATCCATCAGTGGCATCACGAAGTGGCTTTAGCATGTTGTCGTGGTTGTAAGCAGTGGTCATGAGAGCTGATTTAATTGCACTTGGACTCCATTCAGGATGCGCTGCTTTAAGCAATGCTGCTAATCCACTAATGTGTGGGCATGACATAGATGTTCCTGCAACCATCACATACAGTAGAGTCAACAACCCGGATTCTCAAAAAATCGAATTCTACATCATCCGTTTCATATTCACTACTACAACAATATACAATATCATTGCCATACAAAAGCATCCAACATTGGCAAAATCTTTCTAGAAATTATAAGGATTATGAGAGACATAATTCAGAATGTAAGATGGGACCATGAAATCAAATAAAGGTAACATAGGCCAGCTACTGCCATTCTAATATCCCCATAACCTGAAACCGCAAATCATGTTGCTGCATCACTTTTTAAAAGTATCAGTAAGCCTAATCATTTCATTATGACTAAAGTTACTAAACACTGGGTATACCGGCTTCAAAGAGGGGACATCCCCTTTTTAGCAAGGACAATTATGCTTCCTTATTGCATTGACTAATATAATAAGCATGATTAAAGGCAGCATGCCAGTTAACAACTTTCTGCTGTCTTCAACATTCAAGACCAAAGTATGATCTACAACTCTACAAGCTTGGCTTACAAAATCAGACCAACCCTAATCTAATTCGTGTATGTTTATATATTTCGTATATGATTTAAGGACTTTTGTAGACATTCCAGGACTACAGAAGATTATTTCAAAGCAGAAATATCTTAAATGGTGTCCATGAAAGCAGGAAAATTGTGTGTGCCAACTACGACATTTTATTATACGCCCTTTAACCTAAAACAACAAATTATGTTGCCTGGTTTCAATTACCTTTCAAAGTGAAGCATGAGTAAGCCTTATCATTTTGGTCCAAGTTTTTAAAGTATGTAGGTTACCAGAAAAACATTGATTTCTTGTTAAATTTTTCTGTACATGGTCAATGGAAGGTCATCAAACTAGAAAACTATATGCTCTCTTAGAACAGGGTAATGCTTGATTACAATTTATTGAAAATACTCACCTAACTTCTTAATCAAATCAAGGACGACTGAATCTTATAAACTATCAAATTAGAAATAAACATGAAGAAAAGCACACAGCCACCTTGTAATAGTCAACAATATTTACTTGTAAATCAACATCACTATGAACGAAAATTGCGCTTGCAAATCATTACAGCTCAAAAGCACCAACCCTCTTGATAAATTTGGACAAAAAGCTCACAATTCAGACACTAACAGATGCAGATGAACGCATACATTCAACAAGTGACAATTACCTACTGCTTCAATAAAGTATAATTTTGATGAGGTAGCAAGGTCAGCTACACGGCTTAATATTTACCAGGAGATGTAATTGCAAACATGGAAGCTTATAAAATAGGAAAGAATTTTCATGAATAATTGTGGTGTATACTGTATCATGCTACAATGTATGAAATTAAAACAAACTATATTAATGTACATGCTCAGAATCATGTCACTACTCACTACCAAATACAAATGTAATTACTAGGTTCACATAAAGAGAAACTATATCACTAACTTGAATCAAACATCTCAACAATATTACTTATTACATCACCTGCATTCACTAGCTATACTCCCAAATATAGCAGGTCATGCATTTTTCAAATTAATTCAACAGCATAACAACCGAAATTGGATAAGCTATTAATATACTGCGACGTAAGTATCTAACATGATGCTAGTGGATTTCAACTTAGATGGTTGAAGTTATTGTATGGTGACATCCAAGACTTGGGATTGAATCCCATCTACATTGCCCTTTGTGGCTCTCTCTACGCTAATTAAACACGACGCTAAACAAGATGATAGTATTGGATGGACTTCCAATCTAGGAAAGTATAGCTATTTTCATGAAAGCAATCCAACATTATATTGTGAAACCATGAAAGCAATCCAACATTATATTGTGAAACTAAACTGTAAGAATTTCACTCCTATCCTATTCACCTGCATTCAATAATCATCAATCAATACACACCAACCATATTTCCAAAAACAGAAACACATCCAAATATACCAGAATCTAGTACCATAATTCAACAATCAAACAATGCAATCATTCAATTACACAAATCCAAAACAAATATATACCTGACATGATGTTGAACTGAGTCTTCCTAGTGTCCTTCTCCAACCCAGTTGGTCCAGCAGCCTCAGACCAAGCAGCCAAGATATTAACCCCGGGTCCGATCACATCCGGCTTCATAATCTGCGGTGTAACCATATTCGGCCCACGAGAGCTAAACGCCGCCACCACAGGCGACGGCCTCACATTCAACACGGTCCCTCCGAAACTCAACACGGCCGTGGCCTTATCCCCTGCACTCCTCACATACTCCCTGATCTCATCACCCATCTTCATCCCCACCGCCACCGCCGGCAATAAATGACTATCCGCCACCAATTCCTCCCCGCTCGCCGCCGTATTAGCCAATATCATCCCAACTCCACCAGCCTCCTTCACCACCTCACCCTTCTCCACCCTCGCATTCACCCCACGATCACACATCACTACCTTCCCTTTAACCAAACTCGGGTCTAATGACCCGGGCATACACAAATTACTTGACCCGTTTCTTCTACCATTACCACCATAATACAAACCACGGGTTGTTCTCCCCATTCCTTTCCCACTATACAAAGAAACCCCAGTAAACTTCTTACCATTTCCTAAAGCAGCAAAAGCAGGGAAATCCCGATCTAATGTGCCGGCCCCAACAGTCATAATCCACGGCGCCGTGTTCGCAAGCGATGCCCGTGTTGGCCCGCTGTTTCCGGCGGAACAAGACACGAAAATCCCCTTCTCAATCGCTGAAAATGCGCCGATTGCGATGGTATCGCGGAAATACGGCGCTGATCCACCTCCTAACGAAAGGGACAACACGTCAACACCATCAGAAATTGCCTTATCAATTCCACCAAGAATATCAGACCCAAAACACCCTGTTTTGAAGCAAACTTTATACGCCGCTACTCTTGCACGGGGTGCCATCCCCCGTGCAGTCCCACTAGCATACCCCAACAAACTAGCATTTGCTACATGTCCTCCAGCGGCGGTACTCGCAGTGTGTGTACCATGTCCGTCGGTATCACGAGGCGACACAACGTCGTCCGAGTTTAACATCCCTCCCGACGCCATCTTGTACCCGTGCGAGAAGCTCCGTGCGCCGATGAGTTTTTTATTACAGGAAGAACGAGGGAACTCGGGGCCTGACTCGCACACGCCCTTCCACCGTTTCGGCACGGGGGGCATGCCCTTATCGTCGAATGACTTCGACTCAGGCCAGATCCCAGTGTCGAGAACTCCGACAATTACATCGGAAGCATCGAGGTGGTCGCCGGCGGTTAACCCTTCTCCGGCGACATCAAGTCCGAGAAACTCCGGTGTTCTAGTAGTGTGTAGAGTGTACAGAGTATCCTCGTATACTCCGAAAACGGCGTCGTTTTTCCGCAGCGCTTCGGCTTCGGAAGCCGTAAGCGTTGCAGCGTAGCCAGAGTAAGCTTCAGAGTAAGAATACAGAAGAGAAGGCAAAGAAGATGGAGAATCGGAAGAAGAGAGAGATTCAGAGGAGAGAGAATTGAGGTTAGAGGAGTACCATTCATGGTGGGTGTTAAAGGATGAAGGTTTCTGGTGATGATTCATGTGAACAATGTAAGTTTTCCTGAACAAACTCGAATCCGCCATTAAAGGGTAGCATTGAAGAAGAGAAAGGGAGAAGAGGAAGAAGCAGATCTTGAGTTTAGACGCCATTAAAATGGAGTTTTTGAAGGTTTTTTTTTTCTGGGGTAACTGAAAGTTGTTGTTTTAGAGGAGAGAGAAAGTGGGGAATTTAGCGAGTGTTGTCATGGGGGAAGAAAGGAGGAGGGATGGAAGGAATTGCAGGAAATGTTGTCGGAGTTTATAGTGTTTGAATTTTTGAAATGAGGCTGTGTTTTCGGAATAAATTACAATAACTGCCACTGATTTAGTAGTTTATTTATCCTCTTCATTGATAAAGTGTGGATTGTGGGACCATTTGATATTTTTAAGTGCGAGTGAATCTCTCTCTCGTTTTTTTCCCGTTTGTTTTAAAACAAGTTGAAAACAAAATACGGATTGTAGTACGCCTTAATACGGAGCATATAGACATTAAACCAAATTTAGAGTCTGTTTGTTTCAAAATATTTCATACTTCTTCCATTTTTTTTTATTTGACATGTTTTGTTAGTCACATTTGTCAATTCACATATTCAAGCGTTATGTATATCATGACGAATCTAACAAAGACGTCACATAATTATATTATTCTTTACGTATGAAACACAAAACACGATCAAAGAAAAATGTGAATAGTGCTAAAGTCAAAACATGTCAACAAAAAAAACGGAGGTAATATATACTTGTGGAGTACTTGAAATTAGAGCTGGGCATGGGTCGTGCCGTCCGGCATGGGCCCGAAACATCACGAGCCTGCCAGCGACACGACACGTCACGTCACGGTGATCGAGCAGTGGGTCGTGGGTCGTGCAGTGAACAAATTTTGAAAATCTAGCGTGAGGATGACACGAACCTGCGGGCGTCACGGCAGTTTGGCCCGCTAGACACGACCCGACACGGCCATAAAATTAACATAAATAATAATAAAGAACTATGATAATAAAAAAAACAATAATATATTAATAAAAAAAATAAACATAAATTAATAAAATAATTTTAAATAGATATCCATTTTAAAAGTTGTTCAAAAAAATATATATTGATTTTTTTAAAAAAAAAATTAAAAATATGATGGAAGGCTCGATGCCTGGCATGACAAGATGCAGGTACGGCACGACACGAGCCACCCCCAGATACGGCGAGGCATGGCACGCTACATACCTGTACTTGGAATTGTGATTCAATGAGAAAGATCTTAAAATGAGAATGATGAAAAGGAATCTCAACCATTCATATATATGAGCAATCTAACAATTGATATTAGAACAAAAAAAAACATGTTACTCTACTTCATCTCTCCCGCCATCTCTCTACTGATCAAATATCCTTGATTATAGAGCTTAGTTCTCACAAATCACGCTATTCTTCCATCTAATCAAGATCAACCGTCATCTCCAATTTTTACTATTCGTCATTTCTCTTTCTTCCTCTCACATGTTTCATGATTATTTTTCCTTGCCTTCAATTAATTCTTCCCTCCAGTTGAAGCAATATGATCATCTTCACTATTTTAGATCATAGATTTTCATTTTGAAGCTCCTCACAACAATCGCCAATGAATGTTGTTGCACAAGTGCACAACTATGGAATGGAAATAAATTTAGAGAAAAAGATAAGGAGGGTATTTTTAGGTGATTGAATGAGAAAACTAAGCAACTATAAGGGTCTGTTTTCATACGTTGAAATTCAGTTGAGTTCAGTTCAGCTCAGCTCCTAATTTCCTTCTCTTATAAAGTATTCATTTTAGTTCAGTTCAGTCAATGAGAACGGGCCCTAAATCTAAAGGATAACTTGGAATGTCTACTGGAATTGGTATTGTTGTGCACCCTCTGCCAAATATTTGTTCTTTGGTGAATGAATAAGAGAGTAAACAATATGTATATTTAGAAGTAAAATTATGCACATTTTGTTTAAATTTCATGCACATCAAATATAAATAGAAAAATATATGCTCATTCAATTAAAAAAAAATAATAAATAAAAAATTGCACATTCAGAACAAAATGTATGTATATAAAATCCTTCTCATTTTAACAAACTTCTCATTTGACCTTAAATCTATTTGTATATATCTAATTTTACTACTAGTGTAATGAATGAATATAAATGATACAAATTTGATATTCATAATTGTCTAGTACATTGTAACGATTTTAATAAGTACTAATATGATTACATGATTACTCGTATATTTAATTTGATCTTGTATAAAGTCTAGGTATCGATCAAAGTAATGTATGTGAATTGTACAAAACTTAAATTTAGAAATTAAAGTTATTTTGGAAAGAAGAAATAAAGTACTATTGAGATAATCTGGTTTTGATGATTATAATTAAGCAAATGGTGATTAGTGTTAATTTCAGGGGAGCGGCTGTTGGATAAATATGTCAATCAGCAACATGTAGCTACATCACATCATGGTGAGAAACTTGAAGATCAATTGAGAATCAAGTTCCAAATTATAAAGCAAAGTTCAACTCGATCAATCAATCTCATTGAGCAAGTTCTTGTAAATAAGCCACATAGAAGCATTTGGAGATGCAAGGATGACAAATATGCAAAAGGTACATATGAACTTAATAACTTAATGATCTTAAAGGGAACAAGATTGATGTTATATCTTGAATCAATACTGGAATGCCAAAAAAGTCTTAAAACAAACATGGGTGTTCCAGAGTAGGGTTAACATTGAAGGGCAAGTTGTATGTCTGTGTTATGATTCACATTATTACCTTTCACATTTCGTATATTCATAACTTAGAAAATTCTTATCTACTTATTATTCCTTGTTTCATTCATATTAGTTATTATTCTGTTTCCCATGTGCTCTAAGTAAATTAAAACTCCCTCCATTTTTAAATACTTGCTCCATTTCTCCACGTGCAGAGTTGTAGGAGGAATTGGAGAAAGTGATAAAGTATGGAGCTAGTAGGGTTGGTGGAAGAATTCAAAATTGTAAAAAAAAGCCAAAAGTAGTGGAGAGAATTGAAAGAGAGAAAATATGGAATTAATATTATTGGATCCACTTGGTGAGAGAAATTAATTATATACTAGGTTTTTTTTTTTGAGAAAAATTATATACTAGGTTAATCCTGTGCGATACACGGTTTTATAATAAGAATTGAATTATAGACTTTTAACACATATTGAAAAAAAACTATTTCCTCCGTTTACCTAATTAATTTTTTATTAAATATGAATATACAATTTCTAAAAGTGCATAATTTTCATATTTAATTAGAAAATTTCAATTAAATTACACAAAGTATTATTAACTATTTTTAACAAATCATAAATAACATAATATCTTTAGAAAACCCAAAATTTAAAAGTTCAAATGGAATTTAATTTTCAAAGCAATTTTAAATAGGGTAGGTTGTATAGGAAAAATATGACATCATCCATACATTTTGGAGGAAAACAATAAAATAAAAAAGTGATACGTAGGCAGTGATATGATGACATCAACGGTTGTTATTTTAGTATATATATAGATTTTAAAAACTTTCCAAATAAGGAAATGGAACAAGTATTTAAAAACAGTCGGAAAAGAAAAATCGAACAAGTATATAAAACAGAGGGAGTATATATTCATCACTTTTTATGGTTCAAAGATCCACGAAGAGTTCACAATAATGATGATTAGATGTTGAGGGGTAAGTTGTGGAAGAAGAGAGAAGCAAGTGTTTATGATTGATGATCTAATGCTTCGGAGGAAAAATCAATAAAACTATTTTTAATAAGTTCCAAATAAAATGAAAAAGGAATGACAAGAAACAAAGTGCAATAAAATAGAGCCAATCAATTAATATGCTTTGGTGATGGAACATAAGAGTGTATGAGTGAAGATTGTCTTTGTTATTTTGTTATTATACGCAAATGTTTTGAATATTTACAATGCAACTTTACAAATAAGTTAGCCTTATTCTATGCAGATAGGGAAAAGCTAAGTGAGCCTTGTATTAATTTTAGATTTTTAGGGAAAAAATAAATTCTATGTATCTATTTACATCGAAAGAAAATGTACCAAGGTTAGGTCTTTACACTTAAGGAAAAAGACAATATTACATTTAATGACACCAATTAATTTAACGCGTACTACAATTATTGACACAACCCCTACATACAATAATTGTATATGTAGCCTTTACCCATAAAGTATACATGCATCTTAGCTTTAAAGTTAAAAAATTCCAAATATAAGGATCAACATCTATCCTCTCATAATTAGACTCTTTAATCATCATAATGAACTAAATTTCTTTTTTATATATAGAATGTACCCATGTTTTTATATCAATAGTATTAGAAATATATACATCACCACTCCAAATGTTTTTAACAATTATATCAAAAGGAAATAATATCCTTTGAGATAACTTCATACTACTTGGTATTTTGTTGCTTATTGCGTACTAAATTTATGGCAATGTATCATGTAAAATGAAACAAATTGAGGAAGTTTATATATATTGAACATGTTAATACTCATTTCACTTGCATTGATTCATGTTTGCCCCTAATAAATCAAATTATTTAAACATTGATGTTTCAAATGCAACTAATCTTTAACTGTAGTAATTTAACTATGTACTGAAACATACACCTTGCTAATTTGTACTACGTATGTTATTATTAACTCATCTACGATCAATAAATTAATTTTTTTTATCTAATAAGTTCATCTCACTTGAACTCAACTTAATAAATATGAACAATGCGCATCAATTCAAAATATTCCTTAAACCTTTTCCAACCATACTATTAATCGTGATCAATCCACCAAATGAAATACAGTACTTATAATGGAACACACACTGACCCACCCACAAACACAAAATAAAAAATGAATAGAATACATAGAGAAATTTATATGGGAAAATTGCTTCATTATCACACTAAACTCTGATTATGCTACTTAATAATTTATGATTGTACGACTGATCAAAATTTCCACAATAGACAAGTGTCAACCTATTACAAAGTACAAAATTAGTTTAATACTCGTATGTAGTTATAGTTTTGTCTTGATAATTGTCATTCGTACAAGATTTTAATAACCTCTTCTTCCATCTATACTTTTCACTATATAATCCAAATTCACTTTACAATGCGACTTTTAGGAAAATAAATCTGGTTAAAAGTTTAATAAACTCAAATAATATTCAATGGTGAGTACCCATATTAACATTTTCTCGGATTTTTTAGTTGATTGGTTTTTCCATTATTCATAAATTATACTTTGACTAGCTTAAGCGAGTTTTAGTTAGAAAAATTTCTAAATATACTTTTTATAATTTATAATATTATTAATTAGAAATATTAATGGTTAATAAAGTTATGTGTTGACAAGTATGATAAATGAAACATGAAACGGAGGTATTATATAATGGAAATGCTATACATAGCCCTAAGGGCTACATATAAGCATTTAATTTACTCTTGAAAATTGTTTAAATTTAGAAAATCATGACAAAAACACGCTAATTACACCGATTTGCGCGTGTTTTTGTCATGAATTCCTAACTGTATACATTTTCCAAGAGTAAATTCAATGCTTATATATAGCCATAAGGGCTATGTATAGCATTACCCTTATATAATTGAAAAAAATCCTAATGTCCTTTTATAAGTTAATTATACCGCAATAAGTTCAAAACTAATTGAACTTATTACAGTAAAGTTCAAAAAAAAAAAATGAGTTCAATTATGTTCGAATTTATTCCATTTAAATAAGTTTCAATAATTCTTCAAAAAAAAAAAAAAAAAAAGTTCCAATAACACTCCCCGGAAAGAGAGGCGAGATTTTAAGGTTAGCATTTACAACAAGACAAATTGGGAGGTTAGGATTGCCATAGAATTGTAGACTTAACGCATGCAACTCCCGTCTTTATCAAAGTGTAACGGCTATATGATTAAGAATCAATACATCTTTGTTGTTGTCATACACACAACACACCGACTCAAAGAAGCTGGTCATTGGTATGCCAATTATTTTCTCCTTTTGAATTTTGACTATCAAAGCCTTCTCTCTCGAGGGCGTTATGGGTAGATTAACGGACACCGCAACCCCACATATTTGCTACTTTCCCCCCCTTTCTTTTTAACAATGACTTCCTTAATTTTCGCTATAGATAATACAAATTACTAGTGTCTTAGTCATACTCACAACATTTTAACTTTGTATTATTTATATGTTACATTAGTTTTTTTTTTCTTTAAGAAAAGAAAGGTACACGGTGTTGATGGTTTCCTATTTCCATAACCATTATAAAAGTGCAAAACTAAATACTGTAGCTTATGAATAGTAATTTCTGGTGCTATTACATAGATGCCCTTATAATTAATGAATTGCCCAAATTGCCCTTGCTTAATCAATTGCCTTTTGTGATAGCTGTAATTGAGAGTGGGCCCCTTGCTTCTAGACCGACTTCCCTCTCTCTGTTTTCATCTCATAAGGAAAGGGTCAGAGCATTTGATTAAGCAAGGAGATAGAAACCTAGAGAGAGAAAAATTCAGCAACTCAAGACCACCGATCATCGCTTTCGACGATGGGGCTTCGATTCTTCTCAGCGTCCGAGGTTGTGGAAGATGACTTTCTGATCGTCACATTTATCAGGTTCGATCTTGTTTCTCTCTCTTGATTTAGTTTCAAATTTTTGGGTTTGATTGTCGTGGATTTTTGCATATATGTTCCTGTTGTTTTCGATATGTTCAATGTGTATTCGAATTTTTTTGGTTGAATCTTTGTGGGTGTATTTCAGCAAAATCGCTTCGTTTTTATTGGGGTTTATTTGATCGATTTGTTTTCGATTTTTTGGCTTTATTTGGTCGATTGGTTTTCGATTATTTTGGGGTTTATTTGATCGATTTGTTTTCGATTTTTTGACTTTATTTGGTCGATTGGCTTTCGATTGTTTTGGGGTTTATTTGATCGATTTGTTTTCGATTTTTTTGTCTTTATTTGTTCAATTGGTTTTCGATTATTTTAGGCATCATCCAATCTTCTTTTTTTAGTCAATCATAATTAGTAAAATATTTGATATCTTAGAAAAACAGGTCATTGGCTGCAAATTAGGGTATGAAACTTGGTATTCAAATACTTTAAGCTCCTGCTTCTTTATTTGATTGTCATTTTGAATAGAATTGTGCTAACCTAATCATCTAATGATTCACTCCGCTTATTGTGCTTCCCGTCCTTAAGTATGTAGACATTTGATTATTTATTTCCCATTAAAAGGTGCTTATACTGTTACACATGTTATGTAAAGTATTTGGCTTGTCAAATTTGGATATCTTTTTTGTTGATCTTTGGGTCAAAGTCTCTTATGAGATCCCTTGATTTTAGATATATATTTGATGCACAGAGTCTATTACTTGATTCTTTTTATATCTGGCTGCGTATGATCTAGCTCCCTTGTCTGACTGGTGTCCATTATGAATTGTTTGATTTACAGAATAAACCTTCACAAATTCCAGCAGTTGAAGTTGAGCCTCAAGGATGCTCTTTTAATCCAGAGGATGAGAGTCACAAGGTTATTAGTTATTACCCAATATCTCTTATTGTCTTGCGGTTTTAACCACATCAAACGTTTACTTAATTTTAATCGATGAGCATTTTAGGACTCCTTGGCACAAGCTGTTGCAGAAGAGATGAAGAAAATTTATAAAAAAGAGCTGGAGCCTGAGCCAATTCCTTTAACTGTTCCTGGAGAACCAGTCACTAAAGATGATGTAAGTTTTTATTCATTTTAGCCTGCCTGGTTTGAGCCTTGTGCCATTTGTAGTTGTCTTGTGAAGCAACAGAAGATCCTGACAATAGTAACATTTATCAGAAATATTTTCTGGAAGTGGACAATGAAGACGATGAGGAAATGGACGAGGAAAATCAAGCTGAAGATGGGAATATCGAAGATGAAAAAAGGTAAATTTTGCATTACTTTTATAAGTAGAAGACTTATACTCTTATATATGTGTGCCATAACTAAGAAATTATGTTGGACTCGGAGTTGGTACTTCTGAAATATTTGGCACAATATTTTGATTTTTGGTACAAAATATGATCTTTTTACTCCATATTTTTTGAAAGGTTTTTCTTTTTCTTTCACAAAAGTAATGTTACATACTTCTTTTTCGGTTTTTTTTTTTTTAAAAAAAATTAAATAAAGAAGCTATGCCCAAAATTACCTAAATATTTTAGACAAAATAAATATTTATAACTTGATAATTTATTGATTGTTTTGTGTTGCAGTTACTGAGGATGAAGTGGATCTTTTATATGACTTATTCAATAAACTCAGCAACTCCGTTGTCAAAGATGGTTTTATTCAAAAGGTATATAAATATCCTTGATGTATAAGTGATAATCTGTTTTATATGGTAGCAAATGAAGAGTTGTTATGTATTATATTATTGCTATATCAAGTTATTATTGTTTCTTTATTCTAATACGATTTTCAATTATGATGATCAGGAAGAACTTCAACTTGCATTATTTAAGAATAGTATGAAGAGAAGCCTTTTTCTTGAGAGAGTATGTGTTTCCTTTTTGTTGTTAGATGCTGATGTCCCATATTTCATGCAAGAATTTCCGATCTATAGTTGTTCACTTGTTCTTTTTCCTTCAGTTTACATAATACTGAAGTATTTTTTGCCTTACAAGATAAGTTGAGCAGTGTTTATTAAGTATGAACTCTTGAAGTTATATTACTTCAGAATTCAGAAATCTGGACAACCTTTTAGCAATTTGAATTGTGGGAATATCAGTGTATGATCTGATTCACTGATTGCTAGGTGTCACGTGTCGTTTTGGCAGTCAGACTGATATATATGGTGGATTTTATTACTATCTAGGGCCTTGCATATGCTGACAAATTACTAATTCACTACTTTTTTTGTTATATGCACTTCCCAGGCTGTTGTACTGACTTAAAATGTATCACAGCCTTTTGCCACAGCCCTACTTACTCGGTTAATTGCATAATTGCAGATGTTTGATCTCTTTGATGTCAACCACAATGGCTGCATTGAGTTTGGAGAGTTTGTTCGATCATTGAGTGTCTTTCACCCTAGAACTCCTGACAAAGATAAAATGAAGTGTAAGCGATACCATAACTTATATTTAAGCCCGAAGTTCCTAGATAGCTCAATAACTTGTTTTGCAGTAAATTTAAAGGGTTGTTAGTGAACTAAGCTGGTTTTTGCAAAAAACTTTGGTTAAACTATTTCTTCTTTTGATTATGTCTACGTTGATTTCCACGCTCCTTAGTGTGGTTACCGCAAGCGTCTCTCTCCTGAGGTATCCCACTTCATTTTTTGGATTGAATTGAATGATTATAAGTTTTCTATATGATAAAGTTTTGATTTTGGGTTAAATTGAATGATTATAAGTTTATTAGCTGATAAAGTTTTGATTTTTTGATTATATTATATGCTTTTTGGGTGATAAAGTTTTGAACTTTTGATTTTTATGCTTCTTGGATTATAAACTACTTTTGATTATAATTATTTTCTTGGATGATAAAGTTTTGATCTTTTTTATTTGGCTTTGCAACTATTCTGGGTTGTCTTTAGTCTTCCTTCTAATGTTGAGCCTTCACTACCAGGAGCGTGTGATAGGTTTGAGCCTTTTTCTCTTCTCTGCTTACCTCATTATAAGTTAAGTGTTCTACATTGGTAACTTTTGAGTTGCTACTTGTTGGTACATAATTGGCATGCTTTGTCACTTTAGAAAGAATAATTACCAGTGAATGTCAACATGTAAACTGATGATCCTGAAATTTCTTTTGCTAAAGTAAAGGTCTTTATATTGGCTTCTAATCCATGGATGATGATGTTTAGGAATCTAGGGCATCCCTCCCTTTCTACACATACCCCACCACCACCACCACCACCACCAGTCCACCACAGTAAGATAAGTCTTGATAATGTAAACATTTGAAGCGACTTTTCAAATATTGGTACAACTCTATTGGCATACACTAGAAATCAAAGTTTCTCTGATCAAAATGAAAAGTAGTGCCTGATCTTTTTCCGTGCTTAATATCTCTTTTTTATTTACAACAGGCTTTGTCTTGCTTTCATGGGTAGAACATGGAGGCTGGTTCATTCATTGGGAACTCTTATCTTAAATGTCAGTCTGCATTATTTCATCTCATCATATTGCAGATGCTGATAGTCTGCATTATTATGACTGTTGTTATGCTCTTAAACTAAGCTAAAATTTTGTAGAGTTGGTGGATTTGCACTTGCAAGTTAATGCCAAGTACATTAAGATTAAGACTTTGTTGTTGACCTTTGAACTATGCTTCTATATGTTTTCCATTTCTATACAACTATACAAGTATATATGAAATATATATTTGTAATCTTTGAACTGTATTTTTATCCGGGACAAAGGTCCTGACCGTGGAACATGAATATGATTTTCAGTACTTGGTGGACTGCTGGTAGATGTATAAACACTATGAAGTGCTAAACTTCTTTATTGTGTACTTTGTCTCTGAAGAGCTTAGTAATTTTTTATTGAACAATTGAGGACAAAATTTATAATTTTTTTGTTGCTACTGGTTCAGGTTTTGTAATTCATTATCAGTCATTTTTTACTTGATCTCGGGTTTTTGCATATTTTATTGTTGTCCTGTTTTAATCATTTGAGGACGAGCTTAGGCAACTATGCTTATATGCTGTTTTGTTCCTTCCATTAAAGAGCATGGTGTACAGAGATAACAAGAAGAAAGTAGCCTTCAGATTTCTGACCCATCCCCCCTCCCACACCCAAAAAAAGAGACGTATAAAAAACACAATTTTGCACAACCCAGTCATAGCATCTAATTTTTTATATTTTATGTATTTATATTTATTTATTTATTTATTTGTTTTTATTTGGAGGTCCTAGATTATCCACCAATTGATAGGTCCTCCGGTACTCCAAGAAAAGCAGTACATGAGGGGTATCAAGAATAAGTTTTTTGCAAGAACCAGCTTAGTTCACTAAACAACCCTTTAAATGTACTGTTTCAGTTACAAACTCTAACAATTATAATTTTCAATAGAAGAACCACTCGAAAATTTTCTACTTTAAATAGTCTAACAAATATGTATACAATTCTTTTATATATTTTATATTTAATCCATTTTACATAACTTTAACCTCTAAGATTGCATTTCCTTATTACTTATCCTTATAATCACAATCATTTTAAAATAAAGCTCTTCGAAATTATTTAGGTACTCAATAAACCATATTATGTTCTGAAATAATATCTAAAACAATAGTATACTTTTTTTAAAAATCATTAAATTCTAACAAATTCTAGATAACTTCACTTATATCAATTGTTTTTCCATACATATATCTCCATAGAAACTTTATCACTATTCCTTGTTAGTACTTACAAATTCTTGTATTCTTGCTATTACAACACCCGAATACAACCACGAATATTACAATCGAATTTTACTTATCTTACAAGCTTTGTCACTACCCTTTCTAACAACTTATAAATTAAAACGCCTCTATAATCTTAACCTAAACAAAATCACGAAGACCTCAAAAAAGGAACAATTTCACGAATCATACTTATCTTGCCGTCGAGGGACCACGCGCAACGCGCGTGCTCCAACGACTAGTTATAAAAAAAAAACTAAAAGCGGCTAAAGATTACCCTATTTCAAAAAGAGAATCTGAAGTCAAAGTACAACCTAAAAAGAAAAGAAAATAAACTACTAGTACGTGTATGAGGAATGACCAAAACGGGCTATAGGGTTCCCTATCTCAAGGAGAGAACCCGAAATCAAAGTACAACAACAAAAGAAAATAAAATAAACTAAGAGGTCGTTTGGTTGGAGTATTATTTTTGAGGGTATCCAAATCTATTTAGCATTGATTTCCCACTAATTCTAGCCTTTACATTTCCTTTCCTTAGACACGACTACACCACTACCCTCATACCTAGCTACACTATTGGAAAACCCAGCCTCTGCACCGCCGCTAACCCTTAGCCGCAGCTCCCCTTCCCCTTGTCGTCGCTCACCGCCGCCCGCAAAGCTCCCCTCGTCCCCAGCCAAAAAATTAATCCACAACACCGAAAACCCTAAAATGGCATCCTTCTCCCCGTAAAACCATCGGTCGTGCCTCCCTTGAAACCCTAGCGGCTAATAGTTAATAGTTGTAGATTGAACTTTAATAGCTTTTTTATTAATTCTTAATTGATTTTTTTTACACATTAATTGAACTTAACTAAATTAAACTTGTTTTAACCTTCGAGAACATTAGTTCAAGAATGATAAGCCCATCGATGCTCAATTTACAAATATAGTATTTTTTTATAAATAAATTCTTCATTATATTATAAAAATAAAGAATATCAAATTTGATTGCCAACGTTAAAAATTGTTTCACTTAAGATATCCAATGCTAGAAAAGTGTTTCACTTTGAATACCTTCTATTCACATTCAATTTTCAACATTCAAACGTTAAAAAATGAAAATGACTACACATCATTCAATAAATTCACTCTATTAAGTGATCATTCAAATTCATTCGAAAGTTAGTTCAAGATCAAGGCTAACTATTTTGTTTCTATAACCCGTGATGAAAACAATCAACATTCCACGGTGACACAATTAAAACTTGATTTGACTAACCCAATCAATTATTGAGTAATAATTATATCAAAGTACATAATGATTAATTAACATTTAACAATGATACTTACAATGTCAATTGCCAATTTGCAAGTACACGACATAAGAGTTTCGGTACGCGTTATGTCTAATAATAATCATGTGTGCTTAATTCAGCACAAAATACGGGCTACTAATTTTAGTGGATTTACAACTAGCATCCACACTTCTAAATCCCCAATTATAAAAAGTTTTGGAGATTCATTTTATGTCAAATCTTTCAATTTAATTCAATGCCTGAATTTTCTAGTGTTCATTTATATAGATAGATTATTTGCACATGAATTTGACTTACTAAATTGTTAGCCAAGATCCCACCAATTTTTATCATTTTATAACCGTGAATTATGGTGTCACCAAATCATGTTATATATAGTGCTATACATTTATTAATGTGTATATGTGGATGGAAGATGATGTTGATTGTTTAATTTTTGCCACTTCTTTAATGATGCATTTGATTCCTTCTTCTTACTCTTAATGAAGCTGAGTTAAGTCTTAAGCATACGTGTACATAACTAATAGTGTGTTTGTAGTTTCATTGAACTACCTTAAATAATGATTAGGTGTGTACGTAAAATAGAGTTGAAACATTTAATGCGCGGAGTCTAAAAACAGAATTGTCAAACATGTATGGTGAGAAGTTAGAATCTTTTTTTGAGATTTAATCTTAGAAGAAACTACAAGTTCGCTACATTTATGATGCGCCAAATACATATTTGCTTCTCAAAAAAGACGTTTAAATCTCCTATTGAGCGACAATGTTTTTCAATGTTAGGCATCGTCCACCACTATATAAACTTGCTTCTTAAATTAAAGTCAAGTTTAAGGTATTTCATAATGAAAGAAAATGAAGCAACCTAAATCGTCATTTCTAATCTCAGACTAATCCTAGCAATCATATCAAGAAAACATGATGAATAGACTTAGTTTGAGGTGATTGATTAGAAGATGGATGGAATTTCCTTTGGAATATCTCTATCATGTATGAGTAATAAAAATTGAGTCTCGTATAGAAAAGTGATACAAAGTACGGAGTATGTTATAATGATCGGTTAGAGTATACTTCGTTTGTTTGTCAAAAAAAAAAAAAGAGAGAATATACTTCGTATTTAGTAGTTTAAGTCAACATTTTATGTCAATCAGCAATTTAATATTTAATATTTCTACTTTTAGTAGTCATTTGGTTATGTTATTTAAACGTAGAAACATTAACTTCTTACTTCTTAGGAATCTCCAATGCCCACAAAATTTAATTTCCTAAAATATGTTAAAGTTTGTTTAGTTGAATTGGATGTGAATAATAATAAAGGAATTTATTTTGGAACACCTCCTACTCTCCTAGCGAGTAGACCAGTAGAGCATAGCAAAAAATTTCCTCAATACTCCATATGTTCTTGAATACTTGCAACAATATGAATTTTTACTATTTATTCATCAACATTAATCAAACTTTCTTATTAATATGTATAAATCGAACATTGGATTAAATGTATTGTATATTTTCTAAATACCTTGTACTCTATCAATTTTACTTAGGTTTGCTGATAAAATTGCCATATAATGGTCAAACTATTGAAAGTATTCAGGAATAGTGTGTCTTACGGAGTAAAACTATGTATCATAACCTAACTATTAAATGAAGAGCATAGGGAAAGGACAATTTAATGAAGTGTGAAATTAGAGAAGATATAATCGTTGTGTCTCACAAACCAATGTAAAATGTTTGAATGGTCCAGTTTAGAAGAAGAAAGAATGAATGAATGTACTCCATGAAGGGGTAGTTCATTGGAAAGAGAGGTTAGTTGTTCTGTTGCACAACTTGTGAAAAAAACAACAATAAAAGTTGTCATAGTTCATTATGCATTGTAAAATGTGAATTTGGTGTGTTTATTATTTGTTTTTTATAAAGAGGAGATGCTTTTAGCTCATTTTACCGTATAAATTGGAATTTGCATGATGCAATTGCAGGCCACCTTTCGATTTTATGCCTCTAAATAAGTCTTTTACTTTATGAATTGAATTTTTTTTTATGTAGTTTGATTATCTTGTTTATTAAGTTTCCTATGTAGCAGATCCAGATACATGGAAAAAGATTTTGATAGATTTATGTTTTGGAGATCAGATAGTTTACTCTTCTCTTTCAAGCTAGAATATAAAATACTCCGTATTATTTGCTACAAGTGCTTTCGACACTTGGTAGGGAGAACACCAAAAATATGGATTTCGACACTTGGTTGGGAGAACCCGTGTTCGATCCCCCGCAACAACAATTGGGAAGGAACTGAAGCCTAACCACCCAGGATTGATCCCTAATCCAGATTAGCCCAAAGGATGAACCGGGTAGAACACCAAAAAAAAAACAAGTGCTTTCGATACACTTTATACGAATTAACCTGGTATGGAGAAGTTATTGTTGGAAGATTTATAATTGCACTATTTACAGGTGGACAACTTAACCACTTATAGTGCTGGGCTAACTAACACTCGTCAATCCACCCCCGAGGCCCAGACTTTCTCACAGCACTGAATCCCTAATTCCTTTTCTTTCGGCAGGCCTCCTGGTCCCTGCAATAGATAAGCACAAGGCTACAACCCACATTCATTTTTATACTGTCTGACTGGCGTACAATGAATTTCCTCAATACTACTACACCGTACAGCCGTACTAGTCTGTACTCATTCTGATTAAACAAGTCATTTGACAAAGTAAAATTATTTTAAAACATTATGTTGATGTAAACACTGTACGTTACATTGATGATGTTGTACTATTTGAAGATTGTATTGATGATTTGATACATAAAATAAACTGGTATGTACTAACACTATGGAACAGCTCAACTGTAAAGTTTTGATCAAATTCTGATATAATTGTCATAGTAGTTTTCACAAATTATATTTAAACAATGAAAAAAGGAGGAAATATTTGACGAAAAATGTGCAATATTGGACAAGATAGAGCTTTCTCTGAAAGCAATACTAGCAATTTTGGCCAATGCATAAACAGGTAAATTGATTTCTTGATATTATACGACAAAAATCAATGGATCCGTCATGTAGAAAGCAGTAGATTAGCAGCAAAACAATCCAGAGTTTGGCACTCCATACATCTGCACACACCCTCTGATTTTCGTGACTGTAATCAGCAAGGTAACAACACTAATGGCCATACTTCTGGAACTCCCACTCACTGTTGTCTGGTAAATCAAATAATAAACGAGACTTAGAGAAATTATAGCAATTATAGATAATACAGAATTACGGAGTAATTGACAAATTAGGGAGAAGATAGAATGAATGGCTTGATTATTATTGGTTGAGTATTTATACAAAACCTAAGCTCATAAGATAGGAAACAATCTTCCTATAAGATGTACGTCTAACCATAAACCCTAAAGATATATTCTCAAAATAATATCTTAACATAAACGATATTTTGTGAAAAACTACCTTTTAAACTTTGACTTTTGCGAGAAACTACCCTAAAAACAAAATGTTGTAATTAACTACCAAAGTATAAATGTTGTAATTAACTACCTAAGTATAAATGTTGTAATTAACTATCTTATAAAGTATAAAATGTTGTAATTGACTACCTCCCACCGGAATAACAGATCCAACCTAAAAGAGATTGAATCTGCCCTAATAATAGGCCTCTACTTTATTCTGATCGTATTCATGTGCGCTTCCTGATTAATATGCAATCAATAGGATTAACCCTAAACCTGTTTAATCTATGTTGGTTGAATATTAATGCACAAACAAATCTATTATTGGCGATCACTTGAATTATAATCATATTAACCCTAACAAGATTATTAAATATCTTATTAAGCATGATTACAAGTACAAAATTCCCTTTAAACATGCATAAAAGGTGTGATCAAGCAATAACAATATAAATCAAGCAACATAATAATCAAAGTATAAAATATAATCATGATTAATGAAATAATCATCATAATAACAATCATATTAACCATAATAATAATCATGTTAATATTAAAGCATAATAATAGCAAGATCCTAGGCATGGTACTAACAAGATTAATAACAAACCCTAGCATGTCACTAAGCAATAAAAATCAAATCTTTAACCCTAACATGATACTAACAATCATAAATATTAGGAAGAGAATAGGAAGCATCACAACAATCATATTAAATGTTAAAATTACCCTAGACATGATACTAGGAATATCATAATAACAATATAAACATGATCTCTACGTCATAACATCAATAAATCAATAAAGTACTTACTTTGATGGCTCGTGCCTCTTTCTAATAACAAAATACACACGTTAGTAACTTCAAGGAAAATAATAAACAACAATTAAATTAAATAATTGAAATAGAGATTTGGGGCCAAACCCTCAGAAATTAAAACCTTTCACGTCTAGGGCGAAAGCAACTTCGGATATGGCTAGGTGTTTCTAGATCTTGTGAATGCGGAATTTTGTATGAAAACAAAGTAAGAAAGAATTGAATGAAAGAATGCTAAAGAATTAATGGTTGTTGATGATAACTTGCGAATGAATAGAATTGGTGAATGAAAACGGAGTTTTTGATACGATATTTATAGAGAAAATCAGCCAAAAAAGATAATTTAACAAAACAGAGTCTGACGCACGCAAAACAAGGTTGGCGCTAACCCTGGCTAGCTGGCGCCAGGCACCAGTGGCTAGCATCAGGCGCCAATGGCTATCGTCAGGCGCCAAGCCTGGTTCCAGGCGCCAAGGCCTGGGGTTGGACGCCAGTCTTGATATTAACGCGTTTTCGAAAATCCGATAAGTTTACCGTACTGGAAGATAAAATAATATAATTTCTTCGAAAATGCTATTTGATTTTGATTAAAACTCCGAAAAGTCAACAAAGTCAACTTATCAATGCTAATTGAATTAGGAATGAAAAGAACCTTCTAGAAGATTCTAGAAGACTAAAACCATTCCTAATTGCATTAGGAATGATAAATCATATTAGGCCCTCCCCTAGATCATTGGGCCGTACATAAAGCTCAAACTGGACCCAGTTTAGTAAATTGGCCATAACTTCCTCAATATTCATCGGAATTGGGCTTATAATATATCGTTGGAAAGGTCTTTGCAAGCCCCATCCAACTACACTACTATTGGACCCATATCATGGACCAACCAAACTGGATTGGCTGTTTTCTTAAAATTATGTTTTCAAAAACAGAAAGAAGAGAAAAGAAATAAAAACTTTCCGCAACACTAGACCTTTCCACACTTTCGTTTCATTCGATTATGATTCGACGTGAAAGGTACTCATCACTGGGTTTGATTTTTGGGAGACACAAATGGGTGTCTACAGAAGCCCCCACTTTGACTGAGTTTGGAGAAACGCAAGTTTCGAAAACAAAAGTCAAAGTATCGATAGGGACGGAGAATGATTCAGATTGTTCTGCGATCCTAAATCAATCTTGTAACGCCGATACCTGCAAAACTAGCGTTAGTTAAACAGATAAAAGAGTTAAGAAACGCGTATCTTGCACCGTCGAGCACACGTCTCTAAAAGTAACCGATTTGTTTTGATGACCTCCTGCAAGCTAGAGAATGCCATCCCGCTTGAAAACTGCTACGCCCGTAACCGCTTCCAATTTTGGAAGATTGCTTCGCCTGAAACTATCCTTTCCGCAATGATAGTATTCCACGTCCAAAGGAATACTATCGAATATTGCTTCTCTTGAAACAATCCTCAGTTATTTGTGACAACTCTCCACAATCTGGGGAACGGCTGTTTCGATGTTCACTCGTCTCTAAACAAAGAGCTTCTTTTTGACATGTTCACGCGCCTATGAACAAAGAGCTTCTTTTTTATATGATTTTCTGAATGATGTGTCCACGCGTCTATGAACGAAGATCTTGATAATAGGATGCCCACGCGTCTCTGAGCAAAAGAGCTTGAAAATAGGATTGTCCACGCGTCTCTGAACAAAAGAGCTTGAATAATATGCCCACGCGTCTCTGGAGCAAAGAGCTTTGATGATATGTCCACGCGTCTCTGAACAATAGAGCTTCAAAGAAATGTTCACGCGTCTCTGAACAAAGAGCTTTGGTTGATATGCCCACGCGTCTCTGGAGCAAAAGAGCTTTTGATGGAAATATTCACGCGTCTCTGAACAATAGAGCTTTGGTGCTTGAATGTTTATTACGATAATGTTCTGAAGAAAAATTTCCGAAGACCAACGTTTGTCGATCTCTAAAGCTCGCCTGAACTTTGCTTTCGCTAAAACCAGTATGCCGGTGTTTCCGTGATGAGCCAATTCTTAGGCGCTTCAAGCAAGGAACCCGAAATTGCTGCATGAGGTCGAAATCACCTTTTGGAGAGGCTTCGAGCTTTGTCGCTGCTGAAATATCTCTGGCGCCAAGGATTGACTCTGTCGCCGAACGCTGTGATAGGGTACTCATCACTGGGTTTTCGCAACACTAGACCTTTCCACACTTTCGTTTCATTCGATTATGATTCGACATGAAAGGTACTCATCACTGGGTTTGGTTTTGGGGAGACACAAATGGGTGTCTACACTACCCACATTTCGACACCCCCTCCCCTTCACGCAAGCTTTCTCTTTCTTTTTCAGTTGGTAGGGGATAGGGTTTTGATCTCTCTCTCTTTTTCGGCAGGTGGGGGAAAAGGTTTTGATCTCTCTCAATTTTCCAATAAGTGAGGGAAATGGTTTGGGAGGCGATTTCAAGGGCAGAGCGGTGGTTTTGAGGCGTTTTCAAGGGCAGGTCGGTGATTTTGAGGTGGTTTTAAGGGCGAAGCGGTGGCTTTGAGGCGGTTTCGAGGGTGTGGGTGGGGATACATGGTTGTTCGAGTGTGGGGGTGGAAGGGAGGGCAGTTTTGAGGGTGAGGCTGTGGAGGGGGCCGGGGTTGTTCTCGGTGAGTGGTAGGCTGACAGGGGAGGATTTGAACGGGGAGGCCGGGGGAGGAGGAAGGGGAAGTGGAGGTGGGGGGCTGCTGAATAGGAAGATGGTTTTTTTTTATTTAAATTTTAGATTTTTATATTAAAAAAAATTAACAAATTACAACGCGACACGTGTCCAATGTAACCTATAAAACAGGTTACCGGTTTTTTGTTCTATTTATAGAAGATGTATTTCAAAGGTCGTGTTATTTTGAGATAATCCAAAGGTGTTTCTATTATTGGAAGACCGGTGAAAGGTGGTATTATTCATGGCAAATTTTCCATAATTATATGGGCTGAATTGGTGTAAAACGGGAAATTTTGGGGAAAATAGGGGAATTAAGTCATTAAAGGGTCACGTGACATGGTCAACGTCGGGAAATAAAAGTCAAATGTGTCATTCCGGTAGAAGGTAGTCAATTACAACGTTTTATATTTTATAAGGTAGTTAATTACAACATTTTGCTTTTAGGGTAGTTTTTCGCAAAATCTGGAGTTTAAAAGGTAGTTTTTCACAAAAAATCCTAACATAAATATCCTAATTAAATATATTATTCTCTTAAATGATATCTACGGAAAATATATCACACATATATTTTCCGATATCTCTAACACCCTCCCGCAATCGTAACGACGACTGTAACACGAACGTTGCGATTGGAAATTCTTCAATTTGTTGAATTTGAGATGCATACTCCTGTGATGTCGCATTCAATTTTTTGTTTCTTCTTTTTTCAACGATGAGAACGTTCATCTTTTCGAACTCATCAGTCATCAATCAAACAAGAACATCATTCTTTTCAAACCTGCAAATAACAATTTTTGGTTTTTCCAGAGCAAAACCGAGCTCCAATCAAATATTGGTTTTTCAAGAGTAAACCACCCTCAAATTTTTTATTAGTCTTTCAGAGTAAACCACACTCTCATATCCAATGAGCAAAATCATGCTCGAATCAACTCACAAACCTTGTCTCACGACATAAGGAGAACCAAATATATCTTGTCTCACGACACAAGAGAGCCGATTTTTATTTTATTTTTTTTAAATATTGCGTCAAGCATAATGCTATTTAATGTCTTCATCTCCAAAGATGTGTTATAGTGGAGGAAGTCCACTCACATACTCCCACAAAAAAAAAAAAAATTCTCCCAAAAGAAAATTCACATACACATATGATTAACGTGTACCAACCCAAAAATAAATAAAAATTTAAAGAGTATTAATATTGCATAGCAGAAGCAAAATTTTGAATCCTACCGGTGGGTTTAACTTTCTAACCCACCGGCAGGGGGGAAAATTTTTGTGAGCGGTCCCAAGCGGTCCCAAGATTTAATCTGCTCTTGGTACCATGACAAATTATGATCGTATAATTCTCTATGTAATTCTCATTAATCACAATGGCCACATACAATATTAATACATTAGGTATACTTGGAGGGCAAGACCAAATAACCTAAAATAGCTCACAATATTCTCTAGGATATATTTCACAATATTCACAATTATCTTGTTTCCTAAAATATATCCCAATATCTCAACCAATATCTCAATCACAACTCTTAAATATATACGAAGTATAAAGATTGTGAATTCCCACACAACTATCGAAATTAAATTTGTGAATGCTCACAAATATATTCCCACAAAACAGAAGTATCGCTCAACAACGAATACCCTCAACAATTGATTCGAAACACTCTTTCGATCCAATAAAAAAATAATTTATGTGAACTCTCACTTCTCATGATCGCACGAAATTATGTAAATTACGTGTAATCAAAATGTTTTTTTAAAAAAAAAAAAATAAATTAAAATTGGATCGTAACCTAAGCTCTTGATACCATTACAAATTAGGGAGAAGATAGAATGAATGGCTTGATTATTATTCATCAATATGTTGAGTATTTATACAAAACCTAAGCTCATAAGATAGGAAACAATCTTCCTATAAGATATACGTCTAACCATAAACCCTAAAGATATATTCTCAAAATAATATCTTAACATAAATGTAAACACCCATTTGTGTCTCCCCAAAACCAAACCCAGTGATGAGTACCTTTCGCGTCGAATCATAATCGAATGAAACGAAGTGTGGAAAGGTCTAGTGTTGCGGAAAGTTTTATTTCTTTTCTCTTCTCCCTGATTTTGAAAACTTTGTTTTAAGAGAATAGCAATCCAATTTGGTTGGTCCATGATATGGGTCCAATAATGGTGTAGTTGGATGGGGCTTGCAAAGACCTTTCCAACGATATATTATAAGCTCGATTCCGATGAATATTGAGAAATTTATGGCCAATTTACTAAACTAGGCCCGGTTTGAGCTTTAAGTACGGCCCTATGATCTAGGGGAGGGCCTAATATGATTTATCATTCCTAATGCAATTAGGAATGGTTTTAGTCTTCTAGAATATTCTAGAAGGTTCTTTTTATTCTTAATTCAATTAGGACTCTTCAGAGTTTTAATCAAGATCAAATAGCATTTTCGATGGAAATTATATTATTTTATCTTCCAGTACGGGAAATTTATCAGATTTTCGAAAACGCGTTGAAAACCAGTTTGGCGTCCAACCCCAGGCCTTGGCGCCTGGAACCAGGATTGGCGCCAGGCGCTAGCCATTGGCGCCTGGCGCTAGCCACTGGTCATGGCGCCAATTAGCCAGGGCTGGCGCCAATGTTGTTTTGCGATCTTCAGACTCTGTTTTGTTAAATTATCTTTTTTGGATGATTTTCTATATAAATATCGTATCAAAAACTCCGTTTTCAATCATCATCTACATCTATCATTCACCAATTCTCTTTATTCTTAAGTTTTAATCAATTTTCCTCATTCACCAAGATTCATCATCAATTCTCTTCTTCATTCATCAACTCTCTTCATTCACAAATCATCATTCTCTTCATCTATAAACAATTCATTCATTCATCTCATTCATCAATCTTCAATATATTAATTCTCTAGTATTCTTTTCTAAACTTTACTTTTTCATACAAAATTCCGCATTCACAAGATCTAGAAACACCTAGCAATATTCGAAGTTGCCTTCGCCCTAGACGTGAAAGGTTTTAATTTCTGAGGGTTTGGTCCCAAATCTCTCTTTCAATTATTTAATTTAATTGTTTTGATTATTATTTTCCTTGAAGTTACTAACGTGTGTATTTTGTTATTAGAAAGAGGTGCGAGGCATCCAAGTAAGTATTTTAATGGTTTAATTGATATTATGATGTAGAAATCATGCTTAGATTGTTATTTTGATTCCTAGTATCATATCTAGGGTAACTTTAATATCAAGTATGATTAAAAGTACGATGCTTCCTATATTCTTCCTAATATTTATGATTGCTAGTATCATGTTAGGGCTAAAGATTTGATTTTTATTGCTTAGTGACATGCTAGGGTTTGTTATTAATCTTGTTAGTATCATGCCTAGGATCTTGCTATGCTTTAACATGATTATGATTATGATTGATATTATTATTATTAATGATGTTGATTATTTATTATGTTGCTTGATATGTATTATATTATTTATTGCTTGATCACCTTTTTATGCATGTTTAAAGGGAATTTGTATTTGCAATCACGCTTAATAAGATAATTAATAATCTTGTTAGGTTAATCATGATTATAATTCAAGTGATCGCCAATAATAGTTTATTTGTGCATTAATATTCAACCAACATAGATTAAACAGGTTTAGGGTTAATCCTATTGATTGCATGTTAATTAAAAAGCGCACATGAATACGATCAGAATAAAGTAGAGGCCTATTATTAGGGCAAGTTCAATCTCTTTTAGGTTGGATTTGTACCATCATCCCCGAACCCTTATTTGGTTCATGACCTTATGGAGTTGATGATCTCTTGGATCGTTAAGGGGTGTAACCTTCACCTCGTGAACGGTTTACAAGTTCCTTAAAAACTTGTTGGCGTCTCTTTTGCTCTATCTTCTTCCCTTTTGGACGCCACCGTACTTTAGTGTATGATCACAGTGGGGTTCAAGCTAGTGGGATTTAAGGCTTGAAATTATTCCCTACAATAAATATTCTAATTAAATATATTATTCTCTTAAACGATATATATGGAAAATATATCACACATATATTTTCCGATATCTCTAACAGTAATATATTGCAGAAAGAATATGCAAACAAACCTAAACGACAAACTTGACGGGTTTTAAGCCATCGGCTAATGCAGTGGAAATGAAATGCATGATTGCACACTCCTGCAAAATAATTCTAAATTTAAGCCAAGTGAGAATTGATAGGCCACAACTGATAACGCTTTGTTTGGATAGAAAAGAAGGAAGGAAAAGAAGGGGAGGGAAAATGGAGGAAGGGAAGGGAAAAGAAAGGGAGGGGGAGGTGAGCTCCATTATGGTTATTATAGAGTAAGGGAAAATGGATCCCTCCCTCTGCTTCCCCTTCCTTCCCACAATCTTTTACCCAAACAAGAGATTTTGCCCCCCTCCATTTCTCCTCTCTTCTTTTCCTTCCATTTCTTCCTATCCAAACAAAGTGTAAAAGTTACAGATGTTAGGATACATCTGAATAATATGACAAACTATCAACCAGGATGAAACAACTGAGCTATGAACCAGGGAAAATAACTTTTTGCAGCTAATTCTTGCATGTAATCCTCATCACATTATCACAACAAACATTTTAACTCACACAACCTGAATCTTCCTGATTCTTCTCTTCTTCCCTTCCAATTGTATGATTGCTTAAATTTCATATTTTCTGTTTTATATAATTAGTAACTATTTGTCAATTTCTACATCTCAAGTATTTTTTCCATTATTACAACAGAAATTACCGAGTGTAGATTATTGGTTGAACACTTGAACTTGAACTATGAGAGAGGGAGAAAAATGTGGTCTTTTCATGAGAGAGAAATTATGAAAGATGCAATGTATTGATTACTAATGGGACAAACGGTCTATTCTTATTTTTCTGGGGGTATTATCGTCCGATAAAACTTTCATTAAATGGGTATAAACTATAAAGTATAAACAGCTCCCGAGAAACTGAAAGTAGAAGCTTGGCTTTGGAGCTTTTGTTTCTAAGCTCTTTAAGAGCTGTTTGGGCTTCTACATAAACATACTGTTTGGCCCAATTTAGGTTCTTTGGCGGAGAATTACTTGTAGAAACTAGGCCAAACATTAATCAAACAATTATTTAATCAAACAACTAGTGTGTAGTCCGGGCGTTGCACGGCTGCTACTTTAATTAGACTTTGTGATTATCAATTATATGCATTTATTTTCATATTTATAACATAATTTATGATTGGCTTAGATGGTTAAGTAACTATCTTTCTTATAAAAGGTTGGGTGTTCAAATCCAAATTGTTCTGACTCTTCCTCAAATTTTTCAACAATGAAAACAAAGAGTAAAGGTAGTCTTCTATTTCTCTCTTTTTTTTTTTTATTTTTTTTAATATATATATATATATATATGTGTGTGTGTGTGTGTGTGTGTGTGTGTGTATTATATATATATGTATGTATATGTATATGTAAATAATATGAAGTAGGAAATAAAGAATGAAGTAGGGAATAAACATGTGTGTCTTTTTAAAAAAAAAAATATTAAACCATGTATATATATATATATATGTATAGGTATATGTATATATATATATGTATGTATGTATATATATGTATATGTATATATATGTATGTATATGTATATGTAAATAATACGAAGTAGGAAATAAAGAATGAAGTAGGGAATAAAATATGTGTATTTTTTTTTAAAAATATTAAACCACGTAATTTAAAGTTATATATATTTCTTTTTCACAGCTATATCATGTTTGATAGTTAGCTTAGATGGCTAAATACTCAATTTTGTTGTAAGTGGTATGGGGTTAAAATCCTCTTATCATCATATTTCTTTATTTTTTTTATTTAGTGATGGTGTGACATGTGGAGATGTTGGGTAGGTGACATGGCGTTGTCAAATATTTGTGAAATGACGTGGCATCACAAATTGTTGGTGAAGTGACGTGGTGCAATTTGGAAGAGGCTACGTGGCACGTATACGTTTTTATAAACGCCTTTTAATATATTAGTATAGATGTCGGAAAAGAGGCTATAGGTTTTAACTTACAAAAAAAAAAAAAAAAATTATATTCAGGTTTCATTTTGCAAAAAATAAAAATAAAATAAAATTAAAAGGTAGTTTTTGCTATAAAAAAAAAATTTAAAAGGTTTTATTTAACAAATTTTCCTAAACTTTTTTTTTTTCTCTATGTGCCAAGTTTTAAAATATATCATTGACTAGTTTTGTGCCCATGCGATGCCCGGGTTGTTTTGAATTTTAAGATATATTTTTAATATATATGTCAAATTTTAAAACATATTATTGATACAAAATTAGTTAGGAATTGATATGCTTTTGTGACGATTTAAATTATATAGTAGACATGCAATGACTAATAATAATAATATTGGTTAAAAACATTTCTTGACCCGTAACCTGAAATAATGACCTTGTCCGAAATGACTCGTGACCTGACCCGATTAACAGGTCTACGCAGAGTAATAAAATTATATTAGATTGTGAAGTATATTATTTTAATTGATACATTTTGAACTAATTCCTTCGCTCCAAAAAAATACTATGATACAAAAAATTAATTTATATGATAATTTATAAGAATTATAATCTAATTATTTTTTGAATAAAATTATAATTCAGTTTGTGCATATGAAATATTGGTACTTTATCGAAAATAAAATTCTAAATTAACAATTTTATCCTAAAATATTATCCAAATTTGATTGAAAATAAAATTTAAATTATCTTTTTTTATCCTACAAATAAAATTTATATACTTCTATGCTACGTGGCGTGACACTTGGCGAAAAGTTGGAACGCCAAGTGTCGCTGTCTCGTCGCCTGGCTAAAATTTTAGCTTTATATATTAGTTATATGATACAAAATAAAGTAGGAATTGATATGATTTTGTGATAATTTAAATCATGTAGTTGGCATGTAATGACTTATAATAATGGTAGAGAAAATGTTTGTTTTAAAAAACTATACAAAAAAAATAAAAATAGCAAAGTAAGCTTGAATATTGGAAATATCTGAAAATTAGCAAAAAATTTAAATTAAATAAAAAATTGTTCTAAGCCTGTTGGATTAACCCAAACCCGAAACTTTGGGCTAGTGTGCACATTTCTTGACTCGTGACCTGAATTGACAGGAACCGAAATGACTCGTGACTCGACTTGATTAACAACTCTACATAAAGTACTTAATTTATTACATTGTGAATTATTTAATATGGTATACGTGGTGGGAATTTGGTGAAAAATTGAAAGGCGTGTCGTCTCGTGATCTGACTGAACTTATGATTTATTTTGTACCGGTTTTTTTATTGGAAATAAAACTCTAAATAATTTTATTTTTTTATCCAACATAATCTATTAAAAAAATAAACTTTTTATTCATAAAAAATATATCCAAATAAATCATAAATGTCATACTGATATTTAATTAATGCCTATGTCGCGCAACTCTTGGCGAAAAGTTGAAATATCAAGTGTCGCTGTCTCGTGACCTACCTAAAAGTTTAGTTGTATATATTAGTTACTAGATTTGTGCCCGTGCGATTCCCGAGTTGTTTATTGAATTTTAAGATATTTTTATTCTATATGTCAAATCTTAAAATATATCATTGATATAAAATTAGTTAAGAATTGATGTGCTTTTGTGACGATTTGCGATCTAGTAGGCATGTATTTGACTAATAATAATGTTGGTGAAAATGTTCAATTTAAAACATAAAAAAATTAGCAAAAAATAAATTAAATAAAAAAATTCAAAGTCTGTTGGGTTCACCAGAACCCAAAATTTTGGACAAAGGTTGAACATTCTTGACCTGTAACCAGAAGTGACCCGATTCGAGATGACTTATAACCTGATCCTAGTTGACAGTTCTACATAGTAATAGAATTATATTAGATTGTGAAGTGTATTTTTTTTAACCGATTATTATATATTATAAATTAATGCTTTACGTTTTGAACTACTTCCTTCGCTCCAAAAAAAATTATGATATAAAAAAATAAATTTATATGATAACTAGTTTTGTGCCCGTGCGATGCCCGGGTTGTTTTTTGAATTTTAAGATATATTTTTAATCTATATGTCAAATTTTAAAACATAGTACTATTGATACAAAATTAGTTAGGAATTGATGTGTTTTTGTGACGATTTAAATTTGTAGACATGTAATGACCAATAATAATAATATTGGTGAAAAATATTTCTTTTCCCGTAACCTGAAATAATGACCCTGCCTAAAATGACTGGTAACCCGACCTGATTTACAGGTATACACACTGTTTCGGGGTTTTCTGATGTCCTGCGGGAGAGTTACAATTCCGAGACTGGAGCCGGACGCCTGTACCTGCAAAACAAACGGAGACTCCTTGTGGTGGGAGCTCCGCCTCCGACGGTCAAGTTAGTACTTGATTAAGGAGTAATTAATGCGGAAATTAAAGTGATTGGGTCTCTCTAGGTGAGAGTGTTTAATGTGTGTAATCTCAGTTCTCCCTCCTTAATGAGGATTAAGAGAGGTATTTATAGCCTCGGGAATCGTGCCAATCTAGGTTTAGGTTAACCTTGGGCTGATTGGGCTTCCCTCGGAAATTGGGCCTAGGTGGCCGGGTTCTCCATTAGGCATGAAGTATGCCATATGTCACGGCATAATAGGTCCAAGGTGGACGAATAAGCGCGTGCCACGTGGCAAGCCCTGAGAGGTCCAACTGGGGAACACTTGGCAGGACCTGATTGGCCCACGTGGCGCATTCCGATTGGTGGGAGCAAAATCCCTCAATCATTTGCCCCTCACAGGTGGTACGTGACTGGTCACGTGTTACCTGTGACAGGTGTCGCCCTGTAACAGGCGTCGGCCTGCTACAGGTGTCACTCGGCGAAAGGCCGACAGATTCTCCCGCCAAAATTTTGAATTCTGGAGGTGACCCTTCGCCTTCTCACTTCGCCTATATAAGGGAGTGTTGACTTCAGTCATTTTCACACTTGAGAACTTTGTGAGAGAACATTCGGACCCCTGAACTTGCTCTGACATTTTGGACCTTTTTTGCCTACCGCCTGCTCTGACAAGCCGACTGCTTAGGATTTTCAGAACTTCATCAATCGTCATTCGTTCAGGTAACCGTCGGTTCTCTTACTCTTAATTTTCTTGTTTTTTAATTCCTTTTTTGAAATGGTACCACGGAAGCACACGACACGACCTAGGTTAGTGATCAGCCGGTCACCGGGGACGGCTGAATCTAGGACTAGGAGTGCCGCCTGCCCTTTTCCGGACCCATCTTCGCCCTTTATACATAGTCCGACTGTATCTGTGTCTATGCAGAACGTGATGGCCAGGACAAAAAAGACTGCCAGGATATCGAACTCAGACGGCTCCTCCCACAGGGTGCCGATTAGTGAAACATCTGACCAGGCGCCAGATGTGGAAGTGGTACAAAGCGGCTTGAAATCCGGCAATTCTACCTTCTCTCCTGCTCCTTTGAAAGGACAGGAGGCGGGCCCCTCCGAGAGAAGGGAGGAGTCGTCCTCTTCGGACTCGTCAGAGGACGAGTCCGAATCTAGCTCTTCTGGCCATACTTCTCTGGACACAGAAGAGAAAAACAGTCGTCTACAAGAGGCGAGGCTGTCTCACGCAGTTGAGAAGGGGGATGATTGGGCGGAGCCTTCCGCCTCTCACCGAGAGAAAAATACCCCGTACTACTGCAAGGTACCTCGGGGCCGGATCACGGCCATGCAAGAGAAAGTGGGGAGCTTTATCGCAAACCACACAATGGGCCCCGACTTCTTAGTGTTCGTGCCGGATCCAGAAGACACTGTCGTCTGGCCGGCTGGTACTAGTTATGACAGCGCCTGCTTTGGCTGCTACGAGGCGGCTATCAAGGCTGGGCTGCGCTTCCCACTACATCCGGCTGTTCAGCGGATTTTGGATGGGTATGATTTGGGGTTATGGCAGTTAGCCCCAAACTCCTGGGTCAACGTACTCGGCTATGTGGCCGGGTGCGAACTGCACAGGGTGGAGCCGAGCTTCGAGGCTTTCGCCCATATGAACTACCTCAGCCGGACCCCTAAGGCAGGCGGTACCGGCTGGTATCAGTTGACGAGCCACAGGGGCTACCTCATGTCAAGAGGTAAAGCAAACAAATGGAAGGACTGGCGGAGCACCTTCCTCATCATTGAGAGTTCAGACAAAGAGCTGAACAAGCGCTTAAACAAATGGAACAGGAATCCGCCCCTTCTTGCAGGCGGCCGCAGCATGCCGCCTGTTCCCCCAAAGGCCAAGAGAGAGATCCTAGATAAAGGACTCTTTAAGGTAGAGTCGAGGGTCGACTCTACTACAGGGGTACGAGAGCAAGTGCCCCTGCACTGCGTCCCGAGCTTCAAATGGCTCTACGACGAGTACTTTCTGGCCGCCTGTGGCCTCAGCAGTCGGTGCTCAAGAGGTAGCCGGCCTGTCGAACACTCTGTTGTTGTGCACATTCCTTGTTATAATTCTTACTAACTTTGCTATTTGCTTTTGTAGCGGACGCCATGAGTAAAATCACCGCCTCCAAGACTGCGGCGGCCATGTTGCGGGCCTCAATCATGCAACAGACTTCAACCGACTCCCCCAACAAGGGGGCACCCTTGGTGGGATTTAAACCTTTCTCTCTTGTTGGAGTTGTAGTTATGCATATACTGACTATTTTTCTTCCTTTTTAGACGGGCACTCCAAGAGCTTCTTCCTCACAACAGCCGGACCCCAAGGCCCGGAGGACGATTGTTTCGAGCTCTCCTGGTTCTGCCAGGAAACGTGCGGCGGCTGAGAAACAGCCGGCCGCATCCTCTAAAACTCCAGTTGGGCCGCCTAGAGGTATGAAATTGGCCTTGTATATTTTAGACCTTTCTGGTGTTTTTTTTTTTTTTTTTTAAGTAATCCATTTGTTTTTGCTTGATGCAGCCGGCCCTCAGGAGCCTGACTTGGTCGAAATGGCCAAATCTATGATCAGGGCTGTACCTCCAGCTGAAAGGGAGGCGGTCAGGGGTGTCGGCACCCTTGACCTAGACGGAATTGCAGGGGTCCTTGCTGAGGTATTCTTAACCTATTTTTGAGTACTTGAATTCTAGGACGCCTGCTTTCTTTATGTTTGGGAACTGACGCCTGTTTACTTTTTTACTTAGGCCCTGCTCCGAGTGAACGGCCTTCGCAAGCCGCTTGCCCAGAAGAACAAAGAGGTAAAGGCTGCAAAAGCTATGGCCGCCTCTGACTGTGACAAGGCAATGTTTCAAATTGCCCAAAACGAAACTCTGACAGTTGATATTCTTTATTATCAGGCGCAGGCTAACGCCGCTATCAAGGCTGAGTTAGAGGCGGCCCAGAAAAGGAATGGCGAGCTGGAGGCGACCATCAACGCCCTAAAGACCGAGCTGAGACCTCTCCGCCATAAGATGTCCTCATACGAAGCCATGGAGAAATCTTTGGCGGCTGTTAAGGAACGCCTGGTGACCCAGGAGAGGAGTCTTGTGAAGGAGCTCTCGGAGAAGGCCGAGCAAGAGAAGAAGGAGCTGGTCAGGGAGATGATGGAAGACTCTGCCCAAATTCAGCGCATGACCTAGGGCCGCCTCTTCCCCAATGCCGACTTTGCCTCGTGGGAGAAAACGTACCGCCAGTGTTTTGATAGATACAATCAGGAGATCCTGACGGCTGCTGAGGACGAGGCGCTGGAAGGGGAGGAGGAGGAGCCGGTAGTGGCGCTGGTGCCGCTTGGGGGTAATGCATCAAAGAAGGATGCAGCTGAAGCCGAGTCCAGCAAGAAGAGTGCTGACCAGGCGGTAGCTGCTAATATTGAAGATCTGCCCCCTTCTTAAGCTTTATGTATTCTATTCACGGCCTGCGTGCCGTTTGTTTGTATTTACCCGGCCAGGGGGCCGGGGCTTTGAATATTTTGCCGGTCTTTAATGACCGGCTTTCTTTTAATGAATATTTATTTTTTCTTCAAATTTACTCAAGTATTGAATATTCAGATATCCACTTGTAGACTATACCGACTGTTTTACATGGCCGATAATTGCACAGGTACGGATAGTTAGTCACGCCGCCTATGCCCCTGGACGACTGGTTGTCTTTTTCCAGGCTAGACGATCAGTCGGCCATCTATTCAATCGGTCTTGTCATTTGCAAAATTAACCAAATAGGAATGTGGTTCCCTTCTTGTAATGTTTTTAGGCTAGAGACTCTAGGCCGTCTAGGCCGACTGTTCAATATACTAAGTTTGGTACTTAGTTTATTTCGTTAAGGGATGGCTGGTCGTCCAACCAAAGTAGGTACGCCTGTTTGGTTACAGACGGCAGTCTTAAGTATAGACAACCTAGTAATAGTAGACGAGTACCTCTGTTTACCAAAAAACAGGCGGACTCCTCGTACCTTTTAGGTTCCATGCTAAGTTTGAGAGTGACTATGAGTTAACATGGGAGTTACTCAGTCTCCGTCACTCTCTAGGTTGAGTAGTAGAGGTACCAGGCGGCGTAGGCCGGCTGATCCCCTTGATTCGCCAATGTTTGTTGGCTATTAACCCAAGTAGTGGTAACCAAGTAGGAGTAGTGGTTTGAGTGCCCCTGTTTGCCAAAAAACAGGCGGTGTACTCAAACCTTATAGGCTCCATACCAAGTTTGAGGGAGTGACTATGAGTTAACGTTGGTGTTACTCAGTCGCCGTCACTCTTGCTTGAGTAGTAAAGGTATCAGGCGGCGGAGGCCGGCTGAACCTTTTGATTCGCCAATGTCTGTTGGCTATTAACTCAAGAGGTACCCCCTGAATTTATCCCAAGTAATACAGGGGATCATCCGACTCAGATGTCAACTGCTACCACTGGTTTGGTTAGTGATAGAGTTATCCTTGTCTCAAAAACGGCTACGTGGTTGCCCTTGGGGACAGTCGTATAGGTACCGTGTAATTAGTTTATAGAGCAATGTTCCACCCAAAAGGGAGCTGCTCTCTGCGACGAATTTCATCCGGAGGGATGCCGCCGGACGCCTGCTATAATGTTGGGACAGGTCGTATTAGTTTAAATATTGGATCAGTTGGCTAGGCGCCTGGACTGATCATTCGGCTTGTTGCCTTGGTTAGTTCTTGGTGAACGTAGGTGCTAAGTTAGAGGAGGGCAGCCGCCTGTTTAGGCACAAGGTCGGCCAGGCCCTGATCATTTTTTAGCTAAGTATAGGAGGGTGGCCGTCTGCTTTGGAAACAGTCGGCCATCTTCTATGGAGAGTAGCCGACTGTATGTCCAGACGACATGCCCCTCTGGTGATAGAGTGAAATACTGAGTGGAGAGTAGCCGACTGTAAAGGTACAGGCGGCATGCCCCTCTGAAGATGTAGTAAAATACTCAATGGAGAGTAAGAATTTAAACATGGAGAGTAGCCGACTGTTTGTCAGTCGGCATGCCCCTCTTAAGTAAAAACTGTGGAGAGTAGCCGACTGTTTGTCAGTAGGCATGCCCCTCTTAAGTACAAAATTGAATATCAAGTATGCAAACTTTTATTAAGTAGCCCTTGACTTTACATCATTCAAAAGAAATATTTCTTAAGATTATCTACATTCCAAGTTCGAGGCAACGGTTGGCCGTCTGGTGTTTCCAGACGGTAGGTACCGTCCCTGACTTCTGCATAGATTCGGTAGGGTCCTTCCCAATTGGGAGTTAGTTTTCCAGACTCATTAGCCCTTCCAACTGCTTCCATTTTTCTAAGTACAAAGTCCCCCACTTTGAGTGGACGCCTGTGTACTTTTTTGTTGAACGATCTAATCATTCTCAGGCGGTAAATTTCATGGCGCAAGACAGCATTGCCCCTCTTTTCAGGGAGTGAGTCTAATGCCAGGCGCATGGCTTCCCAGTTTGCCTCTTCGTCGTATAGCATTACTCGAAGAGTCGGCTCGTAGTGTTCTATTGGAAGAACAGCTTCCGCACCATAAGTTAAGAGGAATGGAGTTTCTCCAGTCGCCCCTTTTTCAGTCGTCCTAATGGCCCAGAGAACATGTGGTAATTCATCTGCCCATAGGCCGCCTGCTCGTTCAATCTTTTTCTTGAGACCGTCTGAGATGATTTTATTAAAAGCTTCTACCTGGCCGTTTGCTTGTGGTCGGCCGACAGATGCAAAATAGTGTGCAATTCCTTGGTCACCCAACCAGCTTTTGAGAACAGGCGTCTCAAATTGGGGACCATTATCAAAAACCATAGACATGGGAACCCCGAACCGAGTGATGACATTTTTCCAGATGAATGAAATTACATCCTTCGTCTTGATTCCCTTTACAGCCTCCGCCTCTACCCATTTAGTGAAGTAGTCGACGGCTACAAGTATGTACCTCCTTCCGCCTGTAGCAGGCGTATATGGACCCAGAATATCCATGCCCCACTTAGCAAACGGTAGTGGGCTTTGAATGGTAGTGAGGTCAGTAGCCGGACGGTGAATTAGTTTGCCAAACCTTTGACACTTGTCACATTTTTTCACCATCTCCATCGCATCTGCTTCTAAGGTAGGCCAGAAGTAGCCCTGACGCCTTGCTCGTTGAGCAAGTGTCCTACCGCCTATATGGGAAGCACAGTAACCAGAGTGGAGATCGTCTAGTATCTCTCGCCCCTTTTCTGGAGTAACACATTTTAAGAAGGGTTGAAGGTACCCCCTTTTGTGAAGCTCTCCTTTTATCATTTCAAAACTGGTTGCTCGTTTTTTTAGTACTGCCGCCTGATGATTATCATCCGGCAGAGTACCGTTTGTCAGATATGCCCTGATTGAATCCATCCAGGTCGAGCTTCTATCTAAGATTCCAATAGGGTCTTCTTCAATGCTTCTCCTCTCCATTACTTCCCAAAAAACAGTTCGAGGAGTATCACAGGAGGCGGACGATGCTAATTTTGAAAGTGCATCCGCCTGGTTGTTTTCTGACCTTGGCACTTGGGTCAGATGGAAATCCTCAAGGGAGCCGACTGCTTGTCGGACCGCCTGTAAATACTTGATCATGGCCGGATGGGTTCCTTCGTATTCACCATTGTACTGACTCACTATCAGTTGTGAATCGGAACAGGCGTCTATTTTCCTTGCCCCTGCTGCCTTGCACATGCGGATTCCGGCTAGTAAAGCTTCATATTCTGCCTCATTGTTTGAGGCCTGAAAACTGAAGCGTAGAGCATACTCGTACCTGTCGCCTTCTGGCGACTGACATATGATGCCTGCTCCACAACCATTTGAAGTAGAGCTCCCATCCACATATACCTTCCAGACTTGGTCTGGAGCTTGAGAGTCAGGTGGACGAGTCATCTCAACAATAAAGTCAGCAAAGGCTTGACCCTTCACTGCTTTTCTAGGCTCGAAGGTAACTTCGAGGCTTTGTATTTCTATGGCCCATTTGATCATTCGGCCTGACGACTCCATGACGGTCAGTGGCCGCTTGATAGGTTGGTCTGTATACACGACGACCGCATGTGCCAAAAAGTATGGCTTCAATTTTTTAACAGCCATGAAGAGTGCAAGACCAAATTTCTCTACTAAGGGATACCTCAACTCCGCATTCTTCAGTACATGACTGACAAAGTAGACCGGGAGCTGATAGCCGTCTCTTTCAGCAAGAAGAACAGCGCTTAGTGCATGATCAGAGACGGCCAGGTACATGTAGAGTACTTCTTTGGGCAAAGGGCTAACCAGCCTCGGCAAGGAATGCAAGTGAACTTTCAATTTCTGGAAGGCCGCCTCAGCATCCGGCCCCCATTCAAACCTTGCCTTTTTCTTAATTGCCTGGAAAAAGTATAGGCATTTGTCGCCTGATCGGCTTAGAAACCTTCCCAAGGCCGCCAGACAACCTGTTAACTTCTGAACCTCTCGGACGGTACGAGGCGACTGCATGTCGATGACCGCCTGTACCTTCTCAGGGTTCGCCTCTATTCCTCTCTGATTGATAAGGAATCCGAGAAATTTCCCAGACTCAACTCCAAAGACACATTTCTTGGGATTGAGCATGACATGGTGCCGCCTGAGTGTGGCGAAAGTTTCTCGGAGGTCCGACAGATGATCTCTCTGTAGTTTAGTCTTGACAATCATATCATCAATGTATGCCTCGACATTTCTCCCAATTTGATCAAAGAACACAGTGTTTATCATTCGCTGGAAGGTGGCCGGGGCATTTTTCAGACCAAACGGCATGACCGTGTAACAGTATAACCCCTAATCAGTGACGAAGGCCGTCTTCTCCTGACCTTTCTTCCATAAAGGAATTTGATGGAAACCAGAGTAGGCGTCCATAAAGCTCATCAAAGCATGGCCGGCTGTTGAGTCGACCAGGTTATCAATTTTAGGCAGAGGGTAACTGTCTTTGGGGCACGCTTTGTTTAAGTCTGTGTAGTCTACACACATTCGCCAGGTGCCATTCGGCTTTTTAACAAGCACCACATTTGCAACCCAGTCTGGGAAGTAACATTGCCGAATGAACCCTGCATCAAGTAGTTTTTTGACTTCGGCGGCTGCCGCCTGACTTCTTTCTTCGCCATGGTTCCTCTTTTTCTGCCTTACCGGCTTCTTTTTCGGATCCACGGCCAGTTTATGTACCGCCAGATCAGGACTTATGCCTGGCATTTCATGGACTTCGAACGCAAAGATGTCCTTGTATTCTTTCAATAGTTTTTGAAAGTCGTGACCCAAGTCTCTTAGAGTAGCCGTCCCAACTTTGACAGTTCGGTCAGGACGAGAGTCATCTAAGATCAGGTCCGTATGCTCACCAGCCGGCTGAGGGCGGAATTCATCCGACCGCCCCTCTGCCAATGATTGCTATTTCCTGTCTTTTCTTGCAGCCTCCAGCTGGGATGCCTTTCTCTTCTTACCGCCTGCTTTTTGAACAGGCGCAGTCTCCTTGACATTGTCAAGGTCCGTTTTTCCACCACTTGACCCAGTGGCCGTAACAGTGGGCTTGACGTCCGAGAGATAGCACTCTCGGGCCATCTTCTGATCTCCCTTTAGGGAACCGACTGTTCCATTATCCCTCTCAAACTTGAGCAGCATTAGAGATGGGATTATAACAGCCTTGGAATTATTCAGGGTTGGTCGTCCCAGAATCATGTTGTAGGCCGAGAGCTCGTCTACTACCAGGAACCGGACTACCATGTGTCGTCCTTCCCCTTTCTCGCCCAGGCGGATGGGTAAATCTACTCGTCCTACTGGGTGGACGACTCCTCCTCCAAACCCTACTAGAGGGTGGGATACCGGGTGTATGCAATCAGTCTGATATTTGAGCTTTGACAGACATTTGCTACTGATGAGATCTGAGGAGCTTCCGGTATCTATGAGAATCCGGCCAACTCTTTGGTTGGCCACTTTACATTCAATGACGATAGGGTCGTCATGCGGCCCTCTTACCCCTCCTAGATCCTCTTCGGTGATGACAATCTCAGGAAATGAATATTTGGAGGGCCGTTCTTGGTGAACGGAATTTATATCTAACCGCCTGATATTGTCTTTGTTGCCCCTAATAGTGGGGCCGCCTCCTGAGAAGCCGCCTGCAATGGTGTAGACGACTGCATCATCTGTATCTGAGCTGTCGGCCTGTTGATTCTTTTTGGCCGACTGTTTTTTCGAGGAAGTGTTCCCCATGGATTTCTTGACATAAGAGTCAGGATCACCTTGCTCAGCCAGGCGGTCCAGATACCGCATGAGACTGATGCATTCTTTGGTGTGATGACCCACATCTTCATGATAATCACAGAATTTTTCTTGGTTCATGTTGCTTGCAGAACCTTTCATGGGGACCGGCTTTTTAATTGAGATCCGTCCCTTGATTTCTTTTAGGATAGCTTGGCTGTCCTTGTTAAACGCATACTTTGGGGAGTATGGTTTGAATTCTTTTTTCTTCTTTTGGGACGGCTGTTTAGAGGAATCAGCCACCACGACCTCTTTTCTTTTCTCGTCTTTGTTGGACGACTGCTTCTGTCGTCCCTCTCTCTTGTCTGACCTTTTCCAGTCCGACTGCTTTGTACTGCAAAGATCAGTCGCCTGTATATAGGCTTCTGCTTCAATCAAGGCCTCTTGAAGAGTCGCCACCCTCTTTCGGACCAAATCGAATTTGAAGGTCGACCCGTCTTTGAGACCTCTTAAAAAGTCAGTATAGGCTACTTCATCCGGTAACCCCTGAATCTGTATTCTCATCAGGTTAAACCGCCTGATGTAAGAACGAAGCCCCTCCTTCTCGCCCTGCTGAATTGTCCCTAAGTCAAGGGTCGTCTTCTTCGCAGGGATGTTCATGGCGAAATTGGAGGTGAATAAGTAAGCCAGCGTCTTGAAATTATTTACACAACCAGTCGGCAGGTTGCCGAACCATTGTTGTGCGATTCCTTTGAGAGTCGCTGGGAAACACTTGCACCAGGTGGGATCATCCAACCCTTGAAGGTACATCAGGTTGGTGAATGCCATCAGATGGTCTTCTGGATTAGTAGTGCCATCATAGGCGCCTACTAATACATTTTTTACCTTGGCCGGCTGAGCGGCTTCAGTAATTTCCTTGGAGAAGGCCGACGGCTGTTCACCAAGTCTAAGCAACCGTAGCTGCCAGTCCATAGGTTGGACATTTCTTGCTGCAGGTCCACCAAACGGAGGTGGCTGCAAGAAATACTGTTGTTGCGGTACAAACGGTAAGTTTGGTACCGCCTGGTCGCTATGAAAGCCGGACTGACGGGAGGTGCCGCCTGTCTGACTCTCATGGAAAGAACCGACTTACACCTACTATAAATAAGAGTAGGAGTAGCCATGCAATGTAATTCACTTCATGCAATAATAATTTCATCCTTGCAACCCATCACGTACTACTTCCACTTCTATTTCTAACATTTGGTATCAAGAGCCACAATACCCATAGCCTTCCTATAATATCATACACATATTATCCCAAACACAACATAATATATAATGGCCAATAACAATGTGAGTTTTCCCATTCCAACTTTTGGGGGAGAAAGTTATGATTTTTGGAAAATTAAAATGAAGACGATGCTAAGGTCATATGGACTATGGAGCTATGCCGACAAAGGTTATAATGAACCTGAAGATGAAAGCAGCCTAAGTGATGCTCAAAGGAAGAGACTTGAGGAGGAAAGGATGAAGGATGCAAAGGCATTATATCTCATACAAAATGCGGTGAAAGATACCATTTTTCCAAGAATTATGAGGGCTAATACAGCAAAGGAGGCATGGGAGATTCTACAACAAGAGTTCCAGGGAGATAGCAAGGTGAGAAGTATTAAACTTCAATCTTTAAGAAGAGATTTTGAAAATTTAAGGATGAAAGATAATGACTTGGTTAAAGATTATTTTTCAAGAATTATTGAGATTGTTAATCAAATGAAATCATATGGAGAAGAAATTTCGGATGAAAAAATTGTGAAGAAAATTCTAGTATCATTAAATGACAAATTTGACAATATAGTTACAATAATTGAAGAAACAAAAGATTTATCCAACATAACTGTTGAACAACTTATGGGATCTCTGGAGTCCCATGAATAAAGAAAAATTCGTCAAAGTAATGATGAAGACATGATGGAGACCGCGCTTGCAACAAAATTTTCCCTTAAACCAGGGGAAATCAAGAGAAATGGGTCCATGAAGAAGGTCGAGGGTGAAGATGAAGAAGATTCACCAAAATACAAAGGTATGGAGAATAAATTATTTTGTAAAATTTGTAAGAGAACTAACCATGATAGTGCAGATTGCTACTTCAAAGGAAAAGCACAATGTTGGATATGCAAAAAGTTCGGCCATGTTGGAAAGAATTGCAGGTTCAAGAAAGCTGATGTGGAAATTGCCAATTTTGGCAAGGAAGATAATGAAGAAAGCTTGTTTTGAAGAAGAAAATAAGAGGTTGCTAATGACAAGTGCATTAGCAGAAATATTTGGTGACATGAGCACCAAAATTAAAAGGAAAAATAAAGGAGATATATTCGAAAGGAGAATTTGGGAGATCTCTGGTGACACGAGCATCAGATCAGTTAGAAAGATGGTAACACGAGTACCAAAATTAAACAACAAAATTAAGGTTGGTAACATGAGTACCAACACAATGACAAGAAGAAAAGTCAAGATTAGAAGTTGTCGGTGACAAGAAAAAAGAAACATCATCAGAGGCCGTTGGTGACAAGAGCATCAACAAACAATCGAAAGAATATTTTGAGAAGACGACGTACAGTTTGGTGTACAAGATTTTTCAGATTAAGGGGGAGTGTTAAAAATAAGCTAATAGCTAATCTCGAAAAATCTTGTAATTTCTAGTTAAAGCTATTTTACAATATTCTAGAATAGGCTTAAGAAAATATCTAGGAAAAATCTAAGAAAAAATCTAGCCTAGAGGGAAGTCCTAGATAATGTTAAGTCACCTAAAAAGATCTAGAGTAAAGGTATACTAATATGTTGGTGGAAAGAACTGACTTATACCTACTATAAATAAGAGTAGGAGTAGCCATGCAATGTAATTCACTTCATGCAATAATAATTTCATCCTTGCAACCCATCACGTACTACTTCCACTTCTATTTCCAACAGAATTAAGCAAGAAGATTTTTACGGAATAGTTGTTTAGGGGTTGTTTAGAATAGAGATAATTAAGGGAGTTTAATTTGTGTGTTGGGGTTTGTTGGAAATTAAGGTCAGTTTTTACGGGGAATGAAATAGTGAGAATATAATAATATTGTTAAAAATTAATATATATATATATATATATATATATATATATATATATATATATATATATATATATATATATATATATATATATATATATATAGAGTGTGGATCATGTGAAAACAAGTGTAAAGATGAAAACTAAAAACATACAATCTCCACCGTACATAAAATTCAATGGCTGAGATTAGATACATGCTAATTATTTTCTCTCTCCTCTCTCTTCTCTTTCCTACCTTCTCGAATCCCCCAGCTTCAATTTCTCCCATTTATCATTTTCTCTCTCCTCCAATTCCCCCAAAAAAACCCTAGATCTCTCCGTCGCTCTGCCGTTCACGGCGCTCTTCTTTCTCTCTCCTCCGTCGACTCCTTCACCGGATCGCTTAAATTGTGTTCTCCTTGTTTCAGATTGCTGAATTTGTAAGTTTTTGTTCTATCTTCAAACCCTAGATTTTAATTCATTTTCTAGGATTTTCGTTTTGATTTCATGAATAGAGCTCAGTTTTCGATCTCGAATCGTTCGATAAGAGTAATTCGCTGCTTAAGTTTTTCTTTTTTTTTTTGCTCAGTTTCGTGTCTGAATTTCGAATTAGCTGAGAGGAGTGAACAGGAGAGGAGGGAGCGAGTGGACTCGGCCGAATTGGTTGAATCGGTGGCTGATTCGAAGGATGACGGTGGTTGTGGAGGAGGGGTGAAGGAGAACAGTGACGTACAGAGCAGTGTTTAATTAATGGATGCTCCTTCTGCGAGAGCTCGCGCTAATTATGATTATCTCATCAAACTCCTTTTAATCGGCAATAGTGGTAATGTATTTATTATATGATTGAATATGCGTTTTTTTTAGATCTTTGATTGTTTCTCAGTTTGTAATCAAATTGATTGATTTGTGATATTTGTGGCATTGTGTTTGTTGTGTTAATGCACGGCATTGCTGGTTTGTCGATCTCATTTCGCTTTTGAGGCCAAGGAAGTTTGGTTTATGGTCTAGGAAATGGATTAATCATGGGCGTAGTGTGTTATCATCTGATGATTTTTAGCATTTGAGTGTGTTGAAGTGCAGGATGTGGTCTACTGGTCTGATTGGTTGTTGTTCTGTAATGTATTGTTTTGTGAATCATAGCCTCATAGGCTTATATATGTTAAATGGTAGAAGTGTGTCCTTAGAAATTTATTTCTAAAATTCGAGTATGCTAGTTTGCGTTATTGCGAGCTCTATCATGCCTAATCTTACCTTGTCAGCTGGAGTTAGTATAGTAACCTTCTTCAGCCTTTGTGAAGATTTATCTCTGATTGTATGATTTTTGGTGCCTGCCTGTTCAATATCTACATTTAGTTGGGATTCCTCATATACAGGTGGCTTGCTCGTATCATGATATCCTGGTATGCTTTTATTTGCCTCTGCTTCTGTTCTTGAAACGTTGATCTTGTCAAGCTTGTTTTGCTTCAGTCTGTATGATGTTGGTCTGTGATGTTGGTATGCTTTTATTGGTTGTTTTGGCATGTTGAAAGCCTATTAGCTCAATTGGTCGAGCACCGTGTAATCACGGGATGTAGGTTCGAATCCTACATAGACTTTTTTAATACTTATTTTTATATTTATCGACCTCTAGGTAAATGGTGTCAAATTGATATAATTACCCGAAGTTAATATATAGTTACCTTATTTTCGATATAATGACCTTAGAATTATGGAAATGTTGTAAATTTTGTTTCAGTCACCTTATTTTTATATATAGTGACCTTTATTTTTGTATATAGTGACCTTTATGTAAATGGTGTCAAGAACTCAGACGATATAGTTACTTTATTTTTGTATATAGTGACCTTAATGTAAATGTTGTAAAAATTGTTATAGTTACCCTATTTTTGTATATAGTGACCTCTATGTAAATTTGGTCAAAATTGAAATAGTTACCCTATTTTTGTATATCGTGACCTTAATGTAAATATTGTAAAAATTGAAATAGCTACCCTATTTTTGTATATAGTTACGTTATTTTTATATATAGTGACTCTATGTAAATATCGTCAATTTAGATAAAGTTACTTTATTTTAGCATGTAGTGACCTTTAAAACGTTGCGTTTGTCAAAAAAAAAAAAAAAAAAAAAAAAAAAAAAAAAAAAAGACCTTTAAAACGGTTGAATTGATTATATGTAAGGTTGGAATGATCTTAGGGATTTAGAACCGTCTGATCTTTTGTGCTAGTAATGAATGGCTAAGATTGCTTGTTTTTAGTTTTCACCATAAGCTCTGTTTTTAGCGGAACCTCCCCGTATATATATATATATATATATATATATATATATATATATATATATATATATATATAGAGGAAGGCTCATATAAGAACCCTCCTCTATATAAGAACCCATTATATATAAGAACTAATCTGGACCGTACAATTAGTTTGATCTGACCGCTGAAAATAAATGATTAGTAATGGCATTTTAGTAATTTTCGCTGTTCTTTTCCCTTTCTCTCTCCTTATTCACGTTTCTTCTTTCCTTTTTTTTGGGCTTGGAACATTACAGCTCTCTCTCTCCTCTCATACATTACAAATTTACAGCTCTTTCTCTCTCCTCTCATACATTACAACTCTCTCTCCTCTCATACTTTTGGATGCAAATTCCTTCAAGAAATTAAGGTTTGTTATTCAATTTTTATAATTTTGATTATCCTTTTAGTTAATTTATTTATTGATATCTATTTTTTGCGAATTTTTGTTGAATTTTTTTTATTTTGGCGAATTTGTGAGAAATTTTATTTTTTCTAATTATTTGTGGATATGCAATTCATCAATTCGAAAATCAGCAAAAATCTGTTTTTTTTTTCTTTTTGCGATTTCATCATTCAGTTTATGTTGATTTTATCTTCTTTTTTTTTTTTTTTTTTTTTTTTGCGAATTTTCTTGAGTTTTTTTCATTAATTTCATCAATTTCAATTTTTCATTTCCAGAATTTTTCGATGTTATATGTTTTTTTTTTCCGACTTTCGAGCAATTATTTTCTGTTTTTTTCGATTTTATCTGTTTTTTTTTTGCGAATTTTCTTCAGTTTTTTTTCATTAATTTTCTGTTTTTTTTTGTTTTTTTTTTTGCGATTTTTCATTTCAAGATTTTCTGTTTTTTCCTTTGCTTGAGTTTTTTTCCAGATTTTTGATTTTTAATGGATTTTAATTTCTAGTTGCTTTTTTGCTACAATATGTGTTTTTTTAAATAGGTTTTTGCATATTGATGGATTTAGATGGTGTTCAACCTAATTATCCTTCTTCTTGTGTTACTTATTCAGGTAATTTTATTGTTTTTAATGTTTTAATTTCAATTTACTTACATGTTCTAAAGTTTCTTTACTACGTTCTAAAGTTTATCGGTAATGTTCTAAGTTTTCTCTATATGTTCCCATCCGAATGATAAGCGCAAATGCCATGTTCCGTTGCCTGTTGAACTCCTTTTAGAATGCAGAATACATCGGAGTATGAAAGAGTGGTTGATGAAGGATTATAAAAAGTAGTACGTGTTAGATGCTTCATCCAAATATACCATAAATGTACCAATCGCAATTGAAATCTGCTACTGACACTGTATATTTTCACATGGAATTGAATGTGTAGTAGTGAGTCCTAGTGATAAGGGTAAACGACAATACTAATTTAGAATTGTCATGAGTCACATCTTTATGAAATAGCAGAGATATTTTCACAAGCTATGTTAGAGTGTAGAGTCTATAATTTGCAACCCCACACATGCACTTGCAAATCACTGATTTAATATTTCTTCACTAGGCTTTTCAAACTTTTTTGAGATTGTTTGTTCTCTGTTGGAGCACTGTTTAGTACTACAAACTAAAATTAGATGGATTTTATCCACTATTTTTATTTCTTAACATGACTATATTGCTTGGCCAAAACCAAATACGGAGTATAATTCAAGTAGTGCAAAAAATAACATGAGCTAAAATAAAATATTATGGTACTAATCTGAGGAAGTTAAATAATTTGATAAATAAAAAATATCTAACCCATTTTAAATAATTTGTAATGATTCAAAGTAAACTGTGGGTAAACAATATCAATCATTATCGGATAATGCCACAACAACCTCAAGGCTCGTCTTGGAGCTGGGCATTGGGGGCTTGGGAGTTGGGAATGCTACTTTATCCTAGCAATCTGACATAGGGATAGTTGATGCATGTCACTGCTACTGGAATCACCGAACCATGGCCCCACCAATCTGACATAGGGAGTAGGGAATCCTACTTTATCTTTATATTCTAAAACTTTCATTCTATGTTCTAAAGTTTACCTTCTAGTTTTAAATTTTACTTTTTATGTTCTAATGTTTACTTTCATTGTATGTTCTAAAGTTGACCTTCTAGTTTAATTTTTTCACTTTATTCTAAATTTTATTATGTATGTTATAAAGTAATTCACTATGTTCTAAAGCAATATGTTATAAGTATGTCCCTAATTTACTATGTTCTAAAGTTTATCCTTGATGTTCTAAAGTTTTCTCTGTATGTTCTAAAGTTTTCTATGTATCTTTCTCTTTATATTATAAAGTTTTTTTTATGTTCTAATGTTTTCTTCATATTCTAGGACTTTCATTGTATGTTCTAATGTTTACTTTCATGTTCTAATGCAGTTGGTGATATTTATCGTACTCCAGAGGTTGTTGGATCATTTAGCCCTGGTGGTACCACTAAGGAATGGATTCCAAGTGTTCCCGAGGAGTTAAAACCCAGTTTGGGGATGATATTTAAAGATCCTGAAGAGGGTCTTAGTTTTTATAAAGCATATGCAAATGCCGCTGGGTTTACTTCTAGGAAATCTACTACTAAAAGGAAGAAGAATAACAAAGATATAATTGCTTTTCAATATGGAGTTTGCAATAAGGAAGGTTTTAGGGCAATAAGAAAACCTATTGCTCAACAAACAGTTTATGAAGAAGGAAAAGTTCGTATTACTAGGAAACGTTTAGTCACTCGTGTAGGATGCAATGCTCACATATGTATGAGATATGATGCTGGAAAGTATGTTGTAACTCATTTCAAAGAAGAACATAATCATCCTTTATATACTCCAAGTTGTGTAAAATTTCAGAAGGATAATAGAAAAATGCATATTATGCATAAAAAGTTGATTGTTGATAATTCAAAGGTGATTTATTTTTAGGTACTAAATAATGTTTTTTTTGTTTTGATTTACTATGTTCTAAAGTTAATTCTTAATCTTAGTAATATTTTTTTTTTCTAACAGGTAAATGTTGGTCCTGTGAGGTCTTATACTATGATGAAAGAATTAGCTGGATCACATGATAATGTTGGTGCATCTAAACAAGATTTCAAAAATTTTTATAGAGATTTGAAGGCTTTTATTGATGGATCAGATGCCCAAATGTTTGTGGATAATTTTCAAAATAAGAAATTGCTCTGGAGTGCATTTTTTTTTCCTATGATGTTGATGAAGAAGATAGACTTTGTAGAGCTTTATGGGCTGATCCTATCTGTCGAAAAAATTATGCACTTTTTGGTGATATGGTTTCTTTTGATACCACATTCAAAACAAACAGGTGATGTTTTAAATATAAATTTCTTTCATAATGTAATTAATATTTTACTTTTACATATTAATTTTTTAAACATATGTTCTTATATTCTAAATATCATGCCTTGTGTTCCTAAACAAATATCCATCATGTTTTGATGTTCTAAACAAATATTCTTTATGTTCTAAACTATGTATGCCTTATGTTCTAAACATATATTGCTAATGTTCTACCTTATGCTTTAAAATATATCCATCATGCTTTTATGCTTTAAACATTATGCTTTTGTGTTTTACACTTTATTCTTTGTGTTCTAAACTAATATCCATCATGTTCTAAACATTATGTCTATATGTTATAAAGTTTACTTATAAGTTTTTAAAGCTACATTGTATATTTTTAGTTTAGTGTTTATGTTTTAGAGTAATTCATTATGTTTTAAATTAACTATATTACTGCCACGTTTAATAATTAAATTAAATTACTATCCTCTAAAGTTTATCCTTAATGTTCTAAAGTATACCTCTATGTTCTACAATTTACCTCTATGTTCTAAAGTTTACCTCTATTTTGTAACATTTTCTGCATAAATAATTTGTGTATGTTACAGATATAATATGATCTTTGGTCCATTTACTGGAGTTGATCATCATAAAAAAATGTGTTACTTTTGCGGCTTCTTTTGTAGCTCATGAGGATATATCATCTTTTGAATGGGTTTTCAAAACTTTTCTTAAATCAATGGGAAATAACGAGCCTGTGTGTTTGATTACCGATCAAGACCCTGCAATGAAAGTTGCTGTTCGTAATGTTTTTCAAACTACAGAACATAAGTTTTGTATGTGGCATATTATGAAAAAAGGTGCCTGAAAAAGTAGGTCGGGCGATTGCCCAAGACACTGATTTCTTGAAAAAAACTGTGTTCATGTGTTTGGCATTTAGAGATTGAGCCGGCAGAATTTGAAGAAAAGTGGAACAAAAGTTATTTCAGAATTCCATTTGAACGATCATGAATGGTTGGCATACATGTACAACATACGTGATATGTGGATTCCAGCGTATTTCAGAGATTTATTTTTTGGTGGCATTATGAGGACCACATCTAGATCAGAAAGTGAAAATAATTTTTTCACTATGTTCACAAATCCCCATCTCACTTTGATTGAGTTCTACATGAGGTAATAAGTAATTGTGTATATATGTTCTAAAAAGTTACTCTTTATGTTCTAAAGTTTTCCTTGTATGCTCTAAAGTTTTCTTTTTATGCTTTATAGTTTTACTATTTATTTTATAATTCTCTTTTATGTTTTCTTTTTCTCTTTATGTTTTAATAAAATATTTAGATCATAATAAACATGTCATGTATATTTATATGTCCTAATGTAATTCACTCTATGTTCTACAATTATCTTCTATGTTTTTAAAGTTAATTTCTATTTTCTATAGGTTTGAATGTGCATTGGATGCTCAAAGGCACACTCAAAATAAAATGGATAATGATTCGAAGAATAAGCGTCCGGAGTGTAAGACTCCAATTCCTTTAGAGAAAGATGTTTCTGAATTGTTTACAACAACAATTTTCTATGAATTTCAATATGAGCTTGAAATTGGATGTTTTAATTGTGGTGTTGAGGAGATGAAGAAGGACAATGAGCTTTACATTTTCAATTTGAGGGAAGGAACTAGAAGGAGGACTTTTGATGTTGTTTTTGATCCAACTACCTTTGATACCAAGTGTTTTTGTAAAAAATTTGAACGTGATGGTGTGCCTTGTAGGCATATGATTTGGGTGTGGAAGGCAAGGATGTTAGAAAAAATTCCCAAGGCCTACGTTCTAAATAGATGGTGTACAATGGCTTATAAGAAGCCCATTTTTGATTTAGAGGGTAATGTGTTGGAGGAATGTATTAATGCAGTAGATAAGAAAATGTTATTAAATGATTTGTGGTCTGAAATTCATGCTTGTGTGAGTTTAGTGCAAAACAATGAAGATGATCTTAGTGATCATGTCAAAAAACTTCGAGCCATGAGGGTAGATTTGGAACAGAAGAAAACAAATGGAAGCAACAATCTTTCGAGCAAAGTTAAAGACATTGAAATGCTTATTGGAGCTAGTCTACCTTCTAATGTTTTAATCAAACCTCCTAAAATTTCGAAGAACAAAGGCACGGGGGTTCATGTTCCAAATCAGGTCAATGTTCCAAATGATGTCCATGTTCCAAATCAGGTTCATGTTCCAAATCAGGTAAATGTTCCAAATGATGTCCATGTTCCAAATGATGTCCATGTTCCAAATGAGGTTCATGTTCCAAATAGTGACAAAAGAATGAAGAGTGACAGAGAAAAGTCTATTGAACAAAGTCAAAAGAAGAAGAGATTATGTAGAGCATGTGGGAGCTTGGTTATCATGATAGTCGTAATTGCCCTGGAAAAGTCAATGATATTGTAAGTAAACTTTATTTTTAATTTTCTTATGTTCTAATTTTCTAAACTTTAAGTTTTAAGTCAAAATTAATATATAATTTATACTTTGTGTTCTAAATTAATATTCTTATTTTCCAAACATAATCTCTAGTGTTTTAAACTAATATATATGTCATGTAATATTATTTTTTTATGTTCTAATGTAATCCATTTAATGTTCTAAAGTTACTTTCTAAGTTCTAGAGTTACTTTCTTTCTATGTTTTAAAGTTATTATTTATGTTTTAAAGTAATTCAATATGCTCTAAAGTAACTATGTTCTAAGCAAGTTTAGAACATAAAGTTATTCATATATGTTCTAAAGTAATTCAATATATTCTAAAGTTACTTTTCTATAATGTTTATTCTTTCTGTTTAATGTAATTCAATATGCTCTAATGTTAAGAACATAAAGTTATTTATTTTGTTCTAAAGTAATTATGTTCTAAGCAAGTTTAGAACATAAAGTTATTCATATATATTCTAAAGTAATTCAATATGTTCTAAAGTGTTTTCTCTATGTTCTAAAGTTACTTTTCTATGTTCTAAAGTGTTTTCTCTATGTTCTAATGTTTATTCTTTCTGTTTTAGTGTAATTCAATATGCTCTAATGTTTAGAATATAAAGTTATTCATTTTGTTCTAAAGTTTTCCTTTATATTTTAACTTTTCTCTTTATGTTCAAAAATATTTTCTTTATATGTTCTAAAGTTTTCTTTATATGTTTTAAAGGTTTCTTTAAATGTTCTAAAGTTTTTACTCTATATAATATCATGTGTTCTAAACTAATAGAAATGGCATGTTATAACATTTTTTAATGCTAAATTATGTGCTTATGTTCTAATATTGTTTTATTTTTTTTCTTTACAGGTTGATGAATATACTATTAATCCAGTTGCATGAGATGTTATATATTTAGAAACAATATCTCATTTAGTAGCACGTAAAATATTATTCATGTAATTCTTAAAAATATAAGAACTCAATTTATTTACTTTTAAAAACAATATATTTTTATTTCTTTTTTGTCCAATTGTTATTCAGAGTATCTCTACTAGTGTTTTTCTTATCAATTTTTATGTTAATTAAAGTTGATTATAATGTTTTATAACATCTCCTGTCTTTTCATCTTCCCCCCTTTTCGTAATTATAAGTTGTTTTATTAAGTCAATTTGAACTACGAGTAATGATAGTACAAGCATTTTAGATACATTTATTAAACAACATTTAGTTGAATCTTGCTCTAATCAACTTTTATTTATTCAAGTTTCTTAACATTGATTTACATATGCCTTCTTAGATATGCACTAAAGAGTGTATGCATTGTATTCAAAAGGAAAAATAAAGCAAAAGTAATGGATTAGAAGCAGCCAGTTTAGAACATAAGCAAATACTTTAGAACATAGATAAAAATAATTAGAATATTAGCAAAATCAATAATTTGGACATGTAATAAGAAAAAAGTACAACATAATAAGATATAATTAGAATCAAGTTACCAATTGAATGCTTTGGAATCTTGTTACTTTGGCTGTTGTCATTTCTTGTTACTTTTTTTTTAATTTTCTTATGTTCTAATGTTCTACACTTTAAGTTTTAAGTCAAAATTAATATATAATAATATATTCTAATATCCTAACTTTATAAGCATATAATTATTAAAACATAATCAAAAATACTTTAGAACATACCCATATAATTTAGAACATGAAT